>NC_135572.1:127228682-127531713 GCF_965152235.1 Eretmochelys imbricata
CATACCTGAGCTATCTGAATGCAACAGATTTTGATGCCACCCAGATAGCGTTAATTATGCCATTTCACTTACAAATAAGGCCCTACTTAATTCGTGATATTGCAGAAATTGTGGATCCCGTAATATTAGGCTTCCGCTGCAATTTTGTCAGCCAGGCAGCTGGCAGCAGGATCCCCGGCTACCAGCTGTCAGCCCTTGGCGGCTTGGGCTCCCGCTGTCAGCCCCAGGCATTAATAACTGTAATATAGTTGCAGCAAAATGTCTGGTTATTAAAAAAATTAGCAGGCATAACATAATACTTGAGTGTTTATATTGTTCTAGCCACTTTTTCTTAAACAAATAGGTCTTCTCTGAATTTTCCAAATTACTGCAAATAATAAAGGCCCATTATTACTTTTTTGCGATTTTGCATGTCTTGTCTGCAACTCAGTCACAATTATTTGACTATCATCCTGCAATTCAAGTAGGGCCTCACTTATTAAGGGAATTTAAGTCAGGTTCTAAATTCAGTTCTCTGTTAATATCAGATATGTTTCTATAGACAAAAATTTAGCCAAGCATAAAACTTTTCTTCTAAATGTCCAGTTGTCAGAGGGAAATTACCAATGGAACAGCTGGGATTTTGAGAGGCCTATAATGTTTACCTCGCCCTGCTAGGTAGGCAGCAATTACCCACTACCAGTGAAAAGTGAGAATCAGTTGTTTTTTATTCTTGAAACAACTCTTGTCCTAAAAAGTAATCTTTTTTAGATAGACATTGACTACCTCTGGATAACTGACCCTTAATCGTTCATATACTCTTTTTCAGTGTGAAAGTGGGGTTTGTAGGATCAGCACATAAGGAGGTAACAGTTAAGAATAGAAGCAGTTCCAAAGTATCAACCTCCAGACACAGTAGTTCACTAAGGAACATCCTTGATTCATACTGTGGCATCTATTGGCTGTTCACATGAGTATATCAGTAAAAAAAGGTTGAGATTTTAAAACCAATTGAAAAGGAGGACTTGTGGCACCTCAGAGACTAACCAATTTATTTGAGCATAAGCTTTCGTGAGCTACAGCTCACTTCATCAGATGCATGCAGTGGAAAATACAGTGAGGAGATTTATATACACACAGAACATGAAAGCTATTTCACATTTGGGGACAATGTATACCTTCAAATCAGCGGCACTGCTATGGGGTACCCGCATGGCCCCACAATATGCCAACATTTTTATGGCTGACTTAAAACAACGCTTCCTCAGCTCTCGTCCCCTAATGCCCCTACTCTACTTGCGCTACATTGAGGACATCTTCATCATCTGGACCCATGGAAAAGAAGCCCTTGAGGAATTCCACCATGATTTCAACAATTTCCATCTCACCATCAACCTCAGCCTGGACCAGTCCACACAAGAGATCCACTTCCTGGACACTACGGTGCTAATAAACGATGGTCACATAAACACCACCCTATATCGGAAACCTACTGACCGCTATTCCTACCTATATGCCTCCAGCTTTCACCCAGACCACACCACACGATCCATTTTTCATGTTCTGTGTGTATATAAATCTCCTCACTGTATTTTCCACTGACTGCATCTGATGAAGTGAGCTGTAGTTCATGAAAGCTTATGCTCAAATAAATTGGTTAGTCTCTAAGATGCCACAAGTACTCCTTTTCTTTTTGCGAATACAGACTAACATGGCTGCTACTCTAAAGCCAATTGATGGATTGAGCTACATATACCCCATTGATTTTAATGTGAGTTTGTAGTTCAGTTTTCAAAGCCAGTCACACAAGTACACTATCGGTAAAACTAGGGCAAGAAGCAACACATATGGCATATTTCCTTTGTTCTTTTTCTCTGCAGTTTTCCACTGTGGTAAACATGTTTCTGCTGGAAAAGGTACCCTCTGCAAATGCTCCACTTCTGTTTTTGTCAGCATGAGCAGCACATCTTCTCCTTTCTGGCCCCGTGGAATAAAGTGACACAAACTCAGCTGGTGTTTATGCTAACGTTGGCTTAATTGGTGATTTCCTGGATATGTTTAAGTGGTTGCCTTGACAGGAAATTTATTTGAGCAACTTTAACTCTAATGTCTGGTCTACACTTAAAACTTATACTAGCACAGTGCTGTCTATGGGATGTGAAAAAACCTAACCCTTTAGCTATGCAGACAAACCCCCTAAGCGTAGTTGCAGCTATGCTGACAGATGGGTGCGTCTATCAGTTTAATTAATGTCGTTCTTTCCTGAGCTAGCGGAAAAACTCCTCCTGTTCGTATACACTATGTCTACAGGGGGCTACGCTGGCATGGCTCTGTCTGTGCTACAGAGCCTATATCAATGTGGGTTTTTTGGCGGGGGTGTGGGGGGGGATATATACATATCTTGCATATATACAAGGAACTTCTCTTTCAGCATACATATCTTGATTAATGTTACAGATGAGAGCATAGGAGGTAATCTGGCAGTTATGATACTGCAGTTAAAAAAAGGGGGATTTATTTATTTGGAAGCAGTAAGTGAGAAATTGTCACCCAGGAGCCATCTCCTGAGTTAAAAAAGCTGTTGCTAAAGCTGTAAGGAAAAGACATGGGTATAAATTACCAGTCTGTAATTTGAATCATGCTGCTGTTGCTGCTCAAGAAGGCTTAGAGTATATTGCTACTGATGCTGTCTAGGGCCTTGTCTTCACTGGAAAAAAGGTGTTCTTAGCTCAAATTCGCTAACTCAAAATCCTAGTGAAGACAAGCCAATCTGTAGTTTTCCTATGAGTTCAGAGGTTGAGTTAAAACCTATCTGGGAGGGAGAAACTGCTTTGTCTTCATTAGGATTTTTCCTTGAATTAGTTAACTTGCATTAAGAGCACACCTTATTTTGTACTGAAGACAAGGACTAGAAGATCTTGTAAGAGCCTGATACAATTTCCCTATAAACACAGACAGTTCTACTGGAGCATCTATCCCATTCAGATAACCATGGACGCAAATCTTTGTCCTATATGGATCTACAGACCCAAAGATGTATGTTCTGTACATTGAGAACAGCTGGTTGCCAGCTGTACTACTGCGGTATGTGGTCTATCCATAGTTCTGTACTGTGGAACAGCAAAAAAATAGACTGTTAAATGCTTCTCTTGGCAATATACATTCATCACTGCCTTTCAGCAAGTGTACAAATTCCGAATGCAAGCACTCCTGCTCTTTCTGTACTCTCCCAGGAGTTGGGATTAATGTTAATATGATCTCTCATTTTGGCAGATCTCTCTACAGTGGCTTTTTGAGGGTTCCACTACAGAGGAGGACACATAGGAGGAATTCTGTTATTAAGGGCTGGTTCTCCAATACTTTCTGGGAAAGACTGTATGTCATCTATCGGATTCACAATGATTCTGTTCAATATAAAATGATTATAGTGTTGTCATGTTCTCTGATTTGGAAGGATTTGCCTCATAATAAGATTTTGCTGTATGAGCTCTAACAGTTATTTCCTCTTTCTCTCAATTTGCTTGTGGTTTAAATCTTTCAGCATGGAATTTTGACTAACATCACTAAAAATATTTGTTGCAGATCCTTATATAGCTGATCCTTGATATAGTTTTCCCCTTCAGCCAGTGGAGCTGGGATGACTCATAGTGTAAAATAAAAAAACCCCAAGATTATTTATAATTATTCTTTAGTGTATTCTCCAACCAGGGTACGAAAAACAGCCACGTCCACTACAGTCATTATTGGTGACTCAGAACCCTCATCACCGAAAACACGGGCCAGCCACTACTAGCGGAAGAAATATAAGTAGCAGGCTGTTAATCACAGGGTCAGCCACTAGAGGGAGAAAGGATCACATACATTAAGGCACTTAAAACAAGGGCATAAATTTTAGGAGTGCTGCTTAGGGCTTCACCAATCCAGGAGGAAAGAGGAGAATCACACTACTAGGCTTGCTCCACTGCTTCCTTGGTTGGCAAGGGGAGAGTGAAGGCCTAATTCACCATTAACCTGTACCTGGTGTAGTTGTTTAAACTCACTTTGCACTGGTGTAAAGTGCTACTAGATCAGGATAGCAGTATTTTACCAAAAAAAGAACAGGAGTACTTGTGGCACCTGAGAGACTAACAAATTTATTAGAGCATAAGCTTTCGTGGGCTACAGCCCACTTCATCGGATGCATAGAATGGAACATGTAGTAAGAAGATATATATATACATACAGGGAAGGTGGAAGTTGCCATACAAAGTGTAAGAGGCTAATTAGTTAAGATGCACTATTATCAGTGGGAGAAAAAACTTTTGTTGCGATAATCAAGATGGCCCATTTAGACAGTTGACAAGAAGGTGTGAGGATAGTTAACATGGGGAAATAGATTCAATATGTGTAATGACCCAGCCACTCCCAGTCTCTATTCAAACCCAAGTTAATGGTATCTAGTTTGCATATTAATTCAAGCTCAGCAGTTTCTCATTGGAGCCTGTTTTTGAAGCTTTTCTGTTGCAAAATTACCACCCTTAAATCTTTTACTGAGTGACCAGAGAGGTTGAGGTGTTCTCCTACCAGTTTTTGAATATTATAATTCCTGATGTCAGATCTGTGTCCATTTATTCTTTTCCATAGAGACTGTCCAGTTTGGCCAATGTACATGGCAGAGGCGCATTGCTCTTATATGATGGCATATATCACATTGGTAGATGTGCAGGTGAACGAGCCCCTGATGGCATGGTTAATGTGATTAGGTGGTGTTTGTCTGGCTATGTGGACTCTTTCCTCAGGTCCTATGCTACCAGCATTCCCAGCTATCTTCGAGACACCACTGACTTCCTGAGGAAACTACAATCCATCGGTGATCTTCCAGAAAACACCATCCTGGCCACTATGGATGTAGAAGCCCTCTACACCAACATTCCACACAAAGAGGGACTACAAGCTATCAGGAACAGTATCCCCGATAATGTCTTGGCAAACCTGGTGGCTGAACTTTGTGACTTTGTCCTCACCCACAAGTATTTCATATTTGGGGACAATATATACCTTCAAGTCAGCGGCACTGCTATGGAGACCCACATGGCTGACATTATGCCAACATTTTTATGGCTGACTTAGAACAATGCTTCCTTAGCTCTTGTCCCCTAAAGCCCCTACTCTACTTGCGCTACATTGATGGCATCCTCATCACGTGGACCCATGGAAAAAAAGCCCTTGAGGAATTCCACCATGATTTCAACCATTTCCATCCCACCATCAACCTCAGCCTAGACCAATCCACACAAGCAGTCCATTTCCTGGACACTACTGTGCTAATAAGCGATGGTCACATAAACACCACCTTATACCAGAAACCTACTGACTGCTATGCTTACCTACATGCCTCTAGCTTCCACCCAGGACACACGACATGATCTGGGATAGCTCAGTGGTTTGAGCATTGGCCTGCTAAACCCAGGGTTGTGAGTGTTCAATCCTTGAGGGGGCCATTTAGGGATCTGGGGCAAAAATTGGGGATTGGTCCTGCTTTGAGCAGGGGGTTGGACTATTTGATCTCCTGAGGTCCCTTCCAACCCTGATATTCTATGATTCTATGATTGTCTACAGCCAAGCTCTAAGATACAACTGCATTTGCTCCAATCCCTCAGACAGAGACAAACACATACAAGATCTCTATCAAGCATTCTTACAATTACAATACCCACCTGCTGAAGTGAAAAAACAGATTGACAGAGCCAGAAGAGTACCCAGAAGTCACGTACTACAGGACAGGCCCAACAATGAAAATAACAGAACGCCACTAGCTGTCACCTTCAGCCCCCAACTAAAACCTCTCCAACGCATCATCAAGGATCTACAACCTATCCTGAAGGACGATCCCTCACTCTCACAGATCTTGGGAGACAGGCCAGTCCTTGCTTACAGACAGCCCCCCCAACCTGAAGCAAATACTCACCAGCTACCATACAACACAGAACAAAAACACTAACCTAGGAACCTATCCTTGCAGCAAAGCCCAATGCCAACGCTGTCCACATATTTATTCAAGTGACACCATCATAGGACCTTATCACATTAGCCACGCCATCAGGGGCTCATTCACCTGCACATCTACCAGTGTGATATATGCCATCATGTAACAGCAATGCCACTTTGCCATGTACATTGGCCAAACTGGACAGTCTCTACATAAAAGAGTAAATGGACACAAATCTGACATCAGGAATCATAACATTCAAAAACCAGTAGGAGAACACTTCAACCTCTCTGGCCACTCAGTAAAAGACTTAAGGGTGGCAATTTTGCAACAGAAAAGCTTCAAAAACAGACTCCAGCGAGAAACTGCTGAGCTTGAATTAATATGCAAACTAGATACCATTAACTTGGGTTTGAATAGAGACTGGGAGTGGCTGGGTCATTACACATATTGAATCTATTTCCTTAAGTTAAGTAGCCTCACACCTTCTTGTCAACTGTCTACATGGGCCATCTTGATTATCACAACAAAAGTTTTTTTCTCCTGCTGATAATAGCTCATCTTAACTAATTAGCCTCTTACAGTTTGTATGGCAACTTCCACCTTCCCTGTATGTATATATATATCTTCTTACTATATGTTCCATTCTATGCATCCGATGAAGTGAGCTGTAGCCCACAAAAGCTTATGCTCTAATACATTTGTCTCTCAGGTGCCACAGGTACTCCTGTTCTTTTTGCGGATACAGACTAACACGGCTGCTACTCTGAAATCTGTCAGTATTTTACCAGTACTTTGCACTGGTGTACATGACAACACCAGGTGCAGGGCAGTGGTGAATCAGGCCACAAAGGTCCAGCGGGGGCTGAGAGAGTTGCCTAATCACTGTCCTTCCTGCAGAAAGCTGCTTCAGCCCAGGAGTTGGAAAGATTAAGTTTTCCAAGCTGACCTCCTATCCATCTCGCCACTCCCACAACAGCTGCTGAAGAGGCACACAGCCCTTTTTATTGTAATGATGACCTTCAATGAAAACATAAAGCAGTTCTTGGTGCTGGTTGTTCACCTTTTAAAAAAACTCAGAACAACAGATTCACCCTACCCTTCTCAGCCATGCTCTTGCCAGCAATCAGCAACATCACAGAAGAATTTGGGTGGAGGAAGGGGACAGGTGTAGACTCATTAGCTGTGTTGTCCTTCATTCAGATCTCTGCTGTCAGCTTCAGCAGCTCTCACAGCAGCACCATAGGATACACTATCAGTGTCCTGAGCCAGTGTCATGCCCTAGCGTGATGGAGTTACTGAGAAGGGGATATAAGGGGAGATTTCTCCTGCAGAAACACAAGGGCACTCATAGAATCATAGAATCTCAGGGTTGGAAGGGACCTCAGGAGGTTATCTAGTCCAACCCCCCTGCTCAAAGCAGGACCAATCCCCAACTAAATCATCCCAGCCAGGACTTTGTCAAGCCTGACCTTAAAAACTTCTAAGGAAGGAGATTCCATCACCTCCTTAGGTAATGCATTCCAGTGTTTCACCACCCTCCTAGTGAAAAAGTTTTTCCTAATATCCAACCTAAACCTCCCCCACTGCAACTTGAGACCATTACTCCTTGTTCTGTCATCTGCTACCACAGAGAACAGTCTAGATCCATCCTCTTTGGAACCCCTTTTCAGGTAGTTGAAAGCAGCTATCAAATCCCCCCTCATTCTTCTCTTCCGCAGACTAAACAATCCCAGTTCCCTCAGCCTCTCCTCATAAGTCATGTGTTCCAGTCCCCTAATCATTTTTGTTGCCCTCTGCTGGACTCTTTCCAATTTTTCCACATCCTTCTTGTAGTGTGGGGCCCAAAACTGGACACAGTACTCCAGATGAGGCCTCACCAATGTCGAATAGAGGGGAACGATCACGTTGTTAAGGAAAAGTTAGCACATGTGACTCCATTTTGGTTTGGGGCCCACCATTGTCTAAAAGCAAGCACATCATGCACCAGGAGGAGTGTTACTTAGATACTGTATTCCTGTGAAAATCCTCCTCCTTGTCTCCAGCCTGCCTTGACTCCCAGTATCTGTTCTTTGTCAGTCCCTAAACTCCCTATCTCTTGGCCTTTGATGTGAGGCCTCCCATCCTGATAATAAAAGTTACTGATGCATGGCTTTAGGACCATGCTGTGTAATTAACATACTAGTTTAGCACGAGGAATGCACCAAGCAGGGATAGGTGGTAGATAAGAAAAGGGTTTGTTTATTGGCTAAGGTTTCCGATGCATGAGGGCAACATGCTTTGCTAAAAAGTATATAACCTTTGTATAATCTCTATTCGGGGTCCCCTCCTGGCTAGCAGGGGGGCACCACACTCAAGCGTAATAAACTTAGTGCTTTTTGGGAACTCTGCAGTTGTGGACTTTGTTTATGTGCCTCAGCCTAGATTCAAACTGTGCGTGACCTATTAGGTATTAGGTATAATTCGCAGCATTTGTATGCGTGTCCTACCAGGTGTAATTCGTAGCATTTGTGTGCGTGTCCTACCAGATATAATTCGCAGCAGTTGCGTGCGTGTCCTCTCAGGTGTAATTCGTAACAGTTTTGGCGACCACGAAGGGACTCTAGGCTCGCCCCAACAAGCGAGACTACACTCCTCCTCTCGGACATCTCCAGCCGGCACAGGGTGAGTTCACCTTTGAGAACTCCGAGGAGGGGGTGGGCGGTAATTGAGCCGTCGCTTAGGTGATAAGGTGGCACATTTGGTGTCCTTTTGGTAGCCCATTATGGGTTCTGGGCAGAGTGTAAGTAAGGGGACCCCTTTGGCTGAAATTCTCAAGAATTGGAGGAATATTTCTGGTACTTATGGGTTAGGTAGGAAGAAAGTTGTTATTTTATGTAAGGTTGAGTGGCCAGCACTGACAACTCAAACATCTATTGAATTGCCACCGGATGGGTCCTTTGCTGGGGATAAATTAACAGCGCTTAGGAGGAGTCTGGAGGACAAAGCTCCAGCCCAGATGGATTATTGGTATGTATGGGACAACTGGGCTTATGCGTGTGCGAAAGGATGTCCTCTTTCCTCCTCCTTTTCCTATCTGTCTCAGGGGTCTTCAGCCCCGCTCTGTGCTATGCCTGTTTCTTCTCCTCCCCGGCCTGCTTCTGCCCCTCCCCCGGCTTACCCTTGGCTTTCTGATTTATGCCTATCATCTCCTTGCTCGCCATCTCCCAACCCGTATGGGCCCACCATTGACCCGCCGGTTACTCTGCAAGCTCCCCTCATTCAGCAACCCCTTGTTACTCATGGTATGGACGGCAGTGAACAGCTAGCCTCCCCCTATGTTCATTGCCCCTTTGACCCAGGTGATTTAGTAACATGGCAACAGCAGATGCCTCGCCTGCGTGACGATCCAGAGAAGGTTCTGCAAACCATTCGGTCTGTATTTACCGCATTTAATCCTACATGGGGAGATGTCCAGGTAATCCTGGACACACTTTTTACCCCTGACGAGAAATATTCCATTCTGGATGCTAATAGACACTGGGCAGGGGAGGATAGTACCCGGGCTTCTTGGCCCCTGACTGATCCCAATTGGAATCCTAATGTGCTTACTCAAATGGGCCTTTTAAAGGCAGGTAGAAGCGGCCTTTTTGAAGCTATACGCAAAACTGGTAGTAAAACGGCTAACTGGTCTAAAATCCGCAAATGTCAGCAAGAGCTTACTGAGCACCCCTCTGCCTTTTTGGCCCGGTGTCCAAACAAGTTTGTGTATATGGGGGCGGTATAAACCCTGAGGCAGAGGAAAACCGTCCTATGATGGTCTCCTTTTATGTCGATCAGGCAGCATCAGATATAAAAAAATATTTTTCTAAGCATGTGCCCGATTGGCCAGGAAAACCCCTCCAGGAGTTAGTCCGCCTGGCCACCTTTGTGTTTAATGGCAGGGACAAGGAGAAAGCACGGGAAAAACGTAAACAGAAGAAGGAGGAGGTAAATATGTTAGCTGCTGCCTTGCAGGTTCCTTCGGGAAACCAGGATTGGCAAGGGCGTGGAGAGATGAGAGGAAGGGGGCATGGACGGGGGACAGGAGGAGGGGGAGGTTGGGGTAAAATGAGGGACGGAAATTGTAATTATTGTAAGCAACCAGGGCACTGGAGGAGGGAGTGTCCCCCGCTTCCCCGAGGGGCTCCTTGGAAGAGCCAGGTAGAGGCTAATCCTTCTTTTCCCCCTAACGCCCCCCCAGAACCTTGTTGACCCCCAGTGACTAGAGAGGGAGGTTTTGGGAATTTTGGGAGAGTTGGAATGGGATTTGGGGTTACAGTCGCAAATTTATTTGAAAGTTGCGGAACAGCTTGTGCCTTTTCTAGTAGATACTGGGGCCACCCTCTCCACTTTAACTTTTGTTCCGGGCTCTCTGTCCGATACCAAGGTTTGGGTGCAGGGTATAGAAGGCAATCCCTGCTCGGCTCCTTTATCCTACCCTGTCCCTATCGAGCTTGGTTCTTTAAAGCTATCACATAGGTTTGTTGTAATGCCGGAGGGCCCCGTGAACCTCCTCGGGCAGGATGTGCTGGGCAAACTGGGGGCACACATATATTGCGCCACCGAGGGGCTCCGCATGTCCATTCTGGACTCGGCGGTTGCTTCTCTTATGGCATCGGTTACCCCTATTCCTGGTGTGCCCTCTGAATTGTCCAGTGTTCCCCACACTTTGTGGAGCACAAATCCTACTGATGTGGGTCTTCTTAAATCAGCCATTCCAGTGAGTCTGGAAACAGGGGGCGGACCGCCTCCGTCCCTAAAACAATACCCCTTGCTGAGGGAGGCGGAAGAAGGCATCTCACTTCTTATTGATAGCTATTTGACTCAGGGGGTTTCAGTCCCCTGCAGTTTGCCCTGTAATACTCCCATTCTTCCAGTAAGGAAGCCCAGCCCGGGACCAGACAGGCGTCCAGTCTATCGATTTGTTCAGGATCTACGGGCTATAAATGGGTATGTTATAGCCCCCCATCCAGTTGTCCCTGATCCAAGCACCATTCTAACACTGATTCCTCAGTCAGCTACTTGCTTTACTGTCATAGATTTGTGTGCAGCATTTTTCAGTATCTCTTTGCACCCTGATTCTCAATATTTATTTGCATTTACCTGGAAGGGTCAGCAACTAACATGGACGCGTCTTCCCCAGGGGTTCTCAGGATCCCCCACTATTTTTTCCCGGATTCTCACCAAGGATTTAAAAGACATTGTCTTGTCTAGTTCGTCTGTCCTGGTTCAGTATGTGGATGATTTGTTAATTGCCGCCTCAGATCATAACGCATGTTTAATTGACTCTGTTGTTTTGCTTACTGCATTAGCTAATAAGGGTCATCGTGCATCTCCATCCAAGTTGCAGCTGTGTCTAGATCAGGTAATTTATTTGGGCTTTGTAATTAGGCCTGGGGAGTGCCTTCTCTCCCCTGATAGGGTGCGGGCAATCCAGGATTACCCGCGTCTGACTACCAAAAAGCAGTTACGGGCTTTCCTGGGGGCTGCGGGGTTCTGCCGACCCTGGGTCGTGGCTTTAGGGGAATTGGTGAAACCGTTAGTTCGAGCTACTACAACACTGACCCTCGATCCTGTCTCCTGGACCCCGGAAATGGAAGACGCTTTTAACTCCATCAAAAAGGCTCTGATCTCTGCGCCCGCCATGGGATTCCCGGATTATGGTAAACCATTTTCTCTTTTCACTCACGAACAGCAGGGGGTGGCTAGCGGCGTCCTTTTGCAATACCTGGGGGATCGCCCACGCCCTGTAGCCTATTACTCAGTACAACTGGACCCTGTTATTCAGGGCTCTGTCTCCTGTGTACGGTCTGTTGCTGCTGCTGCTGTCATGGTTGAACGGTCACGACCTATTGTTTTGGGGCACCCTCTGACTGTCTGGGTCCCTCATGAGGTTGAAATTCTCTTAAAACAGCATTCTACACAGGCATTGTCTCCACAGTGGGCTCACAAATATGAACTAATCCTGTTGGCCGCTGACAATGTTACTTTACGCCGCTGTAACGTCCTCAATCCAGCCATAATGCTACCCCTCCTGGAGGACGGTACCCCTCACCATGTATGCATGGATGCCGTCGCGCAGGATGGTAAGCCCCGCCCGGATTTAGCTGACTCCCCTTTAGTTAAGCCCAATTTACTTCTTTTCACAGATGGGTCCTCGTACTATTTAGATGGTCACCGGGTCTCGGGCTATTCGGTTACCTCTCAGGCAGATGTTATCGAGGCTGCCCCCTTACCACCTTCTTTCAGTGCCCAGGGTGCAGAGTTATACGCGCTTAGCAGGGCTTGTTTATTGTCTTCAGGAAGAACTGTTACCATCTATACAGACTCTAAATATGCTTTTGGTGTTTGCCATGCTACAGGCCAGCTCTGGAAGCAACGAGGATTTTTAACCTCCTCAGGCACAAAAATCGCTAATGGCCCTCTAATCTCTGTCCTTTTGGAAGCTATTCAGGCCCCTGGTCAGATGGCGGTGGTTCAATTGTTATGCGCACAGACAGTCTAACAGTTTTGTATCTCAGGGCAATGCATTAGCTGATTCAGCTGCAAAGGCTGCAGCTCTACAGCCCCTTCTGGCTTCCCTCCCCCTGGATGTGTCCTTCCCACCTGCTGACTGGACACTGCTGTATGCTGAAGTATCCTTGGAGGAGCTGCACGACTGGAAACGCTGGGAGGGATCTGAGGGCCCCGATAAGTTCTGGCGAGTCGGGAACAAACCTATTCTCCCCCGCCGTTATCTACTCCCAGCTGCTCATTATTTTCATTCCCTGGGTCACGCTGGTATTCAGGGCACGGTGGCTGCCATACTAAAGTTTTGGGCAGCACCGCATGTTTATCCCGCGGTAAAGCGGGTTCTTGGCTCCTGCCCTACTTGCCTGGCCTTCTCTGCTAAGACTCGGCTCGATGCCAACTCAAAGCGGGGGAGACCCTGGGCAAACTTCCCGTTTCAACGCTTGCAGATGGACTACGCAGAAATGCCTAAATGCTCAGGGTTTCACCACCTCCTTGTTATAGTGGACCAACTTTCCGGATGGCCTGAAGCAATACCAACCAGAAAGGCAGATGCAAGATCTGTGGTCAAGTTCTTAATGAAAGACATTGTACCCAGGTTTGGTGTCCCTGAAGTCATCGATTCACACTTTACCGCAAAGATTTTGGAGGAACTGTACCGGTGATTATCCGACAATTTGGGGATTATCTGACAATTACACACCCCGTACCACCCACAGTCTGCAGGTCAGGTGGAACGCATGAACCGAACAATAAAGACAATGGTAGCAAAGTTTTGTAAGGAGACTGGACTTAAGTGGCCAGAGGCCTTGCCTATTAGTTTTATGGCATATAAGACGAACGCCACGCATGCCCCTAGGCCTGTTCCCATTTGAGGTGCTGTTTGGGAGTCCAGCTTTACAAAGTGCAAGCTGGTCTCCATATTGGAAGAGAAGATTGAAGGTCTGGAGCAACAGATAACGACCCTGCGTTGCATACGAGAAACTGAGGATTTTCTGGACAAAACTCAGGATAGGCTTCTAGAGACTGGACTTAAGTGGCCAGAGGCCTTGCCTATTAGTTTTATGGCATATAAGACGAACGCCACGCATGCCCCTAGGCCTGTTCCCATTTGAGGTGCTGTTTGGGAGTCCAGCTTTACAAAGTGCAAGCTGGTCTCCATATTGGAAGAGAAGATTGAAGGTCTGGAGCAACAGATAACGACCCTGCGTTGCATACGAGAAACTGAGGATTTTCTGGACAAAACTCAGGATAGGCTTCTAGGGGCACAAAGCTCTAAAGATATAGAGCAGGTTGCACACAGGAGCCAAGAGGCCAGTGAAGAAGCTTGGCAACATGTGACCTCCAGAAGAGGTAAGCGGAATGTCCGGGTTCCAGTAACACAGACACAGGTAACTAACCGCTTTCATGTTCTCTCCACAGGTACCGTTGCGGAGAGTGGACCAGATGATATGTCTGGGGCGAGAAAGCAGAAGGAGACTCCGCTGGTTGGAAGGCATGAGATGCGATGTCCTGAGGTTGGGGGTTCCACGACCACCACTCCCAAGAGGAGAAGGCGGGTGGTGGTGGTCGGGGACTCTCTCCTCCGGGGGACTGAGTCATCTATCTGCCGCCCTGACAGGGAAAACCGAGAAGTCTGCTGCTTGCCGGGGGCTAAGATTCGCGATGTGACGGAGAGACTGCCGAGACTCATCAAGCCCTCGGATCGCTACCCCTTCCTGCTTCTCCACGTGGGCACCAATGATACTGCCAAGAATGACCTTGAGCGGATCACTGCGGACTACGTGGCTCTGGGAAGAAGGATAAAGGAGTTTGAGGCGCAAGTGGTCTTCTCGTCCATCCTCCCCGTGGAAGGAAAAGGCCTGGGTAGGGACCGTCGAATCGTGGAAGTCAACGAATGGCTACGCAGGTGGTGTCGGAGAGAAGGCTTTGGATTCTTTGACCATGGGATGGTGTTCCATGAAGGAGGAGTGCTGGGCAGAGACGGGCTCCATCTTACGAAGAGAGGGAAGAGCATCTTTGCCAGCAGGCTGGCTAACCTAGTGAGGAGGGCTTTAAACTAGGTTCACCGGGGGAAGGAGACCAAAGCCCTGAGGTAAGTGGGAAAGAGGGATACCGGGAGGAAGCACAGGCAGAAATGTCTGTGAGGGGAGGGCTCCTGCCTCATACTGGGAATGAGGGGCGATCAACAGGTTATCTCAAGTGCTTATATACAAATGCACAAAGCCTTGGAAACAAGCAGGGAGAACTGGAGGTCCTGGTAATGTCAAGGAACTATGATGTGATTGGAATCACAGAGACTTGGTGGGATAACTCACATGACTGGAGTACTGTCATGGATGGTTATAAACTGTTCAGGAAGGACAGGCAGGGCAGAAAAGGTGGGGGAGTAGCACTGTATGTAAGGGAGCAGTATGACTGCTCAGAGCTCCGGTACGAAACTGTAGAAAAACCTGAGTGTCTCTGGATTAAGTTTAGAAGTGTGTGCAACAAGAGTGATGTAGTGGTGGGAGTCTGCTATAGACCACCGGACCAGGGGGATGAGGTAGATGAGGCTTTCTTCTGGCAGCTCACGGAAGCTACTAGATCGCATGCCCTGATTCTCATGGGTGACTTTAATTTTCCTGATATCTGCTGGGAGAGCAATACTGCGGTGCATAGACAATCCAGGAAGTTTTTGGAAAGCGTAGGGGACAATTTCCTGGTGCAAGTGCTAGAGGAGCCAACTAGGGGGGGCGCTTTTCTTGACCTGCTGCTCACAAACCAGGTAGAATTAGTGGGGGAAGCAAAAGTGGATGGGAATCTGGGAGGCAGTGACCATGAGTTGGTTGAGTTCAGGATCCTGACGCAGGGAAGAAAGGTAAGCAGCAGGATACGGACCCTGGACTTCAGGAAAGCAGACTTCGACTCCCTCAGGGAACGGATGGCCAGGATCCCCTGGGGGACTAACTTGAAGGGGAAAGGAGTCCAGGAGAGCTGGCTGTATTTCAAGGAATCCCTGTTGAGGTTACAGGGACAAACCATCCCGATGAGTCGAAAGAATAGTAAATATGGCAGGCGACCGGCTTGGCTTAACGGTGAAATCCTAGCGGATCTTAAACATAAAAAAGAAGCTTACAAGAAGTGGAAGGTTGGACATATGACCAGGGAAGAGTATAAAAATATTGCTCGGGCATGTAGGAATGAAATCAGGAGGGCCAAATCGCACCTGGAGCTGCAGCTAGCGAGAGATGTCAAGAGTAACAAGAAGGGTTTCTTCAGGTATGTTGGCAACAAGAAGAAAGCCAAGGAAAGTGTGGGACCCTTACTGAATGAGGGAGGCAACCTAGTGACAGAGGATGTGGAAAAAGCTAATGTACTCAATGCTTTTTTTGCCTCTGTTTTCACTAACAAGGTCAGCTCCCAGACTGCTACGCTGGGCATCACAAAATGGGGAAGAGATGGCCAGCCCTCTGTGGAGATAGAGGTGGTTAGGGACTATTTAGAAAAGCTGGACGTGCACAAGTCCATGGGGCCGGACGAGTTGCATCCGAGAGTGCTGAAGGAATTGGCGGCTGTGATTGCAGAGCCATTGGCCATTATCTTTGAAAACTCGTGGCGAACCGGGGAAGTCCCGGATGACTGGAAAAAGGCTAATGTAGTGCCAATCTTTAAAAAAGGGAAGAAGGAGGATCCTGGGAACTACAGGCCAGTCAGCCTCACCTCAGTCCCTGGAAAAATCATGGAGCAGGTCCTCAAAGAATCAATCTTGAAGTACTTCAATGAAAGGAAAGTGATCAGGAACAGCCAGCATGGATTCACCAAGGGAAGGTCATGCCTGACTAATCTAATCGCCTTTTATCATGAGATTACTGGTTCTGTGGATGAAGGGAAAGCAGTGGATGTATTGTTTCTTGACTTTAGCAAAGCTTTTGACACGGTCTCCCACAGTATTCTTGTCAGCAAGTTAAGGAAGTATGGGCTGGATGAATGCACTATAGGGTGGGTAGAAAGCTGGCTAGATTGTCGGGCTCAACGGGTAGTGATCAATGGCTCCATGTCTAGTTGGCAGCCGGTGTCAAGTGGAGTGCCCCAGGGGTCGGTCCTGGGGCCGGTTTTGTTCAATATCTTCATAAATGATCTGGAGGATGGTGTGGATTGCACTCTCAGCAAATTTGCGGACGATACTAAACTGGGAGGAGTGGTAGATACGCTGGAGGGGAGGGATAGGATACAGAAGGACCTAGACAAATTGGAGGATTGGGCCAAAAGAAATCTGATGAGGTTCAATAAGGATAAGTGCAGGGTCCTGCACTTAGGACGGAAGAATCCAATGCACCGCTACAGACTAGGGACCGAATGGCTAGGCAGCAGTTCTGCGGAAAAGGACCTAGGGGTGACAGTGGACGAGAAGCTGGATATGAGTCAGCAGTGTGCCCTTGTTGCCAAGAAGGCCAATGGCATTTTGGGATGTATACGTAGGGGCATAGCGAGCAGATCGAGGGACGTGATCGTCCCCCTCTATTCGACATTGGTGAGGCCTCATCTGGAGTACTGTGTCCAGTTTTGGGCCCCACACTACAAGAAGGATGTGGATAAATTGGAGAGAGTCCAGCGAAGGGCAACAAAAATGATTAGGGGTCTAGAACACATGACTTATGAGGAGAGGCTGAGGGAGCTGGGATTGTTTAGCCTGCAGAAGAGAAGAATGAGGGGGGATTTGATAGCTGCTTTCAACTACCTGAAAGGGGGTTCCAAAGAGGATGGCTCTAGACTGTTCTCAATGGTAGCAGATGACAGAACGAGGAGTAATGGCCTCAAGTTGCAGTGGGGGAGGTTTAGATTGGATATTAGGAAAAACTTTTTCACTAAGAGGGTGGTGAAACACTGGAATGCGTTGCCTAGGGAGGTGGTGGAATCTCCTTCCTTGGAAGTTTTTAAGGTCAGGCTTGACAAAGCCCTGGCTGGGATGATTTAACTGGGAATTGGTCCTGCTTCGAGCAGGGGGTTGGACTAGATGACCTTCAGGGGTCCCTTCCAACCCTGATATTCTATGATTCTATGATTCTATGATTCTTTAGTCCCGGGAACTTATGTTCCTGTACATGCTAGCCTCTTGGATGGAGATGAAACTTTGGCCAGATATGTTGCTAGACTGCAGAAGGAGCTGACTGACAACCAGTCTGAAGCTCAGTTGTTTCAAACCGCAACCTTAGGGTTACAGGTTCGTTCCTTTAAACCAGGGGATTGGGTAATGGTAAAAAAGATCCCCCGCACCGACCCCCTGGAACCCCGGTGGGAGGGGCCGTACCAGGTTCTGTTATGTACTTATTCTGCTTTAAAAGTTGCAGGTAAAGTTTCCTGGATTCACATAGCTACATCAAGTTGGCGACGGGACCCCCACCTGACCCTGGCGAGCCAGCAGACGAGCCACTTCACGAATGAATACTACAACCAACCCATGGACTGAGCTTTCCAGCTACTGGGACCTTCACAGCCCACCAGGACTTTTTGTGTTCCTGTTTATTGGACTTACATTGGGGGTAGTGTTTTTTGTATGGTACAGGGGAGGATGTCGACATTGGTATGGTTTGCCTGGGGGGTCCTCTCCCTATTCCCAAGTCCAGTACAAGGATGGGAGGGCAATAGCTTCTTGAATTTAACCCGTGCTATCAAACAGGGTGTAAATCGAACACAGTGTTGGATTTGTATTCATACCCCCACATATTTGGGTCAGGGGGGCCAGTTGGTAGGGGTACCTATCCCCCTTAATCGAACATTCCAAACTAAGCTGTGGGCAAGCACTACATTTAACTGGAATGTTTCAATCCAAATATGGTCTATTAATGTGGTGGCCAAGGGTAATTATGCTTTATGTGTGTCACGACGTAAGGGCATAGAAAATACAGTTTTTGTAGGGAATTTTGTGGGGTGCAAGGACACCACCCAAATCAGCTCTGGTGCGGGAGGCCCCTCTACCTACTCCAGAACCCCGTGGCCAGTCCCCGAGGGGTCTGGCTGGTATTGGTTATGCAATCCCACAGCCTATAAGGTTCTCCCAGCGGGATGGTATGGTACATGTACCTTAGGGGCTATAGTACCCGCTGTGACAGTACACCAGAACCTGACCCGGGGAGAGATCCGCAATCTAGTATGGAGGGACCGACAAAGTATTCCTTTAAACCCCCTTTCTCAACGGCCCAAAGGCTTTCACTCCTTTGTGCGTTGGTTTCTGCCATGGTCGGGAGTAAGCGAGCTGGAAAAAGCTATAGTTAACATTTCAGCTGCTTTGGAACTAATGGCAAATGCTACTGCAGATGCTCTATCTGCCCTTCAAATTGAAGTCACTCAGCTATCCCAAACTACATTGCAAAACCGCCTAGCCCTGGATTATCTCCTTGCAAATCAGGGCGGGGTTTGTGCTCTGGTCAACTCAAGCTGTTGTGTATTTGTAAATCAGCACCATAGGGTGGAAACTGACATCCACATCCTCAAGCAACAGGAAGCCCTATTCCACCACATCAGCCTCGACACTACCAGCGCCGGATTCCAGGAGGTCTGGAACTGGCTCACCTCATGGCTACCGGATGTGGGGACTTGGGGACGGCGTATTTTGTATTTACTTTTTTTGACTGTTATTGTTTTTGTGTTATTTTTTGTATGCCTACAATGCTGCAGTATGTGCTGTTGGCAGTTGCTAACCCTGCAGCGCGGTTACTCAGCCCCGATATAGCTTACTGACGTACAAAAAAAAAAGGGAGGACTGTTAAGGAAAAGTTAGCACATGTGACTCCATTTTGGTTTGGGGCCCACCATTGTCTAAAAGCAAGCACATCATGCACCAGGAGGAGTGTTCCTTAGATACTGCATTCCTGTGAAAATTCTCCTCCTTGTCTGCAGCCTGCCTTGACTCCCGGTATCTGTTCTTTGTCAGTCCCTAAACTCCCTATCTCCTGGCCTTTGATGTGAGGCCTCCCATCCTGATAATAAAAGTTACTGATGCATGGCTTTAGGATCATGCTGTGTAATTAACATACTAGTTTAGCATGAGAAATGCACCAAGCAGGGATAGGTGGTAGATAAGAAAAGGGTCTGTTTATTGGCTAAGGTTTCCGATGCACAAGGGCAACATGCTTTGCTAAAAAGTATATAACCTTTGTATAATCTCTATTCGGGGTCCCCTCCTGGCTAGCAGGGGGGCACCACGCTCAAGCGTAATAAACTTAGTGTTTTTTGGGAACTCTGCAGTTGTGGACTTTGTTTATGTGCCTCAGCCTAGATTCGAACTGTGCGTGTCCTACCAGGTATAATTCGCAGCAGTTGTGTGTGTGTCCTACCAGGTATAATTCGCAGCAGTTGTGTGCGTGTCCTACCAGGTGTAATTTGTAACAATGTCCCTCGATCTGCTGGCAATGCCCCTACATGTACATCCCAAAATGCCATTGGCCTTCTTGGCAACAAGGGCACACTGTTGACTCATATCCAGCATCTCGTCCACTGTAACCCCTAGGTCCTTTTCTGCAGAACGGCTGCCGAGCCATTCGGTCCCTAGTCAGTAGCGGTGCATGGGATTCTTCTGTCCTAAGCACAGGACTCTGCATTTGTCCTTGTTGAACCTCATCAGATTTCTTTTGGCCCAATCATCTAATTTGTCTCGGGCCCTCTGTATCCTATCCCTACCCTCCAGCGTATTTACTTCTCCTCCCAGTTTAGTGTTACCTGCAATCTTGCTGAGGGTGCAATCCACACCATCCTCCAGATCATTTATGAAGATATTGAACAAAACCGGCCCGAGGACCGACCCTTGGGGCACTCCACTTGATGCCGGCTGTTAACTAGATATGGAGCCATTGATCACTACCCATTGAGCCTGACAATCTAGCCAACTTTCTATCCCCCTTATAGTCCATTCCTCCAGCCCATACTTCTTTAACTTGCTGGCAAGAATACTGTGGGAGACCATGTCAAAAGCTTTGCTAAAGTCAAGGAACAACACGTCCACCGCTTTCCCCTCATCCACAGAGCCAGTTATCTCATTGTAGAAGGCAATTAGATTAATCAGGCATGACTTGCCCTTGGTGAATCCATGCTGACTGCTCCTGATCACTTTCGTCTCCTCTAAGTGCTTCAGAATTGATTCCTTGAGGACCTGCTCCATGATTTTTCCAGGGACTGAGGTGAGGCTGACTGGCCTGTAGTTCCCAGGATCCTCCTTCTTCCCTTTTTTAAAGATGGGCACTACATTAGCCTTTCTCCAGTCATCCGGGACTTCCGCCGATCGCCATGAGTTTTCAAAGTTAATGGCCAATGGCTCTGCAATCACATCTGCCAACTCCTTTAGCACTCTCGGATGCAGTGCATCCAGCCCCATGGACTTGTGCTCATCCACTGAAGAGGTTTATTTATTTATTTATTTAGTGTTTGCTTATTTGCCAAGCCAAGCAATAGCATTCTCAGTGGCCAAGTGGAGCTCTCAGAGCCCACCAATGAATTTAGTTAGCGGGCACTCCTCGACAATGTGTATCATTGTTTGATATGTGCTGCAGCTGCATCTTGGATTGTCTTGAAGACCCCAGCAGTGCTGATTGCTGCATAGAGGTGTTGCCCAGTCTGGAATTGCTTAAGAAGGACCCATTGATGATGTGGCAGGTCGAAGCTGGGCGGGCAAGCAGTAGGGTGACGAGGAGCTGATTGGTGGTTGGTGTTATGCACCAGTTTCCCCATCACAGGGAATCCACTCATGTCCTGGTATGGTAACCTCGATCACAGTGGTTGTCATGATGAAAGACATGTAGCTGGTGGGCTAAAAAAGACGAGATGTGGCCTCTAGGAAGGCACATTGTCCACTTGAGAGGGAGTGGAGAAGCAGCTGTCTCCAGCTTCTGTGAGCCAATGTCCTGGCTTCTCCTTCTTGAAATTACTCCTTCCCAAGTGGGAGGATGAGGGGTGTAGTCCAGAGTATAGTTTGCAAACTCTGATGTCCTGGAGATGAAGAATAAATGAAATAAATGTAGGATGCCTAATCCTATATCCAACTGAGGAGAGCTGGTAAGACCCAGATTTTGTTGGACGCCTGATCACTTTTCTTAATCCCCACAACAGCAGTACAATTATTTTCTTCCACCATCCTACCCTTGCGTCGCTTAGTGTCTTGGCAGCCTCAGAAACGCCTAGGGATGAACTTTTAATACATGCTTGACAGGATAAAGAGCCAAAAAGATTAAATATCACTGACAGAAAATCTGATACCTCAGCCATACTGTTTACAAGAAATGTCAATTATCGGTACTGATGGTACCATGTGACTTCTATCTTTGGAGTAAACCCCTCTGTATGATGCATCTCCTCCCTGACATTTGCAGACAGGCTGGGAGGCCAGTTAAAGGTTATTTAGCTCTACAATGTCATTTTCTGTAGTTGCTAAATTTGTGTGGGAGTGTGTTGTCCTATGTGACCAAAGATGATGCTGATGATGGTATGTCTTTTGAGTACAATTATGGCTAAAAAGACCAATGTGCTGGCTAGCCTTTCTGCATTGAATGCAGGCCCGCCGACGGGGTTGCGAGGTGGGGCAAAAGGGACAATTGCCTAGGAGCCCGGCGATTTAAAAAAGCCCGGGGGTCCCCGGGCTTCAACCGCTGCTGCAGTAGCAGTGGCAGTGGCCAGGAGCCTTGGGCCCTTTTAAAATCACCCGGGCGGGCGGCAGGGCTCCTAGGCTCACATGACGGCTCTAGGCCCCACGCTTTGCGGGGCCCCATGGGCCGGCGCGATTGGCCAGCGTGGTCGGTCCCAGAAGTGACAGATTCGTCACTTCCGCCCTGGGCCCTGCCCCCCCTCCAGGGATGGCCCTGGCGCCCGGAATTGCTGTTGGCAGGCCTGATGGAATGCATATGTAACTCAATAGTGAGGAAGAACTTACAGTCTGTACCCACTAAATCTTCTGCTGTTTCCGACTCAGCCTCTGTGCCTCAAGATCCATACGGTGATTAATCTCGAACTGAGTAACCCCAATGTTGATTGCTGCTTACCAGCATGATGTGTCTGTTACTGATGACTCCCAGCTGTCAACGTCAGTGTTGCACTGTTATGCTTCAGTGTGTCCTTGAAACATTTCTTCTGGCCTCCTCATGTGTGGTTACCCACTTTCCGTTTGCCATACGGCAAATGCTTTGGCATTCTGGTATCATCTGTAGTAGAAAGAGAGCCTGAGACATAAGGCCCTGTCTCGAGGTGTGAGGCCTAAGGCCTGAACTAAAGTAGTGGGCAAGCTTTGCTCATATAAAGCAAAGTTAGCAAAAGTCAGGCAGTGAGCAGAAGACAGGTCGTGATATAAAAGATGCCTGCTTGCAAGCTAACAGAACCTGGCAAGAACAGGGCAGGTATTGCAAAAACACACACATTCCTAGGAAGTATTCGGCACAGGACACTCATGCAAACACATTCCAAAAGGGTGGTACCAAAGCAAGTATGGTACAAACACATTCCCCAAAGATAACAAGAACACACTGACCCCTCTTAAAGATAAGGTCTGAATGACAGTGTGATGGATAGAGATGTTTTGATCAAACCAACGAGTACAAGATAATGGGTGGTAACAAACCATGTCAGAGGGTGGCACTAACTACATCAGAGGGGCAATACGTAACTTGTTTGTATTGGTGTATAAAATGGAGTCTCTGGGGGAGTGTCTTTGGCTAGCCTCGGGGGGAATGGAAAGTTCTGCCATTTACTGAGCCGCATCCATTGTCATGGGCATACATGTATCTAGTGTACTTGTAGCAAGTATAGGGCACCAATACCATGCTTTGCCGACAATAAACCTGACTGAGTTCCTTTGCTACTGAAACAGGTCTTGTGGTCCCATTGGGCAGTTCAGTGGAAGTCTGCTGTGCCAAATGTATGCGCAGAGCTGAGAGAGCACTCAGAGAGAATACACACATGCAGCCAGCATCTGATGACATCATTCATGTTCAGTACATGGCTAGCCCAGCATAACTGTGATGGGATGAGCATGGCTTCAAACCCTGGGGAGTGGCTGTGTTCCACCTGATGTGGACTATGGCAAGCAGATGTCATAAACGGAACTTATCTAGAAGCTTGATGCAATGCCAGGTCTCACATTCATACAATAAATTGGACAACACAACCCCTTTATAGACGTTTAGCTTTGTTTGAAGCTTAATATACTATATGGCTGGCACACTCTGCCAGATAGTCTGCCAAATGATGAACTGGCTTTGTTGATGCGACCTGTCAGCTCGTTGTCTGTAGTAGCAACATTCCACAATGTGCTGCCAATATAGCAGAAATCGGTACCAGCATTCAGCTGTGTGTTGCCGACAGTGACTTTTGGTTTCAGGTAGGGTTTCCTTGGTACAGACTGATACGTGACATTTGTCTTTTTTAGATTGATTGTTAGCCTGTACCTTTTTGCAGACTCTGCGGATCCGTCCATAATCAGTTGTATCTCTTCTTGAGTACGTGTCTCTAGAGCACAGTCATCAGCAAACAGCAGCTCATGAACAATTGCCTCAAAGACGTGGAAGATCACTGCCTGTTCGGGTTGAATAATTTTCCAGAGGATTGGATATCGGCATTCAGGACTCTTGTAGAGTCATCGAGCATTGCTGCATAGAAGAGACTGAATAGGACTGGACCATTTATGCAGCCCTACTTAGTACCATTAGTGACAGGAAATGGGTCAGCACTAGGTTACTTTTGCTGAGAATCCTAGTCTGTGACACATGCTCTTGTTCTGTAGTGTGGGGTTTGTATACCCTGTGACAATACCCCAAATTAAAAAAAAGTAAGAAGACCAAAAAAATGTCACCATGGCTAAACAACAGGGTAAAAGAGATGGCTAGAGACAAAAAGACATCTTTTAAAAACTGGATGTCAAATCCTGCTGAGGAAAATAGAAAGGTACAGAAAAAGGGGGTTTTGAAAGGGAATAGGACCCTGTATAGACCTATGAGGAGTCTTAAAGCCTAAAGTTAAAGCCTACTGATGACTGGCAATAGTACATGGGAAAGGTCATTCTAGAGGTGAGCTAGAGGTATTCATGATGGCCCTAGGAACTTCAAAATGTTGTCAGCCTCCTCAGAAGGGCCAAGGTATGTCTGAAGAATAGCTCGAAGGACAATTGGCCTCAGTGGCCTCTGCAGAAAGGATTGGTACCTCGCAGACCATTTTGGATTTATCACGAGCTCTTCCAAAAGATATCAACCTCTGGTTTTACCTCTAGTGTGGCGCTGATGGAGACAAGGGAGACTTATAGGAGACTATCCTGTTCAAGATCTTTTGCCTCATATGTCATCTACAGCATCCTGATCATGGGAGGAGGAGTCAGAATCCCTCATGGAGGACCTGGATTGGGGAATCAAGTGGTGAGTGTAGATGTCCTCTTATGATGAACAGTAGTCTTTGAGGGTCAGGGGAAGAAAACAGCTGCTAACGATGATACATAAACAGGTGGTGGGTCTGAATCATGAAGAGTGCAGATCATGGAAAAATGGAAGGAAATGAAGATGACTGACGTAAGGATTCCCCCCTTTTAGAAGGGGGAAGCAAAGAGTAATTAACAACAGTAGTAGTCTGTACTTATATCTTCTTCCATCTGAGGATTTCAAAGCTATTAATTTAACTCCCTAAATTATCCTCAGCTCTTTATGTGACCCTCTCCCTAAATGCCATTGTGGCAGATGAGAGCATCTGGAGGCACGTTGTTATACCAATAAAATAAAAACCAGCAGGATCTTATTAAAAGGGGAAAAGGCAAAATACCACATTTATTGTGAATACAGAAAGAATCATAGTAAGCAGTTAGTTATAGCTATAACATTCCATTCAATCTTATATTTATTCATACATTCATTCATACACACACACACACACACACACACACACAGAGGTTCTGCAAAGTTGTTATCATAGTTACCAGCCTTAGAGTTGCTCATGCCAAGCCACTGGCCAGGTGGCCTGGACATGAGGAGGGAGCAGGGCCTTGTCAGATGCTCATCTGATGCTCCTGGAAGTTGGTCTGCAGAATCAGACCCCAAAGTTCTCACTTTCTACAGTCCATTTTTATAGGAATTTCTTCCTATGCCAGTCTATGGGAATTGCTTCATCATGCTGTTGCTGAATCAATCAGCAGATAGAACATTCCTGACGGCTCCGTGCTGCCAGATGTTATCTTGTTCTTTGGTTCTCCCATTCTTGAGGCTGTTGGGTGGATTCCAGTCTGCCCTCCGGGGGTCCTCTGGTTATTTCCACTTGATGCCCTCTTCAGCCGATGGACACTGGATTCTTAGGCTGGCACCTCCCTGATCATTCAGTTATTATCCACATCAAGCATCCATCCACATACATCCTCTATTTTAATCACAATTGTTAATATAACAAAAGGGCAGGGAGTCTCTGGGTGCTGTTTCTGTTGTTATAGAGTATTGCTTTGAGTCTCTCTGTGTGAATTGCTTTGAGAATAGACTCTGTCTTAGAATGTACTAACGCAATTAGCAGCTTGCAAGTTTCACACATAGAGGGAGAGAAACAGTACCAAAAACCAAGAGACCTCTTAATTAGTAATACTCTGGAATTTAAATTATGGGGAATCAAACTCATTTGTGATTTTAATATAGAACTTCTTTAATATGATCCAACAACATCTGCTATCAGTCTCTAGATTTGAACTCTGGGAGCAACACGTGGTGGGTTGCGACTCATGTGTACTACAGAGATTGCAGGGGCAGTCCTTAATTATGAAATTCACTCCCTCTTCCAGTCCAAATAGTTTGTTGATCTTCGGGGAAAAAGTATACAACTCATTTATATATTCAAGTATCTGACTGCGGAGTATTCAGTGTTCCCAGCCCTCACTATTTTATTTTGAATTTTGAGCTATTGTTCTTCTTAAAACCCTAGCTCCTGATTATGGGAGAACCTCAGTTTACTTTTCTTAAATGAACTTTTCCAGCCCTCCTATTTGCAGAGAAATTTTGAAAACACGAACCCTTGCAGGCTCAAAAACTAGAAAGCGAATAAAACGAAACCCAACTCTATTGCTGTTGTAAGTGTCATGATTCTAAACTAGTTTCATGCTTTTGGGGGCTCTGTCTTGTGTTGGCAGTCAGACTGCCACAGGCTGGCTAGCCCTTTAAGACAAGCTGGGCTCAGCCTTGTAGGTGATCTGTCAAACCAATGATAATTAGTGACCTCAGCTGAAGGTGTTAGGGAAATTTAATTATAATAACTTACTCCAGTTGTGTGGAGGGAATTTGGAAGGGCTATATAAACAGAGTTGAGCATTCAGAAAGACAGTTAGGAGTGGTGTTGCTAGAGGCAACCAGGATGAACTGGACTAGAACTCCTGAAAGAGCTTGGTATGCCTTCAAGGAGCAGTGTGAAAGTTTAGTGAGACCACAGTCCCAGACTAGGTGGGATGGATAACCCAGGACTCTAAAGGGGAGAGAGTGGGGGAAACCACTAGAGAGGAGAAGATTCTGTGTTTGGCTGGGGACAGTTGAAGACAGACCTCAGAAAAAAGGAACTGTCTGGTGGGAGACTGGAAAGAGAGAGACAGTGTTTTGAAACTGTAAAGCAGCCGGACCCCAGAAGAAGATCTGTGCCCCGACTGAAAGGCTGGGGAGAAAGAGAGAGACTTTTTAAAGTCACTGTATATTAATAAACCAGTCCCTGAGAAAGGGTGTTGTTATGACTCAGGCCTTGGCTGTGTGTTGAAGAGTTTTGGGGAGGAGGGAAGCTGAGCATGGGTGCTGCAATACAGATGTACATATCCACGCAGACGTATTAAGATGGTTTTGATGGAGTTGAATTTAGTTGACATTATAAGATGTGCCTATCGGAAATATAACAATATGTTGAATTAAACAGTAAAATAAAGATCTAATACAGAAAAAATATTTATCCTGTACATTTTTGGTAGTACCCACTACATGCTAGGCACTTTCCAAACATGAAAGGAAGCTGGTCCTTGCTCCAATCTAGTCTATGTGAATAATGGCTTAGGTATGTTAAAGTTAAGTACCTGCTTTAGAAAGATAATGTGAGTCAGTAGATACATGACATTTCATTAATCCTGCCAAGTCAATGACAAAGGGGCACATTCCTAAGGCATCATTCTGAGAACTTAAAATATGTGATCTAGGTGTGAAAATGAAGGGAGATGTTTTCTCCAGGTAACTTGTGGGATGCATTCCCTGACACTAATTGACTGTATTAAAAAGGAATCTGAGGGCATATGTGTACAAGGCACTCAGGAAAGTTAACTGAAGGGGTGAATTTAAAGGACATTACTTCTGAATGAGAGCATCCACACAGAGGTTTAGAGTGGCCTTAGCTTTAGCTGAGGTCACTAGGCCCTGGTTTACACTACCAACTTACATCAGTATAACTGCGTCGCTCGGGTGTGGAAAATCCAGTGCCATAATACTGACCTAACTCCTGGTGTAGACGGAGCTACGTAAACGGGAGGACTTCTCCTGTTAACAAAGCTACCACCTCTCGGAAAGGCGGAGTACCTATGCCTTCACGAAGGCTATGGCTTACAGAGCTTACAGTGTTGCAGCTGCACCACGGTAGTGATGCTAGTGCATACACTTTAAGCCCGTGGTGCCCAAACTTTTCCTGTTACACCTCCCCTGTTACCAGTAATGGAATCTGTCTATGCCCGCCACCCCAGCATTACTGCACAGTTGGCTTAGCAGAGGAGCTTGGGCTAAAGGTGGAGCTGGGGCAGAACTGAGGAGGGGCAGAGCGGGAATGAGGGCAGAGCAGGGGGAAGAGTGGAGCTGTGGCTGGGCTGGGCCTTGAGCAGGGGCCGGGGGCTGTAGCCAGGGAGCCACAGCTGGGGTGGGGAGTGGAGCTGCGGCCAGGGCCAGGGTGGGAGCAGAACCAGGACCGGGAGCCACGGCTGGGAGCTGAGCTGTAGCCTGGGGCAGGAGCTGGACTGGAGCAGAGCTCAGGGTAGAGCGTGTCTGAGTGGCGCTCCCTTCCCACCCCCCCGGGGGCTGGTCTGGGCTCCACCACCCTCCCAATGTTCCTCTGTGCCCCCTTGGGGGGCCACCTCACAGTTTGGGGAAAGCTGCTCTAAGCCAATGGGAGAGAGCTCTCCTCTCGACTTAATTACTCTAGCTCCCACAAGCAGCGGTAGCTATGTCGGCAGGAGAAGCTCTCCCTCCAGCGTAGCGCTGTCCACAATGGTGCTTAGGTGAGTGTAACATACGTCACACTCCTGAGCGACGTAACTTATACCGATGTGAACTGCAGCACTGTAAGTTTAGACAAGCTACGGGCGATTTAAACTAAAGCAAACTAAACCTAATCTAAGTCCATTTTACTTCTGAATGAGATATCCACACAGTGGCTTAATGCACTTTAAATTCACATGTTCCTGAGTGTCCTTGTCTATACATGCCCTTAGTTGATCAGCTATAGAAATTCAACTTGAGAGAGCATGACTACACTAAAGCACTGGTGATCATTTCACTGCATGTTCTATGGGATGAAAATC
Organism: Eretmochelys imbricata; assembly: GCF_965152235.1. Taxonomy (NCBI): domain Eukaryota; kingdom Metazoa; phylum Chordata; order Testudines; family Cheloniidae; genus Eretmochelys; species Eretmochelys imbricata. Next base: position 127,257,668 of record NC_135572.1, read on the forward strand.
AATAAGTTACCAAAACATTTTTTTTTCATTGTCTAAATACCATCAGCCACCTTTCTTGTATAATAGCCATTACAGCTCTTTAGTAGCTAGACTGCTGGATATTGACAAAAGGCTAGGTGTATTTTTAAATTTATCTTCACAGTTGCTATTGTGTTCTGGATGTCACTTACCATGGCAATTTTCTGTAAATGTAAATGACTCTGCAGCCCACATCCGCTTTAAAACAGCTCTCCACAGTATTTCCTTCCTGTGCAGATTGTGATGGAAACAAAAAAGGAATCTAACAGCATTCAACAGTTGTGATTGAATAAATTATACTGACACTGATTCAGATGATTTTATTTATTTTTAACAATGCTATACTTAACCCTGAGAAGCCTTTAGATGTTAAATAGCTTTTATTGAGCATACCTGAGAATGCAGAGTACTTGATGCAGGGTAGCAGAAAACAGGAAACATGTGTGATACCCTCTCTTTCATGAAAAAGGCACTGCAATCTACTTTGTATAATTACCTGATGTCAGAAAGACTGCAGAAAAAAGAAAACAACTCCTATTCAACAAAATTAATGTTCAAATCTAACAGGCTCATGCTAAAATGATAAAGAAAATGTTGATGAGGCAAACCACTTATGTAACAGGAGACCTGGCCCCTTAAATGCAATTGGGCCCAGCGCTCCTGTTCCATTTCAGGTGTTTTGGTGTAATGAGCAGGGTGGGACAACCCTTGGGACTTATAAATGAGAGATGGCCCAGTAGCAAGAAAGAGCCCAGAACTGGGGAAAGATTATGAGTAAAGGTATCTGTAGCATATGAGCAAGAGAGCACCTTTAGAAGAACAACGCTGGGTTGAGAACTTGAGGGAGAGGATGCCCCACAAGGAAGGAGTAGTGCCTAGTTGAGGAGAGGAGCCAGATCAGGCTGGTGAAGGTAGTCAGGAGGGTCACCCACAAATCTCTGCAAGCCAGAGACAGCTGAAGGTTGAGAGTAGATGGGGGGAGTGGCCTTCTGGCTCTCTGATGATGGAGGGGTAAGCCTGTGCTCTCTGTGTGAGAGCTACAACCATGCCTGGAAGGAAACAGGCAACCCTAAAAGGGCTGGGATGAGGTGTGGTGCTAGATGCTGGTGCTGTACTTGGTGTGTTGATAGGCTGTTGAGAATTGAAAGTTTGAATGTACTGTCTGGACTATGCTGGGGCATTCTGGATTATGGGGGTGGGACTTCTGTAATAAATGAACAGTGCAAAAACATATTTATATTTTGAAAGCTTGTGTGAAGTTCCTGGGGACACAAGAAAAGAGAAAGCAAGGCAGGGAGCGCTAGCAGGGCCACCCTGAGGGTGTGCTCAGGTGGCAGCTGGCCTGTTGATAACCTATATAGTATGAGGTAAGAGTCTTCCCTATTCCTTATAAAAACACAACCAGTCATGTTGGTTTGACAACTCAAACTAAGCAGGTGTTTCCCTGCCCAAAAAGGCTTGGTGTCAAGGACATGTCAGTTAAAGATTGCTCTGGTAGAGCCCCAGTACCAAGAGTGAACAGAACTAACAAGGTTAAGAAGGGAGGGCTGCTCACTCAAAAAGCCTGTAGCACATGTGCAGCATCAAGGAATTCTCATGCTCTTCTAACAAGCAACAGTTTGCTTGTTCACTGGCCTTAATTGCTGCAGATTCTCCCCTCTCCCCCATTCCTCCCAGGTTCCATGGGGGAGACCCAGCATTCTCCATGGAGCCTAAGGCTTCTTATGGTTCCATGGCAATAACTCCTTCCCTGGATCTACAGATTCCACCACTCTTCCCCTATAGAGAATGCTGTACTAATTCCTCATGAATAAGATAACCTGCTCTTTTGAACAAGTCTCCCCTTCTGTGGGTTTAGCTCAGGGGTTCTCAGGACAAATTTTTTGGTGTCCTCAGAGTGCAGCCACCGACTCTGGCTTTTTCCTAAAATACTTAATTAACTTTAGGCAAACCAAATAAATATGCACATATACATGTCCAAATCATTGTAATTTATTGCTAGCTAGCAAGTCTATTGTGAAAAGTAATATTAACAAACATACAAGTATCACTTTTCATATCAGACTTATTCAGCCCTGGCAAGTCTGTGGACAAATTAAGCTCCTGGATGGAGGATCCGGAGGAGTGGGCAGGGGTGATGTGTGTGTGGAGGGGGGAGAGGGGGAGGCAGTGTGGGACTAGAGCCCTGCAGCCCCATGGGCAGAGCCCTGCAGTCAGAGGATGGGGCCTAGGGACGGAACCCAAAGCCATGTGAGCACAGAAGCCCAAAGCCTGAGCCCCACTGCCCCGGGAAGGTAAGGAATTTACCAGCTCCTTGCTCCTCCAGCATTGTGCCCCCAGGTGTCTCCAGAGGGGGGCAGGGCCCAATCCATGCTGGCAGCCGCAGCAACCAACACCAAGGTGGTGCATCCAGAAGCACTGGGGAGGGGCCACTACTTTGGCTCGGTGGCCGCATTTGAGAAATGCTGGTTTAGCTGGTAGAAGGAGTGGATTTATCACCAAGATGTTAATGAAAAATGAGTTTTCACCAGTTTGCTTTAGCTCATTGGGAGTACCTTCACTTTCCTCCTCACCCCAAAACTTGGGCAATATCAGAGACAATTAAACATCTTACATTTTCTTAACCACTTCTGAAATGGCTTTGGTAATAGGCTTACTGATGCACAATAACAAATGCCCAACATAAAAGAGTAGTTCAATTAAACTTCTATTACCCTGCCTTTTTTATTTTTTCTTGAGCAGACATCTATGTTGCTTTCTTCAGAATGTGTTGCCCGCCCACTTCCTGGATCCCAATAAGGAGATGCTGAAATGAAATCCAGAGCAGTCTGCATTGTAACTGGAAAAAGCAAGCTGCACCTTTAAGATTTCCATCTCTGTGCAAGCAGGAAACATGAGTGATCGTGTCTGAGTCATTTCATACTAATTAAAGCCAAATGGGTATAATTTGTGTGTGCGTGTGTGCACACAAGAGTTAGGGCCCGTTTCTCTTTTCACAATCGTTGACTTCAGTGGAGTTTTTCCTGATTTACACTGGTGTAACTAAGAGGAGAGCCAGGCTGTTAAAGTCCTTAGGCCAATGCCAGATTAAGGCACAGGAATTTAGGGTGTGGTCTATATAGCCTTCGGTACTGAGTCTCCTAGCTCAGGGTAGTGGGCCTCATAGGCGCCAACTCCGTGGGTGCTCCGGGGCTGGAGCACCCATGGGGAAAAATTGGTGGGTGCTTTGCACCCCCCGGCATCTCCTTGCTCCGCCCCAGCTCACCTCCGCCTCCTCCCCGGAGCTTGCCTTCCCCGCTTCTCCTCCCAGTGCTTGCCACCACGAAACAGCTGTTTCATGGCATAACAAGCTGGGGGAGGGGGAGCGGAAAAATGGCACGCTCAGGGGAGGAGGCAGGGAAGAGGTGGGGATTTGGGGAAAGGTTCCAATAGGGGCAGGGAGGGGGCACAGTTGCGGTGGGGACTTTGGGGAAGGGGTTGAAATGGGGGCAGGGCAGGGGCAGGGCCAGGGTGGGGGAGCACGAGCACCCACCAGTGCCAGGAGAAGTTGCTGCTCAGGCTCTGAAGCCTAGGAATGGGGGTGTTTGCTCTCAGAGGGGGAAAAGCAACCCCCAATGTCATGCAAGAGGAAGTGGGCCACTGCGGGGGCAGCGTCACTGCATTAATCTGGCACTGCTTTAGACACTCAGATACTGTGGTGATGGCACCATGATATACGTAGCTGGATTGGGAGGGGAAAGCAAATCTCTGTTCTTACAACTGGTGATAAATTCATAGGACTGCACACATGCAAATAACACAGATATTGTACTACACTCTTGCTTTCTCAGGAAAAGCAAAAATTTTCCCGTAAATAAAATAATTCTGTTCCTTCCTTGTGCTATCAGCTATGGCCTGATAGGCAGCAAAACCAGGGTGGTTGCTGGAGAAAACAAGATGTGGGAAGTCTGGGCAGTCGTATGTGTGTGTGAACACCCGCACCACTAAGCTGCTGTATATGACAGTTCTCTACACACCATCACAGACAGAGTGCTAGGGCTGGGAGATCTACAGTTACATAAATCTACCCTACCAAGTGCGTATGCTAGAGTCTCTGGCCTTGCTTCCTAGAAGCTCTGCAGAGAGAAAAGATATTTAGCTCACCACACTGGGACTCCCTGGGCTATGCCCATTTACTTGAGTATCCCTCTCCCAGGTGCCAGAGGTTATAATGTGTGGATTCTGGATCACTTTTGAGTCTTTCATTAAAAATCAAAGCCTGGGAAGATTAATAATTGCTCTTAAAGATGCAAGATTAGCGCCTGATTCACCACTGTGTTACTCCTTTTTTATGCTAGTCAAACTCCACTGAAAGGTATATGTGGAGTTACATATGCAACTGGATTGCTCCAGTTCTATGCTAATCAGGCCCTTACTGTCTACAAAACACTAGAAAATAAACACCCATGAATACAAATGACAACAAATCTTCTGCACTTCTTATTAAATTGGGCTTAGTCAGGAAGTGACACTGTAAATGTGTACTGGCTTACAACATTACACACCCTAATTCAACTTCATAGGCCTGTAAATATTTTTCCAAGATGATGACTTTGTATTTAAGCATTTCAAGATGATTCTCCTTTGAGAAAATTAGTGTTCTTGCTTCTGCAAGTGGTAAAACAACTGCAACTGGTTTCTCTGAGCCCACGGAGGAATTGGTTATATCACACTAGCACCACTTTTTTTGCATGTCAGATTGAATTTCAGATCTTCCCTCCCAAAAATTGATGGTAGATGGACACCTACACTTTTAGTGGAGCAAAGTTAGCCCTGGCATAATACCGTTGAAGTTGGTTGACCCAATACATACAAAATATATGTAGATAAGGGGTGTCCTCACAGAAAAGCCAGGTATTGTCAAGGCATCATAATTGCGTGCTTAACTACTTAATTGCAATGAATGTATTTTCTGTTCCTACAATTAAATACCCTTCCATATAGATATTAAGATCAGAAAGGACTATTATGACCATCCAGTCTGACCCCCTGCACAACGCGGGCCACAGAATCTCACCCACCCATTCCTGCGATAAACCTCTCACGTATGCCTGAGCTACTGAAGTCCTCAAATCATGGTTTAAAGACTTCAAGGAGCAGAGAATCCTCCAGCAAGTGACCTGTGCCCCATGCTACAGAGGAAGTCGAAAAACCTTCAGGGCCTCTTCAATCTGCCCTGGAGGAAAATTCCTTCCCGACCCCAAATATGGCGATCAGCTGAACCCTGAGCACGTGGGCAAGATTCACCAGCCAGATACCCAGGAAAGAATTCTCTGTAGTAACTCAGATCCCATCCCATCTAACATCCCATCACAGGCCATTATGAATATTTAAAGATCAATTAATTGCCAAAATCATGTTATCCCATCATACCATCTCCTCCATAAACTTAAACTTAGTTATCAGGATGGACTCCTAAAACCCATCTTGCTACTTGCTGGTACTGTTGAATGCCACTGTGCATTATTCTTTTTCTTGCTTCATAATTTAGCTCCCCACGTTATGGTGTGTGTCCACAGTTCCTTCTCAGTGTCTATATGGTCCATCATGACTTCCTCAGTATTATACAGTACCAGACTCTTAGTCAGGATTCAATGACATTAACGCCCCAGGTAGTAAGACATACTCATGCCAATGCTCTGTTTGTGCACATCATGCCACATTGCAGTGAAAATGCTCTATAGCTTAGTCAGGGGCTGAAGAGTGGAGACCAGTCAGGATTCTTTTCTGTTCCAAAATGGGCAGAGAGAGTCTGCCAAATTCCACTCTTTATTTCAGTTTGTGTGTATCTTATCTATCTATCTATTGTAATGCATACAAATAAGGTCCATTGCAAGTGGACTTCTAAATGTTGGGCCTACATGTGTAACTAAGGCTTGTAAGATGTGGAGCAAAGACCCAAAATTCAAAACAGTTGTCTTGATGTGGCTGTCTACTTAAATAACTAAACAGCTGGTTTGAATTAACTCAGTATTTGGAATATGGTTGGAAGTTACAAAAGTAGTTAGAGAGGAGCAATCACCATCAAAATTGCTGTCTAAGATGTCTGTTTTGTAAAATACACCTTCAAAACAGAAAACAATGAGAGAAGATTTCAGAGTAACAGCCGTGTTAGTCTGTATTCGCAAAAAGAAAAGGAGTACTTGTGGCACCTTAGAGACTAACAAATTTATTTGAGCATGCGCTTTCGTGAGCTACAGCTCACTTCATCGGATGCATACTGTGGAAACTGCAGAAGACATTATATACACACAGAGACCATGAAACAATACCTCCTCCCACCCCACTGTCCTGCTGGTAATAGCTTATCTAAAGTGATCATCAAGTTGGGCCATTTCCAGCACAAATCCAGGCTTTCTCACCCTCCGCCCCCCCACACACAGCCTCACGCTCCTGCTGGTAATAGCCCATCCAAAGTGACCACTCTCTTCATAATGTGTATGATAATCAAGGTGGGCCATTTCCTGCACAAATCCAGGTTCTCGTATATAATGTCTTCTGCAGTTTCCACGGTATGCATCCGATGAAGTGAGCTGTAGCTCACGAAAGCTCATGCTCAAATAAATTGGTTAGTCTCTAAGGTGCCACAAGTACTCCTTTTCTTTTTGCGAATTAGAGATGTTATAACCCTGAATTTTTTCTAAGACTACAGTAAAATAACACATGGCTCTGGCCCCAAATCTAAAACTGCCATTTCCAATCACCTTTTTGTCTATGGACTATCCATTTTGCAACCAACACAGTCATCTTGGCACCAATTTCACGTCTGGATTTTGTTAATCAAAGAAAGATGCAGAGTGTTCATGAGGCTGGAGGTCCTTCATTTTAAGCTTCTTTTGTCATCCCGCAGCTGTAGCAAAGGATTACAAACTGATTGGGGGGGAAGGGGGGAGATTGTCAAGTTCAGCTTTGAAGAGAAATTCAGCACAGTGTGTGTGACCTTTTCCATACAATTATACAAGGCAGATGTGATAAGCAGTAGATATCATTATTAAAAAGCCCACAGCTTTCTGTTGTTTTGTCCATAGCCACTGGCTAAAGCTGGAAAAGCATTTAAAAAAAATACACAGATACTTGTAAATTCCCAGAACATCATGCTTCAAAGTTTGAAGCAGGTCAAGTATAACCATAATTGAACACAGCATTTGCTCAATGTGCAAGGGGTTATCTGAGACCTCGTTCGTGCATTGTTGCTTGCTAAAACTAGCCACCCCAGTTAAAGCCCTATTGATCAGTTTCATAAACTCATGAATCATAGATATTTTTGTTCGGTATGTTTTTATGATAGCCTCTTTTACCTAGCAGTGTAAAATATCCTTTGCATAGAGAAGTCGCCAGTCTACAAAGGTTCAGGTGCACAGATGCAAGTATCCTTTACCTGAGAGACTCTCTCCCACCCTGTGACACACTGCCACAGTTGAGATCAGCTGAGGGACTCAAGCTGGAATTCCCTCAGTATAAGTGAGACGGAGTCACTGGAAGATTGTTCTCTGCAAGGGGTCCTCTGCTTTGCAACTCAGTCCTTACCTTGGCCCACCAGAGCCCGGATCTGTTAGCCTTCTGCACATGATTCAAATCCCATTTTTTCCTCTCTTCTCTAAGGAGGGTGTAACCTGTGGTGGATATATTTATGGGCAGACGTTGGCCTGCTTTTGTGATTTTTAAATCTATGGAATAGGTGCTGAGTGCCCTGGATTGGGCACATACAGTTTTATTTTAGACATTGAAAGGGAAAAATAAGAACTAAAACGAATGCATACAATATGTGTTATGTTTGGCTTGCGTGGTATCATGCATCTTCAATTCAAACCTGGGCTGCAGTTCTCTCAGCTCTTTGTGGAGCGTAAGGGCAGGGTCTCTACTTGAAACACTGCACTGGCACAGCTGCACCAATGCAACTGCACCACTGTAACACTTTAACAAAGATGGTCTATGCAGACAGGAGAGAGCTCGCCTATCGGCGTAGTTAAGCCACCTTCCTGAGCCCTGGTCTACACTAGGACTTCAGGTCGAATTTAGCAGCGTTAAATCGATGTAAACCTGCACCTGTCCACACGATGAAGCCCTTCATTTCGACTTAAAGGGCTCTTAAAATCGATTTCCTTACTCCACCCCTGACAAGGGGATTAGCGCTTAAATCGGCCTTGCCAGCTCGAATTTGGGGTACTGTGGACACAATTCGACGGTATTGGCCTCCGGGAGCTATCCCAGAGTGCTCCATTGTGACCGCTCTGGACAGCACTCAACTCAGATGCACTGGCCAGGTAGACAGGAAAAGAACCGCGAACTTTTGAATCTCATTTCCTGTTTGACCAGCGTGGCAAGCTGCAAGTGACCATGCAGAGCTCATCAGCAGAGGTGACCACGATGGAGTCCCAGAATCGCGAAAGAGCTCCAGCATGGACTGAACAGGAGGTACGGGATCTGATCGCTGTATGGGGAGAGGAATCCGTGCTATCAGAACTCCGTTCCAGTTTTTGAAATGCCAAAACCTTTGTCAAAATCTCCCAGGGCATGAAGGACAGAGGCCATAACAGGGACCCGAAGCAGTGCCGCGTGAAACTTAAGGAGCTGAGGCAAGCCTAACAGAAAACCAAAGAAGCGAACGGCTGCTCCGGGTCAGAGCCCCAAACATGCCGCTTCTATGATGAGCTGCATGCCATTTTAGGGGGTTCAGCCACCACTACCCCAGCCGTGTTGTTTGACTCCTTCAATGGAGATGGAGGCAACACGGACGCAGGTTTTGGGGATGAAGAAGAAGAAGATGATGATGAGGTTGTAGATAGCTCACAGCAAGCAAGCGGAGAAACCGATTTTCCCGACAGCCAGGAACTGTTTCTCACCCTGGACCTGGAGCCAGTACCCCTCGAACCCACCCAAGGCTGCCTCCTGGACCCGGCAGGCAGAGAAGGGACCTCTGGTGAGTGTACCTTTTAAAATACGATACATGGTTTAAAAGCAAGCATGTGAAAGGATTAATTTGCCCTGGCATTCGCGGCTCTCCTGGATGTACTCCCAAAGCCTTTGCAAAAGGTTTCTGGGGAGGGCAGCCTTATTGCGTCCTCCATGGTAGGACATTTTACCACTCCAGGCCAGTAACAAGTACTCGGGAATCATTGTACAACAAAGCATTGCAGTGTATTTTTGCTGGCATTCAAACAACATCCGTTCTTTATCTCTCTGTGTTATCCTCAGGAGAGTGAGATATCATTCATGGTCATCTGATTGAAATAGGGTGCTTTTCTTCAGGGGACACTCAGAGGTGCCCATTCCTGCTGGGCTGTTTGCCTGTGGCTGAACAGAAATGTCCCCCGCTGTTAGCCACGGGGAGGGGGGAGGATTGAGGGGGTAGCCACGTGGTGGGGGGAGGCAAAATGCGACCTTATAACGAAAGCACATGTGCTATGTATGTAATGTTAACAGCAAGGTTTACCCTGAAAGAGTGTAGCCACTGTTTTATAAAATGTGTCTTTTTAAATACCGCTGTCCCTTTTTTTTTCTCCACCAGCTGCATGTGTTTCAATGATCACAGGATCCTCTCCTTCCCAGAGGCTAGTGAAGATTAGAAAGAAAAAAAAACGCACTCGTGATGAAATGTTCTCTGAGCTCATGCTGTCCTCCCACACTGACAGAGCACAGACGAATGCGTGGAGGCAAATAATGTCATAGTGCAAGAAAGCACAAAATGACCGGGAGGAGAGGTGGCGGGCTGAAGAGAATAAGTAGCGGGCTGAAGAGAGTAAGTGGCGGGCTGAAGACAGGGCTGAAGCTCAAATGTGGCGGCAGTATGATGAGAGGAGGCAGGATTCAATGCTGAGGCTGCTGGAGGATCAAACCAGTATGCTCCAGTGTATGGTTGAGCTGCAGCAAAGGCAGCTGGAGCACAGACTGCCACTACAGCCCCTGTGTAACCAACCGCCATCCTCCCCAAGTTCCATAGCCTCCACACCCAGACGCCCAAGAACGCGGTGGGGGGGCCTCCGGCCAACCAGCCACTCCACCACAGAGGATTGCCCAAAAAACCAGAAGGCTAGCATTCAATAAATTTTAAAGTTGTAAACTTTTAAAGTGCTGTGTGTCATTTTCCTTCCCTCCTCCACCACCCCTCCTGGGGTACCTTGGTAGTCATCCCCCTATTTGTGTGATGAATGAATAAAGAATGCATGAATGTGAAGCAACAATGACTTTATTGCCTCTGCAAGCGGTGATCGAAGGGAGGAGGGGAGGGTGGTTAGCTTACAGGGAAGTAGAGTGAACCAAGGGGCGGGGGGTTTCATCAAGGAGAAACAAACAGAACTTTCATACCGTAGCCTGGCCAGTCATGAAACTGGTTTTCAAAGCTTCTCTGATGCGTACCGCGCCCTCCTGTGCTCTTCTAATCGCCCTGGTGTCTGGCTGCGCGTAACCAGCAGCCAGGCGATTTGCCTCAACCTCCCACCCCGCCATAAACGTCTCCCCCTTACTCTCACAGATATTGTGGAGCGCACTGCAAGCAGTAATAACAGTGGGAATACTGGTTTCACTGAGGTCTAAGCGAGTCAGTAAACTGCACCAGCGCGCCTTTAAACGTCCAAATGCACATTCTACCACCATTCTGCACTTGCTCAGCCAATAGTTGAACAGCTCCTGACTACTGTCCAGGCTGCCTGTGTACGGCTTCATGAGCCATGGCATTAAGGGGTAGGCTGGGTCCCCAAGGATAACTATAGGCATTTCAACATCCCCAACAGCTATTTTCTGGTCTGGGAATAAAGTCCCTTCCTGTAGCTTTTGAAACAGACCAGAGTTCCTGAAGATGCGAGCGTCATGTACCTTTCCCGGCCATCCCACCTTGATGTTGGTGAAACGTCCCTTGTGATCCACCAGAGCTTGCAGCACTATTGAAAAGTACACCATGCGGTTTATGTACTCGGCGGCTTGGTGCTCCGGTGCCAAGATAGGGATATGGGTTCCGTCTATGGCCCCACCACAGTTAGGGAATCCCATTGCAGCAAAACCATCCACTATGACCTGCACATTTCCCAGGGTCACTACCCTTGATATCAGCAGATCTTTGATTGCGTGGGCTACTTGCATCACAGCAGCCCCCACAGTGGATTTGCCCACTCCAAATTGATTCCCAACTGACCGGTAGCTGTCTGGCGTTGCAAGCTTCCACAGGGCTATTGCCACTCGCTTCTCAACTGTGAGGGCTGCTCTCATCTTGGTATTCATGCGCTTCAGGGCAGGGGAAAGCAAGTCACAAAGTTCCATGAAAGTGCCCTTACGCATGCGAAAGTTTCGCAGCCACTGGGAATCATCCCAGACCTGCAACACTATGCGGTCCCACCAGTCTGTGCTTGTTTCCCGAGCCCAGAATCGGCGTTCCACAGCATGAACCTGCCCCATTAGCACCATGATGCATGCATTGGCAGGGCCCATGCTTTCAGAGAAATCTGTGTCCATGTCCTGATCACTCACGTGACCGCAGTGACGTTGCCTCCTCGCCCGGTATCGCTCTGCCAGGTTCTGGTGCTGCATATACTGCTGGATAATGCGTGTGGTGTTTAATGTGCTCCTAATTGCCAAAGTGAGCTGAGCGGCCTCCATGCTTGCCTTGGTATGGCGGCCGCACAGAAAAAAGGCGCGGAACGATTATCTGCCGTTGCTCTGACGGAGGTAGGGACGACTGATGACATGGCTTACAGGGTTGGCTTACAGGGAATTAAAATCAACAAAGGGGGTGGCTTTACATCAAGGAGTATTTCAGGCAGGACTTCATGGAGGGTTCCAATAAGAAATGGTGCACCTAAGTAATTGTTCTTATTGGAACAAGCAGGTTGGTCTGGCCTCTGCTTGATACATGGCTCGATTTACCTCGCTGCACCTTCTCTGTGAGTGACTGCAGTGTGACCTAGAGGAATGAGTCCCCTAGATGGGGGCGGGGAAGCAAATGAGTACAAAACAAATCTGGTCTATTTCTTGTTTTGATCCACGCCATCTATCTTTTACATCTTTGGCTAGCATCAGACGGTGCAGAAGGACTGCAAGCCATCCACATCTCATGGCTGCTCGGCAGAAGATGCTGCAGTAGGACTGCTAGCCATCCTCATCTCTTGCCTGCCTGGCAGAAGATGGAACGGTAGGACTGCTAGCAATCCGTATCGCCTGCCTGCTCACCATAAGATGGTACAATAGGACTGACTGCAGGACTAAAGAGAATGACCTGGTCAAGTCACTTCTAATGTAGTCCCTGCACCCATGTCTGCCCGGGCGCTCCTGGCCGATGTGGCCAGGAGCACCTCGGACATGACGATGACGGCTACCAGTCCTAGTGTACCGTCTGCTGCCACAAGGCAATGGGTTGCTGCTGCTGTGTAGCAATGCAGTACCGCGTCTGCCAGCACCCAGGAGACATAGGGTGACGGTTACCTGAGAGGGTTCCATGCTTGCCGTGGTATGGCGTCTGCACAGGTAACTCAGGAAAAAAGGCGCAAAACGATTGTCTGCTGCTGCTTTCATGGAGGGAGGAGGGAGGGAAGGGGGGCCTGACGATATGTACCCAGAACCACCCGCGACAATGTTTTAGCCCCATCAGGCATTGGGATCTCAACCCAGAATTCCAATGGGCAGCAGAGACTGCGGGAACTGTGGGATAGCCACCCACAGTGCAACACTCCGGAAGTCGACGCTTGCCTCAGTACTGTGGAAGCACTCCGCCGAGTCAATGCACTTAGAGCACTTTCTGTGGGGACACACACACTCGAATATATAAAACCGATTTTTAAAAAACCGACTTCTATAAATTCGACCTAATTTCGTAGTGTAGACATACCCCGAGAGGCAGTAGCTATGTCGGCAGGAGACACACAGGGCAGTAAGTCTGTATAACTATGTCACTCGGGGTGTGGATTTTTCACACCCCTGAGCAGTGGAGTTATACTGATATAGGTCAGACCTGCGGTTACTTTACTTTTGAATGAGAGCATCCATGCAGGGGTTTAACATGCTTTGATTTAGCCACATTGACTTAACACCTGTAATTAATTAGGGTTAGCATTCCTGAGGCCTGTTCTTCATTTATGTCTACATAGTTATGCCAGTCAGGGGTGTGATTAAACCAGATCCCCGAGTTCCATAGCTATGCTGACAAAAGCCCCAGTTTAGACTCAGCTGTGCCAACAACAGAGGGCTTCTGCTGATATAGCTAACATCAGTTGGGGAGTTGGTGTGTCTATAATGGCAGAACTGCTTCTGTCAGTGTACACTGCATTTACACTATGGTGCTCTGCCAGCATAGCTATGCTGGCATAGACTTTGTAGTGTAGGCATAGCCTTGATTTCCCCACATAGACAAGCCCTTAGTTAATTTGGCTTAACTTCCCGTGTAGACAAGCACTGAGAAATCAAGATCTGATATTTCTGGTGTAGAAGTACAAGCAAATTTTTAAAACTTGAGACATTCATCGAACTGTACAATGAACAGGCAATACCAACTAATTTTGCTTCAAGATAGAGTGTATCTACAATAATATCAGTGTTGCTTTAAATAGCAGTTTTCATTATGCAGCTCAAAAGCTTTTAATATATACAGATATTAAGTCTCTTGGGGCGGGGGGGAGGAGCCCACTGGGGTTTATGAAGGAATGTATGGTAACTTTAAGGTTCCTTGGTTTTTGTGGTTAATCATTTCCTCCTCCTCTTCATTCTCCAGAAAGGCAGAGTTTTTTTAGGACTGAACATAACTTCACCATAAAGAAACATTGCCAAGTGAAAGCAGAATAACAATCTCTCAAGGGGCTATGGGCCAGCAGCCAACAGATGACAGGTTTGGCAGGAAGTGAATGTGAATTCACTTTAATTTCCAGTGTGGCTCAACTGCTAGAACTCTTGATCACATTTTGTTTGTTTTAAACCATTATATAATTTTAAAATTATAGCAAGTGGAGTTGCATTCAATCTTGTGTTACTAACTATATCTATATCTATTTATACAGATATAAATACAAATTACTTTTATTCATATGTAACATTCCAAACAAATATCACAACACCTTGCAGATATTATTACATAATTATATGATGACTCAATGGGGGAATGTTAGGAACTGGAGAGAAGATAATGTGCTAATTATACTGTAAACTAAAGTAATAAAGCTTGTCCTTGATCTAATTGGAACAGGGAAGATGATGGATAAAGAGGCAATGGATTAAAAGCATTAAATGATTCATTAAAACCATTTATTTTCTATACCAAAACACAGTGTGAGTGTCTCTCAACAGCTTGATTAATTCTTACATAAAATATAAATTAAAAATGTAATTGAAGAGTGACAAATATATGGCAAGATCAGAGTATAGTGAGATTGAATCTATCCATCACTGAGTGATTCATTATAGCCTGACAATATGACAATAGTTCTTGTATGCTGAGTCAATGCTTCCTTTTAATCCCATTGTGTAGAGTTTATACAGTGAACTTTTAAACATTTTGCTGGAACAGAGCTTGCCAATTCTGATGCATGTTTATTTGTTATTTTACTCCTAATGCCCTGCCCTCCGTCACTCCTGAAAAGAGGAAAAAAATTATGATATACAGAAACTTAAGATTCATTACTGCAAAACAAAGAGGCAAACAAAATCCTAAGGGGTCTATTCTCCTCCTCAGGCAGGTGTAAGTTGTTAACATTAATGTTAAGTTATAAAGATGTATAAAGCAGAGAAAAGAACTAGGATCAGTCTTCAGATGTTTTTTAACCAAACTGTAGACATTAAGGGAGATATTCTCACCCCTACTCCATCCCATTGCTGCCTCTCTGTAAACATAAAAGGAGCAGAAAAACTTACTTAAAAAGCCAGTTGGGGGCTTTTGGAAGGTAGGGCTGGCTGAAGAGTTTTTAAATTGACACTTTGTAAAATTTCAACAAAATAAAATTTAATGAAAATGTTTTGATTTCTATAGTGTACAGAAATGCTCAAGTGATGTAAACCTGGTGGAGCTGGCTCTGTGCCACTCACTCTCAAGAGGCTACAGGCCAGCAGCCTACAGATGACAGGATTGTCAGTTAGTGAATATAGTGCCCCACAGCACAGGAATGTGATGGAGCATGGCAGAAATTTGTGGTACTCCAGTGATCCTCAGCTAACAGAACAGTCCCTAGGAAGGCCATTGTAGCAGACCAACCTGAAGGCTGTTCTAACTTATGCCAAGGTCTGAACCAGCATCTGGCTTCCCCCAGGATCAGGGGGCACCTACCTTTATAGCACATGTGTTCCTTCTCCAGGTCCTGCACTGGGGTACAACATGACTGGCCTCAAGGATCTGGCCCTAATAGATTCCAAGGGACCATTGTGATCATCTAGTCTGACCTCCTGTATAACACGGGCCATAGAACTTCCCCAAAATAATTCCTAGAGCATATCTTTTAAGTATATCTAAGTATTTTAGTAAATTAAAACACAGTAGCATTGCAGAAAGTTCTCCCATTGTGGAGTCATGGGGGTAGGCCCCTATTAAACCCTTTTTACAATTAGTGAAACAGGGATAGAAGGAAGAGAGTCAGTGACATGCCCAAGAGAATGCCACATGTCATTGTCAGAGCCAGCAATATAACCATGGAGTCCTGATTCTGAAGTCCCCTGCTCTAATCACTAACTGTCACTACTTCATCAATACTGTGGGAACACCTTTTTGAATATTTAACCAAAACAGAAAAAATATTTTGCATACTGTGTACTCTATTTACCATCCACTATAGAATTAATTAATTATTTTAATGAAATCAATGTCTCTTTGTGTCACTTGTTTAACCTTATTTAGAATACTGCCTAGACTCAAAGCATGTCACATTGGCTAAATACAGCCTTCCCAATGCTTCTGCTAAAGCCCATCTAACCCATTGGCCACAGTCATTCCCATTGTCTGTTTCTATAATGTTCTCTCATCTGAACTTATAGTAATAGGATGCATCTGAAGGGAACAAGGGGAGATGACAAATGCACATTTGTGTCTCAAATAGCAGAAATTGTCATAATTCTTCGTAATGAACAAAAGGAGAGTGGAAATTGAACCAAAAAAAAAAACCAAACCAAAACCAAAACTTGGTACTTTCAAAAAGATTGCCTTATGATTTATAAATCTATAGGAGTATGAAATAGAATTGTGGGCAGAATATACACAAATAGAGGGAAAAACTCTATGAATAGGCTACTCACAACCAACCTTAGCTCTAACAGGTTGACAAAAGTATTCAACAGAGTGTGTTCCATTTTTTGTAAAGTTTAAATACATAGTTCAAAGATATCTGATTCTGCTGTTGCCCAGAATAAAAGCTTGAAATTGAGGCAAGATAGCCCATCTTGATCTTCAAAATTTAGCACGGTTCCATACTTGATAGGAGGGTGCTTGTCCTGCCAGTTTTAAATGATTTTATTCACATTGTTTCTCTTTTTAATTAAGTAACTGAATACGTAAAAAGGAAAAAAAGATCATGTGGATTAAAATGATAATTTTTACTGAACGGATCTTTTCCAATCAGTTATCTTTAGATGTTTAGACCATTTGTGAAGCTCATTAGCTGTCCTTTCCACAGGCGGAATATAATTATCTATGTATAAGTTCTTAACTTTTGAGGTTATAATATAACACCTAAACATTTGAAACTCTTACCAACAGTCTAAAAAGGGTAGTGTCTCTCTGAAATATTTGTTTCTGTTAACTTCCCTCAATTACAATAATTCATTTCCTTCTCTCAGTTATAATAGTTGGTTTCCTATGTTGACCTTAAATTCAGGGCCCGAGACTTTAAGCATTGAAGGAAGAGAGTACTTTGAATCAGACAAAAACATGTGACACTTCATGAACCAAAATTAAGTGGGTCAAATCTCTTACTTACACTCCTTTTCTAAGAATATGTAGTCTCAATATATGCCCTAAATTCCTAAAACCTCAAGGAATAGTCAGGATGGCAGGAGAGCAGTCCTGGCTAGTACCTAACTGAAGGTCAAAATAAGGTGAGGTTTTTTTTAATTTCATTTATTCTGAGTGAAGCTTTAGGATATCTGTGTAGAGTATGAATTTATTACAAAAATTACCTTTAAAATCCAGTGCTTCAACATAAATAATCCCAATTTAATTCAAACTTTTTAAAGCCTTTAATGACAGTACATAATTTTAGCTTCTTTTGACTCTTGGCAAACACAGAACTATGCCCCTTAAATCCAAGTTGACCTATATAGATCACTGAGATTATTTTTAAATCTGTTGGCCAATTTAAACTATTTTATAGTGAGTTTGGCCAGTAACTAGCACATTAGTCATTAGGTCAACCTTCTGTAGAAGTTAAAACTACATCATTTTCATCAAATGACCTTAAAAGAGTGTTGCATGTTTCACTTCATAAAATGATTCTGAAAGATTGTTGAACTGAACAGTCTTTTCAAAACAGAATTTAACTTCCCTGCCAATGGTTTATAAAATTCTGTGGGATAGCACTTGGGTCCTACTTCTTTTCCAAACACATGGCATTGACTACCAGTCTAATTTTTTCTTCAGTTATTTCCATTCAGTAGGTCACATTGGAAAAAATTATATGAACAAATTACATGAACAAAGGGTCCAAAGATTAGAACACCCTAGATTAATATAAAGATCCATGAGCCTGATCCAAAGCCCCTTGAAGTCATCTGAAAGACTCTCAGGCCCAGACGCTAAAAGGTATTTAGGTGTCCAACGCCCATTGATCTCCATGAGAGTTAGGTGCCTAAATACGTTTGAGGATCTGGGCCTCACTGACTTCAGCAGCTTTGGATCAAGCCCTAAATAACTCTAATATAGTTTTTATTCATATTAATGCCTTGCTATTTGTCATAATTCTGTCTCTTTTAAATTTTGTAAATTATCTACATTTCTCCAGTACTGAATCTTTTTCTGCTTTATTAATTTTGGCAAAGGAAAACTTTAATACACCATTTTAAAGGTTTCCAAAGAGTTGATTTCAGATCCAGTTTTCTGTAATTCTTTTTATAAACAGACTTCTGACCCTTTTACAATTTTTTTTCTAATTCACCGAATCACATTTTTACATCCTGTAGACAGTCAGTTTTAGTCTCTGATCTTGCAGAGGCCTAAGTACATGCTTAATCTTTTTGGACTACTTACGTGTATAAAGTTAAACAAGCCGGTGCTCCGGGCAGCGCAGTAAGGGGGCAGGGAACGAGGGGGGGAATGTTGGCTAGAGGGCAGGTGAGCTTGAGGGGGTGGTCAGGGGCCGGGTGTGTGGATAGGGGTTGGGGCAGTCAGAAGGCAGGGAACTGGGGGGTTGAATAGGGGCAGGGGTCTTGTGGGGGGCAGTCAGGAAGGAGAGTAGGGGTTGGATGGGGTAGCGGGGGACAGTCGGGGGCAGGGGTTCCAGGGATAGTCAGGGGACAGGGAGAAGGGGTGGTTGGATGGGGCAGGTGTCCCGGGGGGGGCGTCAGGAATGAAAGGAGGGGTTGGATGGGGTGGTGGAGGGCAGTGAGGGGCGGGGGTCTGGGGGTGGTCAGGGGACAGGGATCAGGGGGTGGTAGATGGGGCAGGAGTCCCTGGAGGGTAGTCAGGGGACAGGGAACAGGGGGGCTAGATGGGGTAGGAGTCCTGGGGGGGCCATCAGGGGGCGAGAAGCAGGGGGGGTCGGATAAGGGTCGGGGGCCAGGCCACGGCTGGCTGTTTGTGGAAGCACAGCCTCCCCTAACCGGCCCTCCATACAATTTTGGAAACCTGATATGGCCCTCAGGCCAAAAAGTTTGCCCTCTCCTGCCTTAGTGCAATGCACAAAAATCACACCTTAGTCCAAAAGATCAATAGTGGTTTTTAAGAGTGTAAAAATAAAAACCAGATACACAGGCAAATTAGTGCAAATTCATCAAGTGTAATAGGGTCTTCTGTGGCTGGGCAGCCTAGTGGCTAGATTGCTGTTCTATCAGTCTGTAAGGGAGAGGTAGGGGACCCGGACCCTCCCTCTCTACCGAGTCCCAGCCCAGGGTCCTATGTAGATCAACTCCCTCAACAGGGGAGAGGGGTTCTCCCTCCTGGAAGGGAGTCAAGACCCTCTTCCCGGGGATACTTCCTAACCCTAACCTGAATGCTAATGTTGCTACTGAGCCAGACCAACACAGTGGAAAAAAGAAGAGAGGAAGAAGGAAAAAAAAAGGAGTGGGGATAAAGGAAAGGAAGAGGACAAACAACTGATAAGGGAAAGGAAAGGGACAGAGAGTAGTAGAGAGAAAGAAACAATAAGACAAGGCAGTACTAAGAATTATGGGTGAAAATCTGGCCCCATTGTTATCAAAATATCTTGTAGCTGATGTAATTTCAAAGCAATAAATCATCCCCCCACACCCTTGTTAACTAATTTTAACAGTACTGTGGGATACACAACAACAACATATAAAAAAGGGCAGAAAAATGGGTGTGGGGATGAGGCAAGCCCTTCAACTCTGCTAGATTTTCCCTTGTATCATTGCTTCTTGGATGACACTTGCTTTTTATTCCTAGGGGAAATTGTCCAAATTGTTGTCCCCAGGCAGCTAGAAACAGAGCCTAAATAATGATAGTCGGTGTTTCATTACACAAATTCGGTGAGAACTTTAATGGTATTGTTTGCCTTAGTCACCTTTTCCACCCCACTCTTATGAACTTGAAAACAGGAAATGTATGTGCTCCTGCTTCTGATATATAACTTATGTTTCACATACATAGCTTTCTGTCTTATCATAGCAGTTACTTTTCTGTCTACCAGAAGCTAGGGGTGGTCTAGTATGGATAGTAACTTCTTAATAAACTGGAACTAAGTTTCTGGTTTTTTGTTTTTGCTTTTTTGTGTTGTTTTTTGCGTGAAGGAAGAGAGAAGAATGAAAACACCAGAAAAATACAACATTAAAAGAATACAGCATTGTGACTCTTTTGCTGAGCATTATGCTGCAGATTTGTCTCATTCAACCCCAGTATTAGCAGCAAGTCCACACACATAACAGGTAAAATGTACACAAGGAAAAAATTACAGCTCTAGCTGCGATTATTACAAATGAATGCATTTTCCAAATCAAACTGGGAGGACACAGGCTGTAACACAAAGAAGCCATCATTAGCTGTGAATTGGAGGAAAACTATTTTCCTTTCCTGGTATTAATAGGTTGAAAAATGTGACAGGATGCTTAGTTCCCCTTCCTTTCTTTAGTTGACTTTTCATCTGTAGGCAGCATCCGTCTTGCAAAATAAAACTAGGGCACAAAGTTTCCCATTAGTCTATGTTCATGTATGTCATTGCTCAGTATAAATTTATTATGGAGTAATCTAAAAATTGTATTTGGTTGACTTCTTCTACACTGAATTATGTTATCAAGATCAACAGCCACTCAACTCTTACTGTTAATCCATTCTCTCAAATATATCTCAACGATTCTAGATTAAAAATTACACTACCTCACCTGCTAGCTTCTTCTTGTGTTTACCAACATTAGAGCAGACATAGCCAGTTAGGAGAGGTTTCAGAGTAGCAGCCGTGTTAGTCTGTATTCGCAAAAAGAAAAGGAGGACTTGTGGCACCATAGAGGCTAACCAATTTATTTGAGCATAAGCTTTCATGAGCTGAAGTGAGCTGAAGCTCACGAAAGCTTATGCTCAAATAAATTGGTTAGTCTCTAAGGTGCCACAAGTACTCCTGTTCTTTTTGCCAGTTAGGAGAGTCTCTTATGTGTAGGGCCCTACCAAATTCATGGTCCATTTTGGTCAATTTCATGGTTATAGGATTTAAAAAATCATAAATTTCACCGTTTCAGATATTTCAATCTGAAATTTCATGTATTGTAACTGTGGGGGACCTGACCCAAAATAGGGTTGGGGGTGAGGGGTGTCGCAAGGGTCTTGTAGGAGGATCACGGTATTTCCACCCTTACTTCTGTGCTTCTGACTTCAGAGCTGGGCATCCAGAGGGCAGCTGCTGGCCAGGTGCCCAGCTCCGAAGGCAGTGCCACTGCCAGCAGCAGGGCAGAAGTAAGAGTGGCCACACCACACCACGCCCCCCTCACTTCTGCGCTGCTTCTGGAAGCAGCACTGCCTTCAGAGCTGGGCTCCCGGCTAGCAGCCGCAAAGCTTCCTGCAGCTGGGGGAGGTTCCTGGAGGTGGGTCTGACCCAGCCTCAGGAGCAGCCCGTGCAGAGGAAAAAGGAAGTCCTGTCCCCACCCAGCCCCTCCAGGACTAGCAGCTGGAGACCGACAGTTAATGGCATTCATGCAGCAGCTCAGAGATGGGGCTCTATTGCCTCCGTATCCACACAAACACACCTATGCAGCCTGGGCTCTTTGAAATACCTGATGGCAAACTATACCAGGGGAAATGCTGCTTTGGGGTCTGAACCACGATCACAGAGTAGTGGGAGAGAGTGGTTCCTGAGACCTGGGATGAGCAGCAGCGTGCAGAACTTCTCAATGTGGATGGAGATCTTTATCTCTCTCTGTGGTGACTTGATCCCAACAGTGCAGCGCCACACCTCCAAGGGTGAGAGTTGCACTCCCTGTGAAAAAGAGAGAGGTGAATGCCGGGCGAATCTGGCTTCCTCACATAAGTACCAGGCTGGAGGGTCTTGGAAGTCCACATGGGTTCTATTCTGCTGGAGGTGTAGATGACAATACATCCACTGCTGCAGTGGCATTTGTTCAGTGGCAAATTGAGGGATTTGGGCAGCTGAGCTTCCTGAACGCTACTGAGCCTATAGATAGTACCTGCAATCAAGCCAAGGAATATTTTAACAGCAAATACTATCACTCCATGTAAGCACTGGTGAATCACTGAGGCCAATGTCTAGATATTTACATACTATAGAATTGCGAAGTGCCTGATGCCCGATTTGCTTTTTAACCAACTCTGAAATATTCAGGAGTGAACAGAGGGACACAATCTTTGTACCTCACAACATAGACACAGAATGGGGTCTCCATCACCTACTGTGATAACTGGAGACCCTGCATATGTACTGCTCTTCTTGGTTACAAAGCCTGTACCCAAACTATACAAACCTTGATGCCACCATCTTCTACCTGCCGGGACTGAAGTGTTCATTTGGTGGACTTAAAGTGAGGTGGAGATTGTAACCCTAAGAGCCCCTCAATAACAACTGGCAAAGGACCTACTATATTGTAACTTATATCAGGCCTGACACACTCACTGCCCAACACACTGTTGTCACAATAATGTATGTAAAGAGCATCATGTAAGGTATCATATGTAAACTGGTGACATGCTGGTCCCAAAAATCATTGTGTGATGTACATATATGTTGTGTACAAAGTTTTATATGTGTACTGAAAATATGTTCCTAAAATGTGTTTGGGAGGCAATGCGTTCACCATCCTGACAAAACCTAGACACAGAAATGTAGATTTACCTGTCTGCCTGGCTTGATTACAGGCAGAGGACAATGAAAGTATACTTACACATAAGGTAAACAGTCATCAAGCTAGCGAGTGGTGGAGGAGACAAGCACATCAGGGAACACAGTCCGCACCCCATGAAGCCTTCCTGGCTCTTGGGGCAGAGACAATGGACTTTGGGAAATATACAGGGAACAAAAAGACATTTTAGTTATCTATCACTTAAGGGATAGAAGAGGCCAGATCCCTAGGAATCTGTGAAAGATAGATCCTTCAACCTTATGGATGGAAATTTCTAGAAACTAACTATACGTGAGAAATTGCATGGGACGAATATTGTAATCTCTTAAAATTTAGACACTAGAAACTTGTTTTATTTTGCTTGTACCTGTCTTTTTTTTTCCCTCTTCCATAGTATCACTTAAATTTCTGTTCTTTCATAGCATTATAGAAGATTAGGGTTGGAAGAGACTTCCGGAGGTCATCTAGTCCAACCCCCTTCTCAAAGCAGGACCAACCCCCAACTAAATCATCCCAGCCAGGGCTTTGTCAAACCAGGCCTTAAAAACCTCTAAGGATGGAGATTCCACCACCTCCCTAAGTAACCCATGCCAGTGCTTCACTACCCTCCTAGTGAAATAGTGTTTCCTAAAATCCAATCTAGACCTCCCCCACTGCAACTTGAGACCACTGCTTCTTGTTCTCTCATCTGCTACCACTGAGAACAGCCTAGCTCCATCCTCTTTGGAATCCCCCTTCAGTTAATTGAAGGCTGCTATCAAATCCCCCCTCACTCTTCTCTTCTGCAGACTAAATAAGCCCAGTTCCCTTAGCCTCTCCCCATAAGTCATGTGCCCCAGCCCCTTAATCATTTTCGTTGCCCTCCGCTGGACTCTCTCCAATTTGTCCACATCCCTTCTGTAGTGGGGGGGAACAAAACTGGACGCAATACTCCAGATGTGGCCTCACCAGTGCTGAATAGAGGGGAATAATCAGTTCCCTTGATCTGCTGGCAATGCTCCTACTAATGCAGCCCAATATGCTGTTAGCCTTCTTGGCTACAAGGGCACACTGTTGACTCATATTCAGCTTCTTGTCCACTGTAATCCCCAGATCCTTTTCTGAAGAACTGCCGCATAGCCAATCGGTCCCCAGCCAGTAGCAGTGCATGGGATTCTTCTGTCCTAAGTGTAGGACTCTATACTTGTTCTTGTTGAACCTCATCAGATTTCTTTTGGACCAATCCTCCAATTTGTCTAGGTCACGCTGGACCTTATCCCTACCCTCCAGCATATCTACCTCTCCCCATAGCTTAGTGTCATCCGTGAACTTGCTGAGGGTGCAATCCATCCCATCATCCAGATCATTAGTGAAGATGTTGAACAAAACTGGCACCAGGACTGACCCCTGGGGCACTGTGTTTGATACCGGCTGCCAACTAGATATCGAGCCATTGATCGCTACTCGTTGAGCCTGACGATCTAGTCAGTTTTCTATCCACCTTATAGTCATTCATCTCATCCATACTTTTTTAACTTGCTGGCAAGAATACTGTGGAGACTGTATCAAAAGCTTCGCTAAAGTCAAGATATATCATGTCCACCGCTTTGCCCATATCCACAGAGCCAGTTATCTCATCATAGAAGGCAATCAGGTTGATTGCCTTGACTTGCCCTTGGTGAACCCATGTTGACTGTTCCTGATCACCTTCCTCTCCTCCAAGTGCTTCAAAATGGACTCCTTGAGGATCTGCTCCATGATTTTTCCGGTGAGCCTAGCTGAGCTGGTCTGGAGTTCCCTGGATTCTCGTTCTTCCCTTTTTTAAAGATGGGCACTATATTTGCCTTTTACCAATCGTCCGGGACCTCCCTTGATCGTCACAAATTTTCAAATATAATGGCTCTGCAATCACATCAGCCAACTCCCTTGGACCCCTTGGACGCATTACTTCTGGCTCCATGGACTTGTGCATGTCCAGCTTTCCTAAATAGTCCTTAACTTCTTCTTTCACCACTGAGGGCTGCTCACCTGCTCCCTGTACCGTGCTAGCCAGTGCAGCAGTCTGGGAGTTGACCTTGTCTGTGAAGACCAAGGCAAAAAAAACCATTGAGTACTTCAGCTTTTTCCACATCACAGAATCATAGAATATCAGGGTTGGAAGGGATCTCAGGAGGTCATCTCGTCCAACCCCCTGCTCAAAGCGGGACCAATCCCCAACTAAATCATCCCAGCCAGGGCTTTGTCAAGCCTGACCTTAAAAATAGCTAAGGAAGGAGATTCCACCACCTCCCTAGGTAACGCATTCCAGTGTTTCACCACCTTCCTAATGAAAAAGTTTTTCCTAATATCCAACCTAAACCTCCCCCACTGCAACTTGAGACCATCACTCCTTGTTCTGTCATCAGATACCACTGAGAACAGTCTAGATCCATCCTCTTTGGAACCCCCTTTCAGGTAGTTGAAAGCAGCTATCAGATCCCCCGCATTCTTCTCGTCCGCAGACTAAACAATCCCAGTTCCCTCAGCCTCTCCTCGTACGTCAAGTGTTCCAGTCCCCTAATCATTTTTGTTGCCCTCCGCTGGACTCTTTCCAATTTTTCCACATCCTTCTTGTAGTGTGGGGCCCAAAACTGGACACAGTACTCCAGATGAGGCCTCACCAATGTCGAATAGAGAGGAATGATCACATCCCTCAATCTGCTGGCAATGCCCTTACTTACACAGTCCAAAATGCCATTGGCCTTCTGTTGACTCATATCCAGCTTCTCGTCCACTGTAACCCCTAGGTCCTTTTCTGCAGAACTGCTGCCGAGCCATTCGGTCCCTAGTCTGTAGCGGTGCATGGGATTCCTCCGTCCTAAGTGCAGCACTCTGCACTTGTCCTTGTTGAACCTCATCAGATTTCTTTTGGCCCAATCCTCTAATTTGTCTAGGTCCCTCTGTATCCTATCCCTACCCTCCAGCATATCTACCTCTCCTCCCAGTTTAGTGTCATCTGCAAACTTGTTGAGGGTGCAATCCATACCATCCTCCAGATCATTAATGAAGATGTTGAACAAAATCAGCCCCAGGACTGACCCCTGGGGCACTCCGCTTGATACCGGCTGCCAACTAGACATGGAGCCATTGATCACTACCCATTGAGCCCGACAATCTAGCCAACTTTCTATCCACCTTATAGTCCATTTATCCAGCCCATACTTCTTTAACTTGCTGGCAAGAATACTGTGGGAGGCAAGAATACTGTCACTAGGTTGCCTCCCCTGTTCAGTAAGGGTCCCACACTTTCCCTGACCTTCTTGTTGCTAACATACCTGTAGAAACCCTTCTTGTTACCCTGCACTTGCCTTGCTAGCTGCAACTCTAATTGTGCTTTGGCCTTCCTGATTATATCCCTGCATGCATGAGCAATATTTGTATACTCCTCCCCAGCCATCTGTCCAAGTTTCCACTTCTTGTCAGCTTCCTTTTTATGTTTAAGCTCACCAAAGATTTCTCTGTTAAGCCAAGCTGGTCGCCTGCGATATTTGCTATTCTTTCTGCACATCAGGATGGTTTGTTCCTGTGTCTGCAATAAGACTTCTTTAAAATACAGGCAGCTCTCCTGGACTCCTTTCCCCCTCATATTAGCTTTCTAGGGGATCCTGCCCATCAGTTCCTTGAGGGAGTCAAAGTCTACTTTTCTGAAGTCCAGGGTCTGTATTCTGCTGCTTACCTTTCTTCCTTTTGTCAGGATCCTGAACTTGACCATCTCATGGTCACTTTGTTAATAAACATATTTTTAGCTTTACTGTGAACCATCTGTGCTTTTGTGTTGAATTAAAATGTGAATCCTCAGCTAAAATACAGGCTGGGGTGTGCTCTGTCTCTTTGGAGGCAGCAAACTTAATTTCTGTGAGTGTCCTGTGAAGGGGAACTGGACACTGCAGAGACATGTGTTTGCAGAATTCAGGTTCATTGACTGTTACCAGCAAGGCAAGACTGGCAGAGTCTCGAGGAGTTTACTGGTGAAGCAGACAGACTGAGGTGGCAGGGAGCTGACACACAATCTAATCTCCAGCAAAGCTCACTCTTGCTGTGGCAGTGGGGTAACACAGTGGTTTACAATTCTGGGAGTCCTGAACAGAATGTCACAGAGATGCCATCTGATGTGCAATGACAGTGCACTTCTCAATGCCAGTATCACAACAGCTGCTTGTTGTATTCTGCAGAACACTAGTGGAAGCAAAGGTGGAATATTTAACAGAGTATAGAATACAGAGTAAGGATGCTGCAAGTGGCCAAATGCTGCCAGCACCAGTAGTGCTCACCTATTTACAGTTACTTTGCAAAAGCAGGGGAGTGTCAATATGGGAGATCCCTGAATGCAGAAGACTGTAATTTTTTTCCATTGGTTGTTGATGCTTATGATTTACATTACTTGCAGATGACAGGTTTGATATTAAGTAGTATCTATGTATGTCTCTTATGAAGTAATAATCTGATTTTACATGACTTTGGGGAGAAAGTTTATGAGATAGTGAAGTAGTCAATGACACAGAAGAATTTAATATGACAAAGTTTGGAAGGTTAATAGTATTTTGCCTAATGACATGTTGACAGAGATGAATGGTGCACACCAACTTTATTTAATACACAATGTGCAGGCCAGCTGCCATATATAATCATCTCTGGAGTGACTGAAGCAAGGCACTAAAAAAAAATCACACAGAGACCAAAACATGGCTCATTACCAGGCTATGCAGTGAACTGTGATTGGGTTACTGTTCTCTTCCTTGTTAGGGCATGGGGGGAATGCAGGGGGCTTGACCAGGAAAGAAGAGGCAATAGTGCAGCAGTACATATTGTTAGTATCCTGTGCCAGAGCACCATAGGGAGGAGTTGCTATGTGGGGGATTTGAGGGGAAAAGGGCCACTGTTTTTTGTTACAGCAGTGCAGACAAGGAGGAGCAGGGGATTTTGCCCTCATGTGATGCTGCAAATGCCCATCTAACAATAACAGTGCCATTCATGGAAACCTGGCACTTTGTTCCCCCACCTCTAAGTACACAGAGAAAATCAGTAAAAATAATAGTAACATGACCGAAGTAAAAAGCTCCATATCTCCCCAGTTCTTCTCCTCTTCAACTCATTCCTCACCATATCTGTGAGAAGAGATCTGGGGACATTTGTTATTATCTCAGCTGCATCCTAGTTCTGTATCCGGCACTCAGTGGTAATGCCCTCTGCCTCCTGCTCTCTCTGCTATATGGTACAGATTGCCACCATCAAGACCGGATGCCCGTGAACTGAAAACTGGCTCTCATTAGACATTATAAAAAGATCAGGCCTTCCTCCCCGCACTGGAGTGACTGTTTGTGGCCTAGGCCTTAGGTACAGCACCTTGACACCTCGTATCTTCTCTCAGCACCACTTTCTGGTACTTAGGATGCCTAACTGGGTCAACCGTTCAGACCCCTGGTCATAAACCAAGATGTTCTGCATGCAGTTCAAATTATATTGTATCTCCTTGTCACCACACATCTGGAGAAGCATGCTGAAGTGGGCCTCAGGCTAGCTTATTGCATGATCTACTGGAGAGTTCGTCTGTGGTGTGATTCAAAAGAGACTTTGGAAGCTAGTAATGAAATTCAGAGATTGCACAGGAAGAGTGGATACCAGTGGGAGATTTAAGATTTCTGTAGCCCAATTTTTACAGATGAGGAATTTCCAGATAACTTTACCCTAGGACATTAAGATTAAAAAACAAAAAACAAGCAATCAATCAAAAACTCCACAAAGAAACAACTGACGAGGAAAATTTTCAGTAACACCTAAGTGCCAGTGAAAGTCAAGGGCCTTCGGCACTTCTGAAAAATCTTACCCCATAAGCAGCATGTGTGTCAGGTGAATCACAAAATCAATCAATGTCAACTGGTAAAGAGAAGTGCAGAGAGAGAGAGAGTGACAGACTAACTCACTCCCTGAAAAGTTAAGAATGAGCAAGGGCTTCACCATTCTCAGAAATACATGCAGAACTCTTCTCTCTGACTCAGTTTTCCCTCAGTAAATTCTCCACACACAGAAATTATAAAAATCAAGTTATTTCTCTTAGAGGCTGGCACAGAAGCTAGAGATTGTTATTCTTGCTCGTATTTTTAAGCAGTCAGGAGTTGCTCTGATATTATGGTGATGAGAGCCAAATAAGTACCTAAACAGATAGAATATGTACTTAGATGGTTCTCTTTCACAGAATGCATTCTCTGCTTCTCTCTCTGGTGATGGTTATTTTTCTTCTTCCTTCCTTTCTACTTAAACACTTGCAACTTTCACATAGACTGAGTCTTGGCACCTTACCACAGACAGGTGCCAACACTCAAATTCTGTGTAAAGCAACATGTTAGTGTTTAAGTAGGAAGGAAAGAAGAAGAAAAATATAATTTAACAGCAGAGTTGGAGAGAAAAGACACGTGCACAGTAAGTTAAATTAGCAACTTGTTGAATGTTAAAATTCTATTATATAGCTATACTATATATTTCTAATTCTGGTGCTCATTACAGATTTGCAAAAGGGGGAACATACCTTGTTACTGAAGAAAGAGCACCCTACCAGAGACAAAAGCAACTCCAAATTCTTTCTTGGTCTTATATTAGTCACTCTCAGATATTTAATTACATTCAAATAGAAATGATTTATTACATTAAAAATAATACTTTGTGGCAGAGTAGGATGTATGGGCTGCAGCTTTCAAAATCCCTACAGTGAATTAATGGAAATTGAATTACAGTAACTCACAAAAACAGAGAATGCTAAAATAAGACTGGTGACGCACCTTATAGAGGTATGCTAGATCTTTCTGCCTCTGTTATTTATTTACTTGTCTTCGGTATTAAAGGAGCCAACAGCAACTGGCAGTTTAATTGGAATGGTAAAGAAATAATTTAATTGAGCGCCTGACTTTAGTAATCCCCAGAAGTTTATCATACCCTGAAAGTAGGAATAGCAAGTGAATCACTATTTAAATATGTACTGTGTTTTGACAAACAATTCTTGAGGTCATGTTACGTACTAAAACAGAGGGCAAAAGAGAGCAGTGTATTATCGCGCCATCATGGCGTTCTTATCTTAGCCAAAGAGGGACCGATTTTAAGCTGGTGTAAAGCGCCATAGCCCCTTTGCTGTCAATGGAGCTACAGCAATTTGCATCCACTGAGGATCTAGCCCAGTGTATTTTGTTTTCAGAGAGACATAGCTCAGAGCAGCTTAAATTACTTACAGCATGGAAACTACAGTTCAATAAAATAGGAAGCCAACTATATAGCAGTTTATATAAGAACAATGCCTTCTTCCTTCCGATAAAGTGACATTGTGGTATGGAGATATATTTCTTGTAAAAAAAAAAGTGTTGGCAACCTATTTCATGTATTTAACACTGTAATTCATAGTGCAGTATCGAACTAAGTACTTAATAAAATTCCTATTGTATATAGTTCACCTAGATGTGTTCTAGGTGTTTTTAAATGATAGGTCACTTACCTCAATACAATGGGATCATAAAAGGACAACATACAGAAGAAAAGATTACACTTTTTTTAAAGGGAACTCAGGGATCATTTATGAAGCTGTGTAAAAAACTTGGTCTCAAGAAGGAATTTGAAGACATTTTTGTGGTGTTCAGAATCAGAGTACATTCCTGGTGCAAGGGACAACATGGAAAAAAAGCTTTAGGTGAAGAAGATAACAAAGGAGACAAACATTAAGGTTATGTCTACGGTAGGATGAAAGATGTATTATAAAGACATGTTAGCTTACGTGTTAAAATCCTAGTGGAGAAAACATATTAACTAACAGCACTTTAAAATATACCTTTTTTCCCTAGCATAGACATAGCCTTAGGAACAGATACTGCAACAGTAGGAAAACTAATGAAAACAAGGTTTCTGTGGCCACAGATGTTTTTTCTATTGTATTATCTACACTGATGCCTTCTGTACAATAGTGTTCCTGCTGTTGTTACCCCGGGGGAGTGGAACAATTGGGAGAAACAGTGGGAAACTTTCTGTAGGCTTGATATTCTGCATTCACACAGGTAGGTTACTCTTTTTCTATAACTCTTGTGCATACATTCTTCCTAATAGAACTTTGACTATGTAGTTACAAAGACTTGGCTTTTGTAGAGAGATCAGATCTGCTTACTTTGCAAACTACACTTAAGCTGTAGTGTCTTAATATGTCTGAGGTCATGAGGCAGAGACCACTAGGAGAAATCACACAACAGAAGACATTAGCAAAGGTGGAACAACCGGTCCAAAATTTGGCCTCGGGATCCATTCTGTATGCACCCTAGAACTGACAATGGTTTTTCCACAGTACACTTGTCTGACAAGATAATACAATTGTCACAATCTTTCTGTTGCCAAAACGAGGCAGGGGGATTGTTTACAATTAAGTTATGTTGCAATGTATGTTTTATGTTCTGCCCTCAAGGAGAGGCTACTGATCTGACCTTAAAAATCCTGGGTGTATATACTGATTGAAGTGTCGCAGCTACTCCATGGCTCTAATATTTGGATCCACTGCTGGAGAGTCCTGCTGAAGTCAACAAGATTCTGCACATGCACAGGGGTCTCTGCTAGCAGATCTAAATGCAGAATCTGGGTCTATCCCCTTTCTCTCCACTCCTAAATAAATAAATTTAAAAAATAAAGAGAAAATTAGTGTGGTCCAACTTTGTCTTTATTTTAATATTTACTTGCAGTAATCTACAAACATGGGAGTGCCTACAGCCTGGTTGCACAGAGGAATAAATATCATTAGAGACCTGAATCTGTGCCAGAAGTAGTTTCAACAGAGGCCAGGGACTGAGCAGAAACACAGAGTTCCAGTTTCATCTGACATTCATGTTTTCATAGTGGTAGGTCTACTAGTGTCTCCAGTACTTTGTTTCATTTTCAAATGCATTTTAGTAGTTGAATAAAGTACAAAAGCTACTCTGAAACCTACAAAAGTGATGCGGATATTGGGCAGATGTGAGAGGTACTTTGCCTCCAACCTATTTTTTTCAGTATGCACCTTGAGGTGGTGCCTCTATTTCATAATATCCACACATTGTTGTATTCCTTAGATATGGGTGGGGTTGGCATAAACAAAAGTTTGTGCCTTCAAGTAATATTCATCAAGAGATGCATATCACCAGACTCTGCTGGAGGAAATGTGCCATTAATGGCACATTCAAATAACTTAAGGAACAACAGTTTCTGGATCATATTTTCCAGACCTCATTATGTCAAGGTCTAGGAAATTATCTCCATTTTGAATTAACCAAAGGGCTCTGATCTCCTCTCTATATAAGTATGCAGCTCCCATTAACATTCACAGGAACTGAGTGCATAGACTGAAGGAAGAATAATTTTTATGGTCTATCCTTTTCACTGAGTTGAATAACAATTTTTTTTCAATGTCCGGCTCTAGCTCCTATATCACTTGCTGGAGGCAGGGGCTGCTGGCGCTCCCCTGATCCCCTAGGGACAGCATTAGGGAACAGACAGGTAAAGTCCCAACTGCTCTACTAAGATGTTGCTTGCAGAGAAAAAAATAAATATTTGTCTTTCCACTGTCTGTGTAAGGAGCCAGCTTTGAGGAGCATCAATAGAGCCTTACTGCTTCTGGGAAGACTTAAATACACAAGGTATGTGGAAATGAGAGGGCACAAGGTTAAGCTCAGTGGAGACAGGAAACGAGTGTAGCTGATCACGTGTACTTCAGAAGAGCTATAATAGGAGGAAACTGGGGAGAATGAGCCTTCATCTCAGCAGCTCATGGCTACCTGTAAAAGTTGCCTTCTTCCCTCTCTGGAATAGGTCTCTTCAAGCCCTGCTTACCTTCCATCTTGTTCCATGGGAACAACACACAAGTTAAAGTATTAACCGTTCCTTCTAAGCCTGTTTGAATTACATGGAAAGTCAATGTTTCACCTGTATTCTTTCCATTCAGAAGATTCCAGATATGGTACACCTGGTAATTCTAAATCATGTGGCCTCATCTAGAATAGCATGTGCAGTATTGATCACCGAGTCACCCTATGTCAAAAAGGATATTGCAGAAGGGTTCAGAGATGGGTGACAACAATGAAAAACTTACATGAAAAAACTTACATGAAAAAAGATTGAAAAAATTGGGGTTGTTTATCTTTAGAAAGGAGACAAATAAGAGAATGTGATGAAAGTATATAAAATAATGAATGGTCTAGAGAAGGTAGATCAGGCATGTCTATTCTACCTGTTTTAAGACAAGAACAATGGGACATTAAGTGAAACTAAAAAGTGGAAAATTCAAACCTGATAAAATACATTTTCACACAATGCATAATTAGACAGTGGAACACATTGGCACTGGATATCATTGAGGCCAATTTAGTAAGATTCAGAAAGGGATTGGACATTTATATGCATAACAAGAATATCCAGTTATAATTAATGCTAACATAAATTCTGTAACAGATATTAAACCTCATGCTTCAAAATTTAAACTCATCGCTATCCAGGATTATGAGAAGACCTAGTGTGAAGACTGGTTATTCCACATCTGCCTAATGCGAGGTTACTTTCACCTTCTCTGAAGATTGCACTTCCTCTGATACTGTCCTCTCTTAGAATTAGAATACTGGATCTGATGTAGTATGGCAACTCCTACATTTTTCCCGTAGTAAACTAGATTCATTTTCTCCTATCAATTAGACAACCAAGAAATCAGTCCTAAATCAAATAATCAAATGCTTAAAATGATAGCTTACCATAAAACATCATTCATTGGGGATATCATAAATACTTTTTTATGGTGTAGTGCACTGAAATTGCTGTTAAACAATTATTTTGTCAGTTGAGAAGTTTCTTTGAATGACCAGTGGTTAATAATGGCTATGAAAAAACATCCCATTAAGCAAAATATTTGCTTTGATATGCAACATGAATAATTTGGTATGTATGCGCTGTAAGTATTTTTGCTAAGCACTCCGTAGCTCTGTTTTGGATCATAGTGTGAATGTGCTTATTTGTAATTGATTCATCTCATCTTCTAGGCCTTGGTGTCTAGAGCAAAGAAAGCTTTTAAACATTCTTTAAATTAACTTGATAAGACTGTTAATAGTTGAAAGAGACATCTTCTGCTGTTTAGGCATCTGTCCCTTGATGAAAACAGGTAATTTACAATATTTCTTCGTCAAAATTCAGCTTTCTGGGCTTTTTGTTGTTGTTGTTAAGGAAGGATTAATCCTTTTGATCATTTGATGTAAAACCATATATGGGCATTATTTTCACGTATTATGTGTATTTGATGTACTTCAAGAGCCATTTAATAGACTGTAGCCAAACTCTGTTAGCAGATAAGCTCCTCTCTCTGCTTTCATCAGTTAAACAAGGTTGGGTCTGATAAGTATTTGGCTAATGGACACGAAACGTGGTTACGGATGGGGAATCGGACAGCTTATGGAGTGGGTGATGATTTTGATTCCTTAGAAGGTACTCTTCCCACTGAATCAGTATTAAGTTATGTACTAGCATATTGGTGATGGGCACTGTGCTGCGGGAGATGCATTATTCTGCTGAGACTTAAAACTAAGCTCCTGAGTACTTGAATTAATATTATAAGAGTCTGTTGCCTGGCCAAATTCTAATTTGATAAACTACAAGGAAAATATAAGGGGCAGAACATAATTTCATTTGGAGAAAGAATTCACTCCCTCTCTCGAACTATTGTATAGTGTTGCTGTGTATCATTAAGCTGGTGCAAGTTCCACCCCAAAAGTGGCATCATTTTAGTGCTGGTGAAGATACTTCCCAATTCAAGGTACTATTTAGGTGACAAATCTGAGGAACTGTCCCAGACTGAGGAGCACTCAAGGACGATAAGGCCATTGTGGAGAAAGTAAACAAATTCTTTGCATTGCTCTTCAGGGTTGAGGATGTGAGGGAGATTCCCAAACATGAGCCATTCTTTTTCGGTGACAAATCTGAGGAACTGTCTCAGATTGAAGTGTCATTAGAGGAGGTTTTGGAACATATTGATAAACTAAATGGTAGCAAGTCACCAGGACCAGATGGTATTCACCCAAGAGTTCTGAAGGAACTCATATGTAAAAATGCAGAACTACTAACTGTAGTCTGTAACCTATCATTTAAATCAGCTTCTGTACCAAATGACTGGAAGATAGCTGACACCATTTTTTAAAAAGGGCTCCAGAGGGGATCCCAGCAATTACAGTCCAGAAAGCCTGACTTCAGTACCAGGCAAACTGGTTGAAACTATAGTAAAGACACATAGATGAACATAATTTGTTGGGGAAGAGTCAACATGTTTTTTGTAAAGGAAAATCATGCCTCACCAATTAACTGGAATTCTTTGAGGTGGTCAATAAGCATGTGGACAAGAGGGATTCAGTGGATGTATTATGTACTTAGATTTTCAGAAAGCCTTTGACAAGGTCCCTCACCAAAGGCTCTTAAGCAAAGTAAGTTATCATGGGATAAGAGCGAAGGTTCTCTCATGGATTGGTAACTGGTTAAAAGATAGGGAAAAAAGGGTAGAAATAAATGGTCAGTTTTCAGAATGGAGAGAGGTAAATTGTGGTGTTCCCCAGAGGTTTGTACTGGGACCCGTCCTATTCAACATATTAATAAATAATCCGGAAAAGGGTTAAACAGTGCAGTGACAAAATTTGCAGATGATACAAAACTACTCAAAATAGTTAAGTCCCAAGCAGACTGCAAAGAGCTACAAAATGATCGCACAACACTGAGTGACTGGGCAACAAAATGGCAGAAGAAATTTAATGTTGATAAATGCAAAATAACGCACATTGGAAAACATAATCCCGACTATACATATGAAATGATGGGGGTCTAAATTAGCTGTTACCACTCAAGAAAGAGCTGTTGGAGCCATTGTGAATAGTTCTCTGAAAACATCCACACAACGTGCAGCAGCAGTCAACAAAGCAAACAGAACCTTGGGAATCATTAAGAAAGGGATAGATAAGAAGACTGAAAATATCTTATTGCCTCTATATAAAGCCATGGTATGCCCACATCTTGAATACTGCGGGTAGATGTGGTTGCCTCATCTCAAAAAAGATATATTGGAATTGGAAAAGGTTCAGAAAAGGGCAACAAAAATTATTAGGAGTATGGAACAGCTGCCATATGAGGAGAGATTAATGAGACTGGGACTTTTCAGCTTGGAAAAAAGACGACTAGGGGATATGATAGAGGTCTATAAAATCATGACTGGTGTGAAGAAAGTAAATAAGGAAGTGTTATTTACTATTTGTCATAACACAAGAACTAGAGGGTACCAAATGAAATTAATAAGCAGCAGGTTTAAAACAAACAAAAGGAAGTATTTTTTCCACACAACGCACAGTCAACCTGTGGAACTCTTTGCCAGAGGATGTTCTGAAGGCCAAGACTATAACAGCATTCAAAAAAGAACTAAATAAGTTCATGGAGGTTAGGTCCATCAATGACAATTAGCCAGGATGGGCAGGGATGGTGTCCCTAGCTGCTGTTTGCCAGAAGTTGGGCGTGGGTGACAGGGGATGGAGCACTTGATGATTACCTGTTCTGTTCATTCCTTCTGGGGGACCTGGCATTGACCACTGTCAGAAAACAGGATACTGAGCTAGATGGACCTTTGGTCTGACCCAGTATGGCTGTTCTTATTTGAATGTAATCTTTATATATTGATATGTATCATATTTATTTATCTTGATATAATTATTTTTCTATGTATTTTGGCAAAAAGACCTTCATATTGTTCTTTAGCTCTACCTAGTCCCGAGGGAGAGAGGTATGGTTCAGTACAGTACAAGGGTTCAGTCCTGCAAGTGATGAGTGGGATTACTGGTGTATGGCAGTGCAGATTACAGGATAGGCTTTTAATATTGTATAATATCTGGGGAAGCAGGCAGAGATAAAGGACAATATCCTTTGTGGCAAA
Organism: Eretmochelys imbricata; assembly: GCF_965152235.1. Lineage (NCBI taxonomy): Eukaryota > Metazoa > Chordata > Testudines > Cheloniidae > Eretmochelys > Eretmochelys imbricata. The sequence goes on from NC_135572.1 coordinate 127,294,083, forward strand.
GATGTAATACCTCTAAATTGTAACTTTCATGAAGAAATATGGGTTATTTAGCTGTGTTTAAATAAAAAAGTCTTATATTTGTAAACAGTCCTCCCATATCTGAATAATTCACATAAAAACTAAATACGGCACTTAAATACTGTGACATGTTGCACAAGAGAATTTTAATTTAGTCAGAAGAAGTCCAATCTTGCATTGCTTGTGCATCCCAAATTCTCTGCAACATCAAGGAGAGTTTCTGATGTCCAAGCAAAGGAGCAGCTAGCCCTCTGCAGGCAAGATTGGCAGGCTTCTTAACATATGTTTAATTTTAGATAACCTTTTTCAGTAAGTGCAGAAAGAAAATGTGGCTGGATGAAAGTGCGGTCTAGCCTAGCATTTCAACTATCAAAGCCTGAGAGAGGATTTAATTCATCTAGTTCAGCTCCTTTTGGGACTTATTTTAAATATCTCCCATGTTTGCAGTTAGGCCTGTGAGAGCTAGATGCTAGTGAGAGGTTTTAGAGCTGAAAAACACACGTCCAGATGTCCAACATCCTCCCTCATAAAAGTCTGAGTTTTCATAGTTGGATTCCACCCATCCCCAAGGACAGGCCCCAAGCATGAAATCTGAATCTGGCTTTTGACCCCTCTCCCCTTCCACTTCTTACAACACCTGGGATTCAAGAGATCCTCTCTCTTTTCAACAGGTATGGAGACAAAAGGAAAGGAGTTTTCCATAACATGCTAACCCTGAAAGAGGCCAATCCCTGCCAATTCACTTTCTGGAGGCAAGAAACTTATACCTAGCAGAGTCATCTGAAACTGGGAAAGATTAGAGAGATAATATATTTTATTGGACGAATAAAAGATATTGCCTCACCCATGTTGTCTTTTAGTATCCTGGGACCCACCTGGCTACAACTACACTGCATACAATCCAAGGAGGAAGTCAGTTTCTTTGCAGGTCCAGAAAAGAGCTCCCTGCTGCCGCTTTTGCTAGACAGCAAGGGGAAAAACAGCTTTTGGCTCCTATTGCGTTGAGTCATTGCTCGCTCGCTCTCTCGCTCTCTCTGCACCAGTTTCTGGCACAGATCTGCACTCTGACAACCTTCCTGCCCTTCCACTGCAAACCCTCCCCGTGCCCGTTAGCAGCCTAACGTGCCGGCTGTACTCTCAAGCTATTTTCCGCAGCTCGGGGACAGCCTCTCCCCATCTGCAGGGCGAGCCCTGCTGCACCGCACCGCACCGCACCCGCTCGCCTCCCGTGACCTAGGGCGTGGCATGCCCTAGCAGGCTCGCACTGTCTCTTCGCCCTGCCAGCTGTGGGGGGGGGGGGGGAAGGGGGGAGCGGGTTGGCTGCCCCTTCGTCTCATTGGCTGGCTGGGGCCAGCTCTCCCTTCGGATTGGCTGCCTGCCCCTGGGAGGTAGGAGTCTTGGAGAGAGCGGGCAACCCCATGCCTTTTTTGGCTGCAGGGCTCGCGCTGGAACTGCTGTTTGCGCAGCAGGCTCCTGTGCGCGGGGAGGGCTGTGGCGGCGGCTGCTGCTGCCTGCGGCGCACCCGTGACCCGCTCCTGCCGGGCGTGGAGCTAGTGGCTTCTTGGAAAGAAAGTTGAGAGAGAGAGAAGGTGGGTGCGTGGGAGGGAAACCTGCGGGGAAAGTTTGCACCTTAGTCCCCGGAGCGGCAGCAGCGGATCATGCAGCGGGGGAGACTCACCCTCCTAGTGTCTCTGGCTTTTCTCCTGCTCCACGTGAGAGGTAAGAAGGTGGAGCAGACGCTGGGGCGAGAGGGTGGGTGGGTGGCTGCCTGCCGTGCAACTGGCCCTTCTTTCCCTTTGCCCCGCCGGGGATCCGTGGCGGGGGGTTTTCCTGTGCGGCTCTGTTCCCCCACCCAGCGCTCCCTTTTGTTGCGCTGCCAGCATAGGCGGAAGAAAGGAGGGGCTGTATTGGGAGCGGGCAGGAGGCTGGAGGGGCGCCCAGGCGGGAGATCTGCGTGGCTCTGAGGGCGGGCTTGTCTCGCAGGCGGGGCAGTGCCCGGGGCTCCCCTGAGGCCATACAGCGGGGCGCGCCCCGGGACCCCTCGCGCTGGCCCCGGCTGGGCGAGAGCGGGCGACGAGCGGGAGGCGGGCGCGCCAAGCGGCGGGAGGTGTCGCTGGGGTCGGGAGCTCCGGGCACGGGTGCGCGCCCTGGGTCCACAAATGGCTGGTCCCCCGCCGCAGCGCTGCCTCCCTAGGTGGGGTGAGCCTGGTGGTCTGCCTCGGCTCCCCCAGCGACAGCCACCGAGAAGTCCTCGGATAGAGGCAGCCGGATGGGGGGGAAAAGCCTTCCTTTTCTGCGAGCAGGAGGGGCGTGCCACGTTTTAGTTGGCGACTCCTCTTTTTGCGGTTGAATTTAATCCCTGGGGAAACTGATCTGCAGTGATTGTGAGGAAATCGCCTTAACTGTGGACACTGAACATGGCGCTAGTGGAAATGAGGCAGAGGGCGGTGGGGTTTACCACAGGGCTGAGACAGGGAAATAAACCAGGTATATTATGTGGGACCGGTTGTCCTGCTTACTGTCTGGTTTGGGAGAACTGAAAGGATCTGGGAGTTGTCTCTTTATGTATTGCTAGCCTGGGGAGGAGAAATGTTACATACATGCTGGGAATCCTTAGCTGCCTTCCTGCCCCACCCTAACAGCGTGGTGTGTCCAGCTGCTATCTTTCAGAGGAGGTGGGATGCCTCAAGTGCACATCATTCCTCCTGTATGATGGAAATGGCCCACCTTGATTATCATACACACTGTAAGGAGAGTGATCACTTTAGATAAGCTATTACTAGCAGGAGGGGGGGGGGAGAAAACCTTTTGAAGTGATAAACACCCATTTTTTCATGGTCTGTGTGTATAAAAATATCCTCACTGCATTTTCCACTTTTATGCATCCGATGAAGTGAGCTGTAGCTCACGAAAGCTCATGCTCAAATAAATTGGTTAGTCTCTAAGGTGCCACAAGTACTCCTTTTCTTTTTGCGAATACAGACTAACACGGCTGCTACTCTGAAAACTGAGAGTTTTGGCACTGTCAGAGCTCTAAAAAAGCTTCCATTTTAGGAAAGAAAGAGGAGGTACTTTAAGTCAGAGCAACAGTTAACTCAATGCTAACTTTCTAGTGGGTATCAGCACAATTACTATACTATGGGAAACACCAAGGTAAACAAACAAACTTTGCTGACAATTTCCCTTTGGTTTTAGTATTCTTATTAGCAGACTTTAAGCCTTGAAACTTTTGCCCAATTTTTTGCACAGAATATTTAAAAACAATAGGTTGAATGCTAGGATTCTGATGCATTATTTGGAGAAATGCAGCGACGAGGCTAAAACTACTTTATCCAATAAGAAGTTATGTAAACTCTATTGGCTAAGATCTAATGTGATATAAGGATATATGATACAAATAGTAACTTACTTTGCACAATTTGTTATTTAATTACTTCTTGCAAGGATGGTATTTTTTGCCACACTCCAAAGAAGGCTAGGTTTCAGAGTAGCAGCTGTGTTAGCCTGTATTCGCAAAAAGAAAAGGAGGACTTGTGGCACCTTAGAGACTAACAAATTTATTAGAGCATAAGCTTTCGTGAGCTACAGCTCACTTCATCGGATGCATACAGTGGAAAATACAGTGGGGAGATTGTTTCATGTTCTCTGTGTATATAAAATCTGTGTTACCATACAGACTGTAACAAGAGTGACCAGGAAAGGTGAGCTATTACCAGCGGGTGGGGGACCTTTCTGTAGTGATAATCAAGGTGGGCCATTTCCAGCACTTTACAAGAACAGTAGGAGGGGAAATAAACAAGGAGAAATAGTTTTACTTTGTGTAATGACACATCCACTCCAGTCTTTATTCAAGCCTAAGTTAATTGTATCCAGTTTGCAAATTAATTCCAATTCAGCAGTCTCTCCCTGGAGTCTGTTTTTTTGAAGTTCTTTTGTGAAGAATTGCCACTTTTAGGCTAGTTGATGCTATGTAGTCATATTTTTGTGTCAAATATTTAGCAAAACTGTTAGTGTAAAATCACTTGTTGCCGCAGAGCTCCAGAGGACATGCCATAAGGAAAGGAGAATGTTAAGTGTTTGACAAATCTTTGCAAGAAGGTAAATCGTTCTGACACGATCAGTAACCTTAACTTAGCTTGTTGTGCCTGGGGTTACAGTTCATAATGTGAATGCATTATCCCAACCAAATGCGTAAAAGACAAATAGGATCTTTTTTTTTTTAAACAATACTTGTATGCATTCATGCATGGTATGAAGAAAGCTTCAGTTTTAACCAGCGTGAAGCTACTTTAAATAAAGCAATTTACATCAATTATCTAAATCACTTGATTTTAAAATATCATCAGTCTAAATCAGGTGGTGGCTTTGCAAAACTAATTTGAAAACTTGTGCTCTTACAACATTAAGCTAAAAATATATCCTAAATTTTTAAATGGGTCTTTAAAATCCCAATGTCTGTAGGGTATCTTATTTGAATTTTCACTACTTTGCAGTAGCAGTTCTGTAAATGTAAGACTCTGATCCTGCAAACACTTAAGCAGTTGCGTAACTATACTCACATGAATAGTCCTATTAACTTCAGTGGGGACTACTCCTGTTCCTAAAGTTAAGCATGAAGGTTTGCAGCATCAGGGGCTAGCACTGTATTTTTTAATTAAACAAAAAGAAAAGGAGTACTTGTGGCACCTTAGAGACTAACCAATTTATTTGAGCATGAGCTTTCGTGAGCTACAGCTCACTTCATCGGATGCATACCGTGGAAACTGCAGCAGACTTTATATATACACAGAGAATATGAAACAATACCTCCTCCCACCCCACTGTCCTGCTGGTAATAGCTTATCTAAAGGAATCATCAGGTTAGGCCATTTCCAGCACAAATCCAGGTTTTCTCACCCTCCACCCCCCCACACAAATTCACTCTCCTGCTGGTGATAGCCCATCCAAAGTGACAACTCTTTACACAATGTGCATGATAATCAAGTTGGGCCATTTCCTGCACAAATCCAGGTTCTCTCACTACCTCACCCCCCTCCAAAAACCCACCCCCATACACACACAAACTCACTCTCCTGCTGGTAATAGCTCATCCAAACTGGCCACTCTCCAAGTTTAAATCCAAGTTAAACCAGAACATCTGGGGGGGGTACCACACAACAGAACCACTAACCCAGGAACTTATCCTTGCAACAAAGCCCGTTGCCAATTGTGCCCACATATCTATTCAGGGGACACCATCACAGGGCCTAATAACATCAGCCACACTACCAGAGGCTCGTTCACCTGCACATCCACCAATGTGATATATGCCATCATGTGCCAGCAATGCCCCTCTGCCATGTACATTGGTCAAACTGGACAGTCTCTACGTAAAAGAATAAATGGACACAAATCAGATGTCAAGAATTATAACATTCATAAACCAGTCGGAGAACACTTCAATCTCTCCGGTCACGCAATCACAGACATGAAGGTCGCTATCTTAAAACAAAAAAACTTCAAATCCAGACTCCAGCGAGAAACTGCTGAATTGGAATTCATTTGCAAATTGGATACTATTAATTTAGGCTTAAATAGAGACTGGGAGTGGCTAAGTCATTATGCAAGGTAGCCTATTTCCTCTTGTTTTTTCCTACCACCACCCCCCCCCCCCCCGATGTGTGAGGGGGTGGAGGGTGAGAAAACCTGGATTTGTGCTGGAAATGGCCTAACCTGATGATCACTTTAGATAAGCTATTACCAGCGGGACAGTGGGGTGGGAGGAGGTATTGTTTCATATTCTCTGTGTATATATAAAGTCTGCTGCAGTTTCCACGGTATGCATCCGATGAAGTGAGCTGTAGCTCACGAAAGCTCATGCTCAAATAAATTGGTTAGTCTCTAAGGTGCCACAAGTACTCCTTTTCTTTTTGCGAATACAGACTAACACGGCTGTTACTCTGAAACCTTTTAATTAAACGTCTCTCTAAATGGCATAAAATCTTTTTCATTCCAAACAAAATTGCTTCAGTTTTAACTAACGATGTTATAAACACAAGCTAAATTTCTTTTAAAATAAGAGCCTAAAGTTAAGTTTGCATTTAGACACATGCAGGTGAGATTTTCATGGTGTGGAACTTCATAGCAGAGAAAAATCTCTATGTAGCTGCTGAAATTTTACTAGCAATTAGAAAATTTAAAAAATAAATACAAAACAACCACCTTATCATGTTAAGACTATAGAATAGAAAGAATGTGAAGAACTAGAAATTTATAAATTGTGATTTTTAACCGCCCTGGCCTCATTTCTACACTTCTTTAGTTGGTTTAAATTCAGACTTTGAAAAAAATGGTCAAAATACAGTTAAATTATGCATTTTAATGTTGATAGCAGGTGGATCAAATTGCCCCAGGCATCATTCTGAAAATGTAAATTCCATTGTATCCTATTGCTATTCCCCAGTTTCTGGTGGGGGTATCATTTTACTGAGCCGCACATACTATACTATGAAGCTGAAAATGTGCAGCAGACTATTCTTTACCTCTGTCACTGAAAAGAGTTCAGATCTGTGACTCAGACTCTGAAGGCTTTTACTTTTTACACTGATAATTTATATAAAAGGACAACTGTGCATGCTAAATCAAAATGACTTCATTGCAGCAGTTCTTTGAAGTCATGACAGTGTAGCTTGGCAACTGTTGAACACTCCTCAGCTTTACACTGCACAGCCAGAAACAATTTCTATATATTAATGTTTGCTGTTACTACTTTGGCATGTCACGTGGGGTGGCAGCTATACTTAAAATGTTTGTCCTTGTCTGACACTGGTTAGTGTGATCCACATACTGGGGAAGGCCCTATTTGAGTGGAGGATACAGTTTAGTAAGAAGCTACTGTAATTGACATGTCCTTTATTCCTTTAGTATTGCAAGAAGATGAAAGAGCACCCAGAAATCTACTAGCCAGAGACCAATAGGACAAGAGTGTGTAAAGGGTATGAGGGGAGGGAGGAGGAAGGCAAGTCACCAGGGAGTTCCAGGGGTCAGGGTTCATCTTCAGCTGGTAGAAAAGGGGAGGGTACATGGGTTTGTACCTGGTTGCATTTCCTTTTTCCTTAGAATGTGGGAGGGGGGAACAACACTTCATCCTCCATATGAATCTTTGACTAGTGTTTGATAAATTTGAAATCCCAGGGCTACTTGTTGGGAAAGGAGTAAGTAGTAGCAGCAGCATTGAAGTCTTCTGTCTGCAGACTCAGACAGCACCACAACAGTTAACATTTGGAAGGTTCTTTGCAATCATAAGGAGACTGCTAATGAAAGCAGAAATTATGTAGAAGCTGGTGACTAAGTGTGTGTGATACCTATACGCACATGTTTTGCTAGAGAGTTTCTTACTTGCCATGGAAATACATTTTTCAAGGTTGGGTATTGCATTAGTGCAGTGTACGGGAACGAGTTAAACAGCTTCTATTAAACAAGTTGCTATTTCTCTACACACAACACTGAAAACACAGCCCATAAAAAAGGATTTCTAAGGTTTCATACAAAGCTTGTCACCAAGTCATGAAGCAGATTCCCTGTAATAGTCTCTTACTTGGTAGTTTAATTGCTTCTGGCTTAAGTAGTTTATTCAGTAGTTTGACAAATGAACAGTATGTCATGCCAATAAAATTTGTTTGCATTTGAGATGTGAGCTAAATAAAGAACTCCACCAAATATTTTGGGACAAGACAGCTTAAAGTGCATCAAATGAAATAAAAATCCAACTTTTTATTATGAGAGAAAGGAAACATAAATGCAACTTTTAAGCCACAGTCTCAACAGAAAACATGAAGGATTTAGAAGTGTGACAAATCATATGTACATTAGCACTCCTCAAATATCCAGTCTTAATTCCCTTCCCCTAAGTAGGTTTCTATCATCAATGTACAAAATGTCAAATGGACACTTTTTATAAAGAAACGTCTTTAACTGTACTTGTTAAAAGACAAGTCAATAGTAACTAAACTGGTAATTCACTCCACATGTTACTGGTCTCTATTCTTCTCACATTTTGACTGACTTAATAGTCTTTCTTCTTGGATCTCTGCCAGCAGTTTTATAGATATTCCTCACCCGACCTCAAATGTATACTTATTGTGTACAGTAGAACCTCAATTACGAACACCAGAGTTATGAACTGATCAGTCAACTACATACCTCATTTTGAACTGGAAGTACGCAATCAGGCAGCAGCAGAGACTAAATTTAAAAAAAAGAAAAAGGCAAATTCAGTACAGTACTGTTAAATGTAAACTACTAAAAAAAAAAAAATAAAGGGAAACCAGCATTTTTCTTCTGCATAGTAAAGTTTCAAAGCTGAATTAAGTCAATGTTCAGTTGTAAACTTTTGAAAGAATCACTATAACATTTTGTTCAGAGCTACAAACATTTCAGAGTTACAAACATCTCGGGAATGGAAGTTGTTTGTAACTCTGAGGTTCTACTGTATAACTTTCAGCTTTGTGCAGGATGGAGGGTGAGAATACTTCATCCGCAAGATCTGTTCACAAGAAATCTTTTAATCCCAGGTCTTTTCTTTTGAATAACAGAATTTTGGTCTAGGTAAAAATAAGTTTGGGGTGGTTGTTGTTTTTTTTTTGCTTTTGTCCCTTCACACAGGATATCCATTGCCTTTTTTGTTGTCTGCAAATCTTAGTTGTTTGAGTCTGAATAAAAGGTTCCAAGTTGGTATTTTTATTAAACAAAAGCTGTTTGTAAACTCCGGAGCTTACGTTGTCTGGATCTGATCTGTTGACATTTTAGTTATGTTCTCTTCTCACTCACACTGGTCCTTTTTATTTTAATTTTAAACTAGACCACAGACATTCATTTCACATTTTTCTTTATTTAATTTTTGCTCAAAACTAGTGAATTGTTTCACAACTTTTGTATCCCCACAGTTTAATTTCTATTTATTTAATACAAAATTCTCTACCTAATGCTGGGTCTGCAGTTTTAAAACAGAGTATCTAATAGGCTTGGTGTTAATGATACAGTTGTTAGTAGAGTTTAATCTTAAAGATGCTCACTCCAAAGAATTACTCTTTCAATCTCAATGTCAAGAATTATAACATTCATAAACCAGTCGGAGAACACTTCAATCTCTCTGGTCACTCGATTTCAGACCTAAAGGTCACAATATTAGAACAAAAAGACTTCAAAAACAGACTCCAAGGAGAGACTGCTGAATTGGAATTAATTTGCAAACTGGATACAATTAACTTTCTCTTGAATAGAGACTGGGAGTGGATGTGTCCTTACACAAAGTAAAACTATTTCCCCATGTTTATTCTCTCCCCCCCCCCCCCCCCCAGCCCCAACTGCTCCTCGCTGTTAGCTGCTGGAAATGGCCCACCTTGATTATCACTACAAAAGGTTTTCTCTCCGCCCCCCCGCCCCCCCCCCTCCCGCTCGGGAATAGCTCATCTTGAGTGATCACTCTCCTTACTGTGTGTATGATAACACCCATTTTTTCATGTTCTGTGTGTATATAAATCTCCTCAAATTTTCCACTGAATGCATCCGATGAAGTGAGCTGTAGCTCACGAAAGCTTATGCTCAAATAAATTGGTTAGTCTCTAAGGTGCCACTAGTACTCCTTTTCTTCTTTCAATCTGTGGTGCCTCGTGCACAAAACAAGTAGAAGGAATGGAAGTGCCAGATAACCCTTATTTTGTCTTCCTAATCCCTGTCCCACATTTGCGGCAACCTACATTTGGGGACAGGAGGGATAGCATGCTTAAGAGGTGAGTAGCAGAGTAGGGCTTTGGTAAAGGGTTCTGGGAATCTTGTGCAAAAGGCTCTTGGAAGCTGGTGGAGCAGAGTCTTTCTTCAGACCCCCCTTCTCAGTTTTCTTGGTTTTGTTTTTTCCTTTATCAGATACTTGTTTTTCTTTTGTTCATTCCTCTTTTCCATTACACTCCTTCAGTATTATATATCCTTTCCTCCTAACACCACTCATCTGCATTCTCCCTCTTCCACCAACCCCCACTGCTATGCAGTCTCACTGCCCAACCCCAACGCAACACTGTCACCCACATCTCCAAATCCTGTGCAACAATCCTGCATCCCAGTCACTCTTCCAGCATCCTCTCTGGTAACTCCCACACATACATAACAGTCACCGGTTGAAGCAAACCACTCCATGATTCCCTCCCCACAGCAATTCTGCACCATGGTTTCCCTTCCCACATATACAGTAGGCCACTATCCCTCTCCCCTGCAGCAGCCTTCTCCCCACTGCAACCATCCTTCATTCCATCTATCTCCCTGCCTTTCCCACAAGGCACCTGGGAATCCCCACTGCATCCTACAACCACTTTCTGCAGCAAATCCCTGGCTTCCTCTTGCTACCATCTCCGTCTTCCACTTCCCTTCCACTCATGTGGCTGTGACCAGGCACGTAAGGGACTGCACCAAGCCCTTTTGAATGTCCCATGTCTGCAGCCAACAGTGGTGAAATTTGTGGTAGGAGTTGAGGCTTGAAATCTCATCATGTTGCCTTGATCAATATGTATTCCATATTTTACAGGGGGGCTAGGGCATTTTCAGGGCCATAATGAATCCCCCGGTGGCTGCAGGCTGTATCGCACTGTATAGTGTAACCGCTACACTTGCAACGAAATCATGCAAATTGATCTTTGAACGTAGAAGTTGAGTGACTCCATACAGGTGTAAGCATCATTGGGTTTCTGGGTACATGTAAGCATCTGGCCACACTGAACCTATTGGAGGAGTCAGAGGAAGAGACTGCGGGATGGATTATGTGACGGGTTTGGTCACAGAGATCCCCTTGGGATTGTTACCTGATGTGCTGGAATTACCTCTGAGCCCGTTTGTCCTGACAGCTTGGGACTCCAGAACCCTGCCTTGTTGAACCAGACACGCTAGCCTGCTGCAACACAAACGCGTGTCTGGTCCACGCCCCTAAAGCTGCAGACTTTAACCAAAAACTTCTCACCAGGTCACCTATCTCCAGCAGCCAGACACCCAGTTCCCAATGGGATCCAAACCCTTAAATCCGTTTTACCCTGTTTAAAGCTTATACAGGGTAAACTCGTAAATTGTCCACCCTCTATGACACTTGTAGAGAGATATGCACAGCTGTTTCCTCCCCCAGGTATTAATCACTTATTCTGGGTTTACTAATTAACAAAAATGATTCTATTAGTATAAAAAGAAAGATTTAAGTGGTTTCAAGTAATAGACAGAACAAAGTAAGTCACCAAGCAAAATAAAGCAAAAACATGTAAGTCTAAGCCTAATAAGTTAAGAAAATGTTTACAAGTAAAATCTCACCCTCAGATGTTTCAATAAGCCTCTTCCACAGGCTAGACTCCTTCCTAGTGTGGGCCCAATCCTTTCCCCTGGTACAGTCCTTGTTGGTTCCAGCTCAGGTGGTAACTAGGGGATTTCTCATGACTGGCAGCCCCCTTTTATAGGTTTGGCCCAAGACGGGAATCTTTTGTCTCTCTGGGTCCCCACCCCTCCTTCAGAATGGAAAGTACCAGATTTAATATGGATTTCAGCATAATGTGACATGGTCACATGTCCTGTGAGATCCCCAGCCTCCATTCTTCCTGGGCTGGCTTACAGGAACATGGGAAGGCTTGCATGTAAACAGCCATTTACAACCAATTGTGCTAGTAAATGGGAGCCATCAAGATTCTAAACCACCATCAGCGGCCCACACTTCACATAATTACAATAGGACCCCAGAGTTATACTTTATATTTCTAAAAAAAGGAGGACTTGTGGCACCTTAGAGACTAATAAATTTATTTGAGCATAAGCTTTCGTGAGCTACAGCTCCCTTCATTTGTTAGTCTCTAACGTGCCACAAGTCCTCCTTTTCTTTTGCAGATACAGACTAACACAGCTGCTACTCTGAAACCTGTCTATATTTCTAGCTTCACATACAAGAATGATACATACATTCAGATAGGAGGAATATATTCAGTAGGTTATAATCTTTGTTACGATACGTTACAAGAGACCTTTTGCATAAAGCATATTCCAGTTACATCATATTTACACTCCTAAGCATATTTCCATAAAACATATGGAGTGCAACATCACAGATTGTCAACTTATTAATTGTGGTATAATGGAGTGGGAATGAGTTAGGATTGTATTAGTGACATGCTGTATATTTTAGTAGTTCATTGTAACTTTTGATTGTTGTGGTGGAATAGTATTCAGAGTGTGGGATGGGTGCTCCTGGAGAAATCAGAAGTGGCTTTCAGCGATAAGGATGGAAGATTTAAACACATAATTGCTATAATTTCTGGGCAAGAGCCAGCACTCAAGGTGCAGTTCCCTAGTAACTGTTAAAATGCTGCAATCACTTTATTTGGGGTGGGATGTGTGTTTACTAATCCACTAACCTGCCACCTAAGACCTTCACCTTCATAGCTACATAGATAAAACCTTTATGAATATTGAAATTAAACTATCAGGATCTGAGAGCTGTCCTTTGTCATAAACCATGATTTACATTAAGTCATGACTTACGACTTTTTACCACCTGGTCTTTAAAACATATGATATTCTGTTCCCTCTCTCTAGCAAACATGGGAAAGACACTGAAGCGTACATGAGTATAAAATATTCTTTAGTGGAATGATAGACCATGCCAGTAGTTAGCTCTCTAGTGAAGAAAAACTGTCATAAACCACTCAGTGTGAGTTTTATTTTCCTATCTGAAACAGGTTTTGATAATCTCATTCTGTTGTATGGTGTCAGGAAGGTAACTGCCTGCTTGGGCCAAACATTCTTCTTTTAATGAACCTGAATTTCTAGTTGATTTTGAAACTGTTTATCTGTTAATTTCGTTTTTAATTGTCACAATTTGTCAAGCTGTAGAATTCTTACGAGTAGCTTTAACATTTAGTCTTTTACCACAGTTATGTGAGAACTGCTGAGGCCTGATATGCATAGGGCCAGGTACGCATGAAGTACTTGTGAGAACACTGAAACTTGCCACTAAACTTCTCTGTCCTGGGTTGAGACACGTACTCTGTTTCCATGAAAATCTCATGGGAATAATGTTGTCTGCTTGTGATCCCCACATGAGGAATACAGAACATTAACATTCCTTGAGGAATGTGCAATGGTCCTGGAAGCTCTGTAGTTTCAGATATTTGTATAATTTTCCTAAACAGAAATGGAAAAGAGTATTGCTATAACTGACAACGTTCTTGTTGCCTTTAAACCTGGAAATTGTCAATGAGTAGCATAATAAAGGAGGCTACGGATAATTTAGCTTTGGAAAGGGCAGAATGAACAATGAATTGACATTGACAGTTTCTTCTTTGGTGGTGGAATGTGTGGAGGAATAAGAACTTTCAGGTAAGTGTATCACCGGTCAAGGAAAGCTGATTGTAGCAAGTCCTGTTCGCTGTTGATCACAAGTCTTTGTTAGGTTTGTGAAAGTTTAAAATACCAGCCCTTGGACAAGTTAAACTTGGAAGCTGTGTGCTGTAGATGATATAAATACTATGAAGGTTTGTTTGTATGTCTTTTGGTCATGGAAAATGAACGAGGCTTATTATAAACTTTCAATAGCTGGATTTTCAAATGCCAGGGGTGGAATTTTCAAAGGATACTAAGGATTTTCAAAGGATCTAATTCAGATGCCCAATTCCCATTTAATTTCATTGGAATTTGGGTGCTGAATACCCTGAGGTTTTTGAATGTGTTTATAAATGATACAAAACCAATATAAAAGGATTTCCAAAGAGCTCTAAATTTGAAAGTCTCTTGCTTTGAGGAAAAGACTTCCAAATTCTGTGACTTGGATGCATTATAAAATCACTTGGTTTTGAGGACTTATCATTGTTGCTAGTATTTTCCTTCTTATTGGTAACATGTGGTAACTTCTTGGATCTCCTAAATTGTATTAGCACAAAGTAAGTCTTACAATTTTTTCACTGAGAAAATGTTTACCGAAAAAAATCTTTCCACGATATTTAACTCTTCCCTGCAGAAATTGGGGATCATTCCCTGTACATCAGCTGTAGCCAGTACCCGAATGTGAACCACTTTCCAAATGTAAAGCTAACTTTTTCTTGCGGGAGGAGGGGTGAATGACAACATTCAGCTTTTTAAAGGAAAGCTGAATATTACATTTGTTGTGGAGGTGAAAGTATTTGTTTTTGTTCTATAATAGTAAGCTGACTTAACCTTAGATTAAATTTAGGCCTTTTCTACACTGCAGAGTTTTGTCGCTAAAAGGCAGCTTTTGGGGACAAAATGTGGAGGTGTACGCACTGCAATACCGCTTTTGGCGACCAAACTCTTCAGTTTCAACAACACAATAAAACCACCTCGACAAGAGTCCTAAAGCTTTCTGCGGCAAAATTAAAATGACACAGTGTCAGTGTAGATACTGCTGTTTGTTATATCTGTTCGCTATATCACTGTTTTGAACTCTGCGGGCATGTGCCCCTCCCCTTTCAAAGCTTTGCTCTGACAGCTGAGTGTGCAACTCTGCCCTGGGCAACAAACAGCAAATCACTAACATTTAATGCTGCTCTGTCCCACACTCCGAACACAGAGGCAGGCAGGCAGGGGTGGGGGGCGTGAGGTGAGGTGTGAGTGAGAGACTGACTGCTGGGAAGAGCCATGGCGGGAGGTGGGGGCTGATGCCAGGGGTGTCTCCCTCCCACTGCCTCAGGACTGACTGCTTCCGCTGCTGTCTGAATTTAGGAGACAGCATGTTGACACACTCACTCCCCAATACATACTCTGTCTCTCCTCCCTCACCCCACCCCCATACACACCAGACATGCCAAACCCATGAAAAAAAAACAACAGAAATTGTGCTTGTTATTGGCTTGTGAGTTGCTTGTTGGTTAGTTTTTGGCTTGTAGCTTGTTGCTTGTTGCTTCTTCTATTTTTTTTTTTTTTTTTTTTTTTTGATCGGCTCCCAGCAAGGGCGGGCAAGCAGGGGATGGGTGGGGGGGAGAGAGAACTCTCAAGTGTGGTAAGCTCACCTCTGGGGGGAATAACTTTCCCAGAAACAAACATGGCAAACATTTAGCCCTATGCTATCTGTGTGCTCCGAGACCATACTGAGGCTCCTAGGGGAAAATAGTCACCTCATTTCTGAACCTATGTCCTTACTGACCCTAACCTTGTGGAACTTAGTTCTGGCATGTGGGTAGTGATTTGAAGGTTGGACACTGGATCTTGGGCCTTAATCTACCCAACCCAACTGAATGGCTTCAGAGGCGGCTCCCAGATTTATTGTTGCTGTGCAGCTGGACTGGTTTTGGTTTCTGGATAACAGCTGTCATTAGCCTTACTAAACGCTGAGCTCCTTGTGCCAGATTCTGTAACCTCCTGTTTACCCTACTCTTGTGTAGTCTAGTCAGATGTTCATCTGGTGATTCAAAGTACGCTACCCCTAACTCTTTCTTCCTAAACTAAATGCTCCTGTCAAGCCATCCACATTATCAGCACCAGAGCTTGTTTTGTTTGTGATGCAAGCTCTCAGTGAATAGGTTTCTCTTGTTACAAAATGTGCCACAATTCCTAATTTCTCTATCCAGTCTTGAATGGATATTAACGCAGATCAACATAATTTGTGATACATCCTCTGAGTTCCAGCATGCTCCACAGACACATGTGGAAACATAAAATTCAAACTAAGGTATGTGTGGGAGAAAGGTGGCCTCTTGAATAGATGTTCACTTCTGTCAAAGGATCCTGTGTACATTTTCACTTCTGTTCAGTGGAAGGAATGGTCTGTTCTGAACTTCAGCTTCAGGAACTGAAAAGTGATAATGGACAACTGCTTATTTGCTCCTTGTTTAGGTACCCCATCACTTTAAAAATGTCATTGCTACCTTGGAAGGGGTGTCTAGAAACCATTCTTTTTGCATAAAGGCCTGTTGGGAGACTTTTGTATGTGAACAAATAACCTTGGTAAGTCAAATACATCTTGAGCAATAGGAAAGAAATGTAGGTTTCTCTTTTTATTAGTCCTAGAGGAAGCTTAACTGTCATGGTTACCAATGTTTTCTGACTGTGAACATGCTAAATCCAGCAGGACTGAATATGCAGCAAATAGGTGCTTTTTTTGTATTTAGAAAATCTTCACTTCATAGTCTATCTGTATCCTTGTCTCCTACTTAGAATTTAAGCTCTTTGAAGTAGGGTCAGTCTTCTTTTTGTATATTACCTAGCACAGTAGGTTCCTGGTCCATGACTGGAGCTCCTAGCTACTACCACAGTGCAAATAATTAATAGAAAATAAACTTAAAGATTTTCATATATGAGCAAAGCTTTGATAGGTGAAGTCTTGTAAGAGGGTTGCAGACTGAAAACTACGGTACAGGATTTCAATTCTGAAGATTTCATGGTATGCTGCTGCAGAGCTAATTATAAGCTGCTGCTTGGCAATGTCTGTAAACATCTTGTCACAGTTTTTGCCTGATCAGGACTGGTGCCCACAACTCTGCCTAGAATGAGATGACTAATGCAGCTGCAAGTTCTATTTCTCCCGCAGTGAGTCATCATCACATTCAAGTTTCTCTGCTTAAAACTTTAAAAAAAGCAGTTTTTGCAGAGTTATAAGGGGAACATAGATTAAGAGAAATAGAAAAGTTTTCACTTTCTCCTGCACTGCTTGTTAGTAAATTGGTTTTTCTTTTTTAGTTCTAGCTGTTTGTGACATTAACTATTTTTGGGGGAAAAAAAGACTGTCAGAATGTGGGCTATGCAGTAGATGTTTTTAGTCTTGGATCACTGTATGTTGACAGGAGGCAAATAACAGAATTGGAAACAAATGCCAGTGAGCTCAGAACAGCAGTTCCCAGCAGTTCCTTTTTTGAAGGTTTAAACTTTAAAGTATTTTGCACAATTTTATTTTTTTTGAAGTGTTACTTTTACTAATTGCTTATGTGCAGACCTATCTACCATAGTCCCTCATGGCTGGGTAGCAGATATTCCCATCCTTCTTATAGGTCCACTGAAGGAGGGGGGGGAAATGGAATTATTGGTGGGGTATAGAACTTAGCTAGTTAATTCATTTTATCATCCCTTTATCATTGTGGTGGTTGGCATTATGGTCAATTCATATGCTATTTCATAGATTTAAATTGTAGGATAATAGAAGTGTAAGACTGACAATTATTTAGGAGTGATGAGTGTGTGTTAGGTATATAAGTAAAGCATGGCTGGAATACAAAGCCTATAGTGGGGTGGCCAACCTGAGCCTCAGAAGGAGCCAGAATTTACCAATGTACAATGCCGAAGAGCCACAGTAATACGTCAGCAGCACCTCCTCCTCCCTTCCATGCCTCCTGCCTGGCTGATCAGCTGTTTTGCATGTGCAGGAGGCTCTGAGGAGTAGTGGGGAGGAAGGAGGGTACAGCACGTTTGGGAGAAGGGGCGGGGGCTGTGGGGGCAGGGCCTGGGGCAGAGCAGCGGGTTGAGCAGTGAGCACCCCGTGGCACACTGGAAAGTTGGTGTCTGTAGCTCCAGCTTCACAGTCGGCACATGTGCAAGGAGCCGCACATTAACCTCTGAAGAGCCACATGTGGCTCTGGAGCTACAAGTTGGCCACCCCCTGTCATATAGGCTGAGACCTGTAAAATTTTAGCTTAGTAATACTAGGCCAGGCTTAAGAATGCTTGGCATGAATGGGTGATCTAGGAATAACCTTATGCCAGAAAGGTCACAGGATCACTATAAAAGATGTGCCCGATGTTACAGAAAACTAGATTGCAACAAACTGCAGGGTATTGTTCGAGATCATGGGACACCTGGTTGTAAGATCATGGAATGTCCTGTCGTGACTGCAGCATACATGTTGTGCATAGATGCTAATAATAAGTGAAAGTAAGAAACAGCCTATGAAAAATGGGGCCCTCCAGTATTCATGGGGTGTGGAAGTACAGATAAGGGAAACCCTCCTATATCTGCATTAGGTGTGATCAGAACAACAATATAAAAGAGGTCCCTGGTTATGTAAAAGTGCAAAGACCGTCCCCCCCTCCCCCCAGGAAACCCCAGCAGGAACCATCCCTCTATCAATAATCATCTGCTGAGAGGTCCATCAGGACCCTAGGATATCTTTGAGGATGTGTGTATGACTGCAGCCTTAGTCATTGCATGGGTTTTTGTAGGATTTATATATGTATGGGTAATTGTAACTTTATACAGATAAGACTTTGTACTTGTGATTGTGTTTGTGGTCACTATCCTTGGACTTTGTGTGGTCCTGGAGTCTCCAAATTTGAGAAAAACACCAGCGGTGATTTTCACGTGGTTGAGCTTGAAACTGTAGCAACAGCAGCGGAACCCATGGTAGCTTAATACAAAATTACTAAATTCATCTTAAATTAAAAAAAGGCTAGAGGAGAATAGGAGTGATATTAAACATGACTATAGGGAATTGTGCAACCTGCTTGGGACAAGCTGTTTTACCCCCTGTGGAGATGCATGATGATAAATCCTCAGTCTCAGCCTGTACTCTTGCTCATGACCAAGGCCGGAGCTCCTCTAAATCTGTTGTCTCATGCCAGCTTCTGCAGTGGAATGTAGTTACCACTACTGGCTCTAGCTGCCATTTCTTTCCCACCCTGTTCAGTGAAGGAGCTTCCATGAGTCACAGCAACAGAGTTCCATTTGAATGTCTGTTTGGTCCTCTTCAGTGGCTTCAATTAATCAGCCCTTCAAAGCTTTGTTTGCTCAGAAATAGCTTTTGCCTAGTGCTTCAGATGTCATATTTTTATGTTCATTTTCCCAGCTACCGCCAGCAATTGACATAGCCTATGTCAGTCAGGGCGTCAAGGGTGGCAGCTTCTGCTCTGTTAGAGGGGCTAGGGTCTTGTTTGTTTGTTTGTTTGTTTGTTTGTTTGTTTGTTTTTGTTTTTGTTTTTCTTCTTCCCCTCCCCCCCCAGCTCTCTGCTCAGATGCTTGAGAACACTTGCAACTCATGGATTTGTATATTGTGGGTATGGAGAGGAGGCAGCGCAGCAGTTTCAAAAACTGCTCTAATGCTGCACTATGCCTCTCTCCTAGACAGGCATGACTGATGCTGCCTTGATCCCTTGCAGTTTCCAATACTAGTTGCTTCAGAGGAAATTGCATGAAATGCTATCCATGGACAATTATAAAATAACCCTTTATTCCTCCATTTGTCCTGGGAAAGAAGTTTGCCATCTTCTCCTTAGTATCTGGACCTCATCCCAGTCATTCATACCTCTCAGCTCAGAACTGGATTATTGCAGTGCATTCCATGGGCCAGAACTTCAAAAGAGTTCTGCATTCACCACTGGGGCCGGATTTTCATTTTGAAAAAAGTTTGACATCTGGGGATGCTAAACTCTTGAAAATCTGGCCTTAAACAGGACTGTATCAGAAGGCCTCTCAGTAACTTCAGTCAGTACAAAACGAGGCTTCCTGCTTTAAGTGGTTACCCAGAGCATACCATACATGCCCAGCAGTCAGAAAGAAGCTTCAGTCTTATTTGTGGGTGATGTTTACAAGTTACAACAATAAAACCTTAGAATTACAGTACTTTTTTGGATCTTGGCTGTCTTAGACTGCTTCTCCCCCCTCTTGGGCAAACCACCGCAGAGGCAATCAGCTGAGATACTCACCCTTGTGCTAAATGTCAGTTGATCGTGGAGGCAGGGTGCTATCAGTGAATAGTCCTTTTCTCTGCAATTGGTATCTCCCCTCCAAATACACCCTTTACTCCACCAAAGCCTAGATCTAATGCAACTGTTCCCCCTGTGATGCTTTTAATGCCTCACATCAAGTGTTTCAAGTTTTTGCTTATCTGGGTTAGGTCCCATTTTCTGGCTATTTTGACTTTCTGCATGCCCATTGGAAACAGGCCAGTTTATCTGCAGATCTTGTACAGAAGAGATTCTCTTTGCAAGATGGATAAGCTTCAGGCCTTTGTGATCCACTTTTATGCTGAATTCCTAAGATGGTATGGATGCATCTTGCATTCCTTTCAAAGGTGGTGTCAGTTCCAGCTGAATCATTCTGGCAATATGTCTCATGTGCGTGCCCACTCCTATGAAGTAGTTTTTCCATGAGCTGGGTGTTTAAAAGATCCCACAGCATTTTTCAGGAGTGGAGTAAAGAAAGGTGGCTTGTGGGAAGATTCTCTCCTCTCTCTGCCCTTCACCCCTGTGGAGACTTGGAGTACCTGCCTTGGCTATGCGATGGCTCTCTTCAGAGAGCAACTACAATTAAGAGCTTTTTTTCTTGCATCCCTTCAGATTGCCTACTTTTGTCTTTTTCAGATGCCTTCTGTTCTAAGGCTATGTCTGCACTAGGAGCTAGGGGTGTGATTTCCAGCTTGCATAGACATGCTCGTGCCAGCTCTCATCAAGCTAGCATGCTAAAAATAATAGCATAGCTGCGATAGCACAGGCAGCAGGGAGTAGTGGCACAGGCTAGCCTGTGCCAAGTACGTACTCCCAGGGTCTAGGGCAGCTGGCCTATGCCGCTCCTTGCTGCTGTCTGTGGTACCATGGCTACATTACCACAGTAGAACCCCAGAGTTACAAACACCAGAGTTACAAATTCACCAGTCAACCACACATGTCATTTGGAACTGGAAGTATGCAATTAGGCAGCAGTGAAGACCAAAAAAAAAAAAAAAAAATGCAAATACTGTACCATACTGTGTTAAACATAAACTACTAAAAAGGCGGGGGGGAGATGCATTTTTCTTCTGCAAAGCTGTATTAAGTCAATGTTCAGTTGTAAACTTTTCAAAGAACCACCATCACATTTTGTTGAGTTATGAGCATTTCAGAGTTACAAACAACCACTATTCCCAATGCCCATCCCATTTCAGTAATCTGAGGCCCAGAATGATGGGGAGGAATCAGTGAGGCCAACCTGCATGATTGGTTAGTTTCAGCTAAGACTGTCCTGCATCCATGAAGCAAGTTTGAGTGAAATTTTGGCCGCAGAATGTGAATTTCTTCGGAAGCAAAGAACTATCCCAACTTCTCCCCTCTGGATGGCAGAACTTGTTTGTTGTCTTGGTTGCTTTCAGATAACTTGGCTCCCTGCATCTTGCTATTGGGTTTTCCCATATTTGTGTTTTATGTTGAGGACAATTCAGCTGAGAATCACTATGAAGGGAAATCAGGCTCTTTCCTTTCAGTCCCTACCCCTTCCCAGGAAAAACCTAATATATTGTGAAAGATGAGCCAAACATAAAACCAGTTATATTTTCAGAATGACCTCAAGAATTAATGATTCCTCTTCTATTTGGTTGTGCTGGAGTAGCACAATGGTCATTGAGGACCAGTGAATTTCCATTCTTCTGTATCTCAGACTGGCATTTTCTAAGTTGCATAAACCACAGCACTGGTATCAAATACTAAGGTTTATTAAAACCTCTGTTTTCTTAGTTAAATTTTTTTATTCAGTTTTGATACAGAAATAGTACAAATTCAGTCTCCTTTCCTGGCCTTGTTTAAAGGAAGTATGTAGTGAGTAAAGTGCAGAGTTTTCCTTTAAGGACCCCTTGGATGGTTAAACCTGAGAAGACTCAGGTCAGAAAGAAATGTTTTGTGTGCATCTACATTAAGAGTATTAAACACTTCGCTGAACCAAGCTAGCTGTCTGGTTCTGGCGGCCTGATAATTAGTCAGTGTAAAAGCCCAGTGGACTCCTAGGGTCATGAGAAGTATTCCTTTTGCAGTTCAACTTCTTGAGTTGCTGCAGTGGGTTTTGGTTGCTCTTCTTCTTTTTCCTCTACCTTTTGCTTGGTGCAGTGAAGGTATAGATAACTGATATCTGGGCTTTAGAGCTCTGGGTGCTTCCCACAGCTCTTGTGTTGTACTTGGGGAAGATTTCTGTCAGCATTCAGTCTGTCTGATCAGTTTCACTAACCACTGAAATTTGCCACCACAGCATTCATGATGTGAAATCAGTTTGTATCACAAAAATGTGAATCAACGTGAAGCAAGTGGCCGGAAGCTGTTGAACAGCAGTAGTAGATATAGTGTTTATCATGATGTGATGTAGAAATGTTCTGTTCCGTCTCCCTCAAAATGATATTTATTCCAGCCGGAGGAGGTGTCCGTGGTGTTAATACTGGTGTCAATACGTAGTGTTGAATTCAAGTGCCAATCAGGAGTTTAAATACAATTTTTAAAGAGAGACCATGCATTGAAAAATTACCACCTTTGGACTGGATAGCTTGTGTATGGGAGGAAGAAAGATAGCAGATTACAGTGGAACTGAACCAAAGAAGATAATTATTTCAGATTATGAAGAAATTTATATTGTAAATTCTTTACATGATCATGCATGTTTCAGCCCCCCTTCATGCCCTAAAACCCCTAGGTAAAGAATCTTTCTCTGCACAGCTGGACCAGTTGTGTTCATTCCTATTGAGCAGAGCAATGCTCCTGCTAAGCTTGTGGCTTTCTGGAGGTCCGCTGAAAAAGCGCTGAAGATCCCGGTTCAACATCAGTGAATCATTTGGGAATGAAACAGGGTTCACTCACCATTCTGGCACCTCCTGCTGGTTGTCTTAGGAATTTAGCTCTGTACGGTAGTGCATCCTCTTTGGGTGGTGCCTTGCCACCATCACTCCTGCTCTAGGACCCACATCTCTCCAAGGACCACGGCGTTCTCTTCAGCAATACTGCCCTCTAGCCCTGCCACACACTGTGCTTCCCCTTCCAAGGGATCTGCCGTTCACTGTTCAGCCACTTCCCTTAGTGGCTACTGCAGCGAGTTTTCTGGCCACTTCCTCATGGCCCCAGCATCCTCTTTGCCTTGCCTCAGGGCCTCAGCCTTCAAACCCCAGTAGCCAGCCAAGAGCTGTCTCCCACTCCCCCAGTGTCTGTCTGCAGCACTGCTCTGTCCAGGATGTGGGAAGTTCTCTCAGCCCTCCAGAGACACAGTCCTTCCTCCCTGGGCTCCCAGCAGAGAACTACCCTCCTCTGCTCTGTAGCTCCCTTTTTAAATGGGCCTGCTTGGCCCTGATGGGCTGCTCCCTTCAGCTCTTCTCTGGCTGCCTCCGGCACAGCTTCTGTAAGCTGCCTTTAAACCTTTTTCTGCCAGTGATGGGGTGTCTGCCCCTCACAAGGAAGAATGCATTTACTCCATGGAAGACTGACCTTACTGAGATTGTCTGCAGATACGATCCTTATAATCCATATCCCTTCTCTTCTAAAGGAGTGTTTTGGGGGGAAGCTGCTTTTGCTTCCTGCCCACGATACTGAGAAAGTCCCTCTATTCTAGCTGCATGTGGGACAACATTGACCAGGATCAGAATGGCATATTTCAGAGTGAGAAAGGTGTCTCCTCATTCTGCTGCTAATTTCTGGCTTTTTTTTTTTTTTTATGTTGATAGGTGAAGACGACTTTAACTTAGAAGATGCATTAGACGTTGGTAAGTAATATGTTCTTGCAAAAATCCCTTCTTCTGAGATTTTTCTTCATATAGTGTTTAGCATTAATGTTAAAACATAACAAACACTTAGGGCCATATTCTGACATCCATAGAGAATGTGTGTAACACCTTTCTCCACGAGTAGCTGTGTTAACTTCTTTGGCACAGTTTAAGGTATAAGGTGCTAGTTAGTCTAAGAGTGTACCAAAACCTGGACCACATAAAAGTGGAGCAACCTGTTTAGGGGAAAGTCATACAACTGTAGAAGACTTGAAAAATTATTAGTCTAATACTTTCACTTATTTTAAAAGGAAGTCTATTTAAACTTGTTTTCTAAGTATCATCACAAACATTTCAATTTGTATTAACTTCTATGTCCTTGACATAACAGGACCTACAAAGAAGCCTGATTCAGCTACCAAAAAGCCGGAGTTGGGTGAGTAGTGATTGGCACATAAAGCACCTTACAGTAAATGCTTTATTATGATTTTAGATGTGTAGTTACTGACAAAGAGTCATGGTTACACATTGCTATATATCTGGGATAAATTATCCCAATGTGTCTATTTTTTTTTTTTTAAAGTACACATCTCAGGCCTCTTTGGGGACAAGTGGAGGATCAAATAATAGAACCAAGCTGTCTTTAATAATACAGTAACTCCTCACTTAACATCGTCCCGGTTAACGTTGTTTCGTTATGTCGCTGATCTATTAGAAAACATGCTCGTTTAAAGTTGCACAGTGCTCCCTCATAATGTTGTTTGGCAGCCGCCTGCTTTGTCCACTGCTTGCACGAAGAGCAGCCCGTTGGAGCTAGCTGGTGGGGGCTTGGAACCAGGGTGGACCGGCAGCCCCCCTATCAGCTCCCCACTCCCCTAAGTTCCCTGTGCAGCAGCCATTTCGCAGGCTATCGATTGCCAGGCAGTTCAGCTGTCCCTCCCTCCCACTGCCATGTGCTGCTCCTGCCCTCTGTCTTTTAGCTGCTTCCTGGAGCCTCCTGCTTGCCGTGCAGGGGGTGGCGGGGGAAGAGGGGTGCTGATGTCAGGGTGTACCCATCCTACCGCTCCTGTACCTCATGTACCACAGGGCTCAGGACAGAGGGAGCTTGCTGGCAGCAGCTGCTGTCTCGACTTGCTGATCTACTTTAAAATGCAGTGCTCTTAGAGTGGGGTCAGCATACTTAAAGGGGCAATGCACATCTCACGTGTGTGTGTGTGTCTCTCTCTCTCTCTCTCTCACACACACACTCACATGCACCCCCCAGCACTTTGGAAAGTGGAGGGAGTGATGCACTCCAGTGGGATAGCGTGGGTTCATTATCACGTTCAGTTTCCACAGGCAATGTTTGCAGCCACTGCCGTGCGTCTGTTGTGTCTCCTCCCTCTATTCGTGCTGCCTTGTAGAGTGTGAGGCTACATTAACAACGTGTTAACCCTTGAGGCTCAGCTGAATGCTAGTTCATCATTTAGCAGTAAGGCATTCCCTGGGAAACATCCCACCCTCTGACTTCACCGCCTCAACCAAGCTTCACAATCATCATTGCTCTGGACAATATTAAAATGTTTGTTTAAAATGTGTGTGTGTGTATGTGTATGTGTATGTGTGTGTATATATATATAATACAAAAAAAATATGGGGGGGGGGAATTTCCCTGGAACCCAACCCCCCATTTTTACATTAATTCTTATGGGGAAATTGGATTTGCTTAACATCGTTCTGCTTAAAGTAGCAGTTTTCAGGAACATAACTACACATTAAGCAAGGAGTTACTGTAATAATGACTCTCTTTTAGGCTTTAGTCAGTGTCATGGCAAAACTGAGATATTGGCTGGCAAATCTTTTGGTGATGTCATATGTACCTCAGTCTCCAGGGAACACATTTTTCTCTGACATCTGCTGAACCACCACATTGAAATTGTATTTTACTATATCTAAGGGTTAAATAGTGGCTTAACTAGCATGGTGGAATAAGAGCATAAGGACACCTAACACCCTTTTGCTGGCTACATGCATTACAGATAGTAGGGAAAGCAGGCTACATAGAACTGCTACTTCTCTCCCTCATGCAGGTGAGTGAGAGGGGCAGAATATAGGCTTCCCCCTCTCAACATGCTTGTTGGCATAGCTGTGCAGGGGATATATGCTGCAACAAGTACAGTGCAGTTACTGCCTCCCTGGAGTCGAGGGAGAAACCAGGAGGGACACTGAGACTGAGTCACAATCTCCCTCTTTTGCTTCTTTGGGGGCAGTGCAACGACATATTGTTGTCCCTTGCTCAGATGTTAGTCATGATCTAGTCCATAATTAGGAAAATAATAATTAGTCTTCAGAATATGCATTTAGAATTTAGATTTGTCAGTGAATTAAAAAAAACTCCATTAAAAGCAGTTGCTTAAAAACAAATGCACATGCAGCCTCATTGAGGTTTTGTACTAGCTAGCAAAATGGGACGAGCAGGATGATCACAGCCCTAAGACTTGCTCACAACCCATGAATTAGACTATAACAGGGATTGACAACCTTCGGCACGCAGCCCATCAGGGTAAGCCCTGTGGCGGGCCGGGCTGGTTTGTTTACCTGCTATGTCCGCAGATTTGGCCGATCGCAGCTCCCAGTGGCCACAGTTCGCTGCTCCACGCCAATGGGAGCTGCGGGAAGCGGCAGAGGCTGAGGGGTGTGCTGGCTGCTGCTTCCCACAGCCCCCATTGGCCCGGAACGGCAAACCGCGGCCAGTGGGAGCCACGATCGGCCGAACCTGCGGATGCGGCAGGTAAACAAATCGGCCCGGCCCACTAGGGGGCTTACCCTGGCGGGCTGCGTGCCAAAGGTTGCTGATCCCTGAACTATAACAACGCATAATAAATACCTAGCCCTTTATATCACTTGTCGTCAGTAGACCTCAAAAGTGCCTTGCAAAGGACAGCCGTGTCATTATCCCCATTCTACAGATGGGGAAGGTGAGAGCTTGCTCCTTTGTAAAGCACTTTGAGGTCTACTCATGAAAAATGCTATATAATAGAATAATAATACTTATTATTGAGTTGTTAAAGCCTAGTACATGCGTTGCAGGCAAACCTTGTGGCTGTGACCACACTGCTCATCCCATTTTGCTAAATGGAAGGGGGATCCTCAGAGGTAAGTAGGGAATCCTAGTAAGTAGAACCATGGAATATTAACCTTTATATTTTGTATACTAAAGCCTTCATAATTAGAGTGTTCTGCAGTGGGTTCTGGGGGCTGCCTGGGCAGAGCTCATTGCAAGATCAGGTCTAAAAGATATCCAAGGAACAACGTAATGGCTTTTTAATATAGGAGTGGTGATGGCATTATATTGAGGTGAGTTAGAGCTTGTAGGACTGCTGGAAGAAGTGAATAGCAAGAGGGATTCGATTAAAGGGAGGTCAGTGCCATGCACAGAAATTGATATAGTAGAATTTGGTATTGATGATCCATGAGTTTCTGCTGTTGAGTTAGAGGCCTCGTTTGAGTGCATTAATGGCTTTGAGTTTTTTGTTTTTTTCCAAATGGCTTTTGATTAGTTGGCTTTAGGGATGTGTCGTCACCTTATTTTCAGTAGATAGCACTAATTGACTAATATACCATTCCTAGAAATGGTTGTAATTTGAATATATTACCTTTCTAATCACTCCCTAGAAAGGGGGGGGGAGTGCTCTTTATGCCAGGAAGTGGGAGTCTGTTGTCAGAAAGGAAGGCTTTCCCTTTCCTCTGGGATAATCTCTTTGCAAAGCCTTTAATGTATTTTCAGCTAAGTCACTTTAGCAAACTGCAATATCTTTGCCACGCTCTCACTAGTGAAGTGGAACATAGTTTGGCAGGTAGTGGCTGTTAACTCTTTAAATTGCTGAACAACACCTGAAAAAGCCAGTATCCCACTAGCATTGCTGTGCTTCAGCATTACTGGCAACTGTTTGGAAGGGGGAAGCTAGTCTGTGGGAACTAACAATGGGCACAATTCCAGAACTATAACAATGTTTGTTCCTTCAGTTTATTTAGTCATAGAAGTGCCATGGTGTTATAGGAGGCCATTAATGCCTCTGTTAGAAGGATGTTGGTCAATTAAATGCAAATTTTGCAATCTGTAAAGTTATTGGCTGGTTAGGATTCAGGCTCTTCATGTGAAAAGTTTCTCAGGTTATACGTCATGGATACACTTGTGAAGTTAAATCTTTAATTATGATTATATCAAAATGCTCAACCTCACTGTTCAAATTTCATGACTTTTAGTGCATTGGAGTGGCAAAGTAAATCACCATATTTATTTATTTCCTTTTTTCTTTTACTGTTTCTTTGTAAATGGGGGGAAAAAGTGTCTTCATTTTTATAGAATTGCCAGTCAGAACAGATGAACTGGTGGCCTTTATTAGTTAACTCATGTTTGTAGAATCAACTGTGTGTATATGTTGTATGCAAAGTACATGCTTCCATATGCATTTATAGCTCTGTGTGTGTGTGTATGTATGTATATATAAATTAAAATGAGGAGATGAGGCTGTCTTGGTCTTGCTAATTTTAAATGTTCATAACTAGAATGAACTCAAAATGAACTGATTTTCTTCTTCACATGGATTGATATTTTTTTTTGAGACTTTGAGATCTACAAAGCTGCCAGTCTGAAATAAATTCAGTTCCATAGTCTTAAAGTTGATGCATACTTGATGCTAGCTACTTAATTTTAAAAATGCCTGTTCCCCATTCTATTCAATGGGAATTTTCCTATTGCCTTCAGTGGGAGCAGGAGCAGACACAAAACTGCAGACACAAAAATCGATAATGAGGTATGATAGCTGGAAATGTAAGGGTTCTCAAGAGATTTCTTATTTACGATCTTGAACACAGTGGATGAAATCAGCTGCCATAATATTAGTAAGCATAAGTCATGGAGGGGTTTTGTGGGGGAGAGGGGAGGAAGACGGAGAAACATGGGAAAAGTAGGGATAATCTTATAAGATTAGGTTATTCAGCTTGTTTCTGCACTTTTACTCATCTGCAATTTTAACTCCCCCCACCCCAACAATATTTGTCAACAGATGGCCACCCAAACGCTCAGCCCGGAAGCAAGGACAATACTGGTGGTAAGAATTTTGTAAATGTTTTAAATAGCATTTGTCAGCCATCATACTCGGACCATTCTATTGACTTTTCTTTTTAAATGAACCATTCATATTTAAATGATTTGGTACATCAAGGCATTTACTTCTGACTATGCAAATAATGAACTTGATGAACTTAGACATGATGAAAGAGCAGTTGAGAACGAAGAGAAAATGCTTGATTTTGCAAACAAATCATGCAACAGCCTTAAAGTGACAGTAATAGAACAGGAGAGTCAGTTTCCTTTGCTCTCATTTTTAAAAAAGAGAAAAGGTGAGCGTGGGTCAATATTTGCATTTGAGTGCCTAGAGCAAGGCACCTAAATAAGTGCTCTGATTTATCGTCTCCCCACCTTGACAAGCTGCGTTCCTACAGATCTCATTCAAGTCAATGGGAACTGCAACGTTCCAGTGCTATTCTGACCAAACTTGCTAATTGGTTGAAAGGTTGTGTTTAGTATCTCACATGCACATTTTGAAACTGTTTTGTGTTAACCTGTAGCATATAGAATATGCTCTATGGAAATCACAAAAAAAGTTAAGAGTTTATGTGTGATTTTGAAATTCTGACAATCTAGCTGAATTTTTAACATACCTTTTGTGAGTGAGAGAGACACTAGTGGAGGAGAGTAGTTGGGGCATTGCACTAAATTTGTTCTTGAGAGTCTACCTTAAACCTTGGACTTTCTCATATATGAAGTAAAACATAGTTTTCAGTACGTCACGGATAAATGCATGACACACGTGTTCCCAATAGTTATTTTTCAGATGGCTCAAGTTTCCTATCAGCTTATAGAAGCTAAAAAGGGGTTAAGAGATCAAGGATGAACATGTCCTAGTAGTTTAAAGGAAGAGTCAAGATCAGGTATAAACACCTTTAAAAAGGAAGGATAACCATTTTATTTACTCTTACAGGGAACTTTAAGGATGAGGACTTACTTGATGGTAAACTTCCACCAGAAAAAAGGGGTAAGATAATGTCCAGCACTTCACAGTGAAACCCACTGCTATCTAGTTTTTGCCTTAGACTTGTTGTTAGGGGCTTATTCCTTCACCCACTTACTTCCCTGGCCCTTCTCGCATGAACAGAGAGCAACAATACCCGAAGTCCAAAGGTGCAAACAATTCGATGTTTATTGGGGTGAACTTCCAGCAAGCATGATTCCAGTTTCCTTCCTTAGTATCCTCCTTCCCAGCTCTGACACCACAGAGCCTTACACCTGTGTCCCTGTTCCCATTCCTACCCTTAGCCAAACATGATTCATAGATTCATAGATTCATAGATATTTAGGTCAGAAGGGACCATTATGATCATCTAGTCTGACCTCCTGCACAACGCAGGCCACAGAATTTCACCCACCACTCCTACAAAAAAAACCTCACACCTATATCTGTGCTATTGAAGTCCTCAAATTGTAGTTTAAAGACCTCAAGGAGCAGAGAAACCTCCAGCAAGTGACCCGTGCCCCATGCTACAGAGGAAGGCGAAAAACCTCCAGGGCCTCTTCCAATCTGCCCTGGAGGAAAATTCCTTCCCGACCCCAAATATGGCGATCAGCTAAACCCTGAGCATATGGGCAAGATTCATCAGCCAGATACTACAGAAAATTCTTTCCCAGGTAACTTGGATCTTACCCCATCTAAAACCCATCACAGGCCATTGGGCCTATTTACCATGAATATTTAATTACCAAAACCATGTTATCCCATCATACCATCTCCTCCATAAACTTATCGAGTTTAATCTTAAAGCAAGATAGATCTTTTGCCCCCACTACTTCCCTCGGAAGGCTATTCCAAAACTTCACTCCTCTGATGGTTAGAAACCTTCGTCTAATTTCTAATCTAAATTTCCTAGTGGCCAGTTTATATCCATTTGTTCTTGTGTCCACATTGGTACTGAGTTTAAATAATTCCTCTCCCTCTCTGGTATTTATCCCTCTGATATATTTATAGAGAGCAATCATATCTCCCCTCAGCCTTCTTTTAGTTAGGCTAAACAAGCCAAGCTCCCTGAGTCTCCTTTCATAAGACAAGTTTTCCATTCCTCGGATCATCCTAGTAGCCCTTCTCTGTACCTGTTCCAGTTTGAATTCATCCTTCTTAAACATGGGAGACCAGAACTGCACACAGTACTCCAGGTGAGGTCTCACCAGTGCCTTATATAATGGTACTAAAACCTCCTTATCCCTACTGGAAATACCTCTCCTGATGCATCCCAAGACGACATTAGCTTTTTTCACAGCCATATCACATTGACAGCTCATAGTCATCCTATGATCAACCAATACTCCAAGGTCCTTTTCCTCCTCCGTTACTTCTAGTTGATGCGTCCCTAGCTTATAACTAAAATTCTTGTTATTAATCCCTAAATGCATGACCTTACACTTCTCACTATTAAATTTCATCCTATTCCTATTACTCCAGTTTACAAGGTCATCCAGATCCTCCTGTAGGGTATCCCTGTCCTTCTCTAAATTAGCAATACCTCCCAGCTTTGTATCATCTGCAAACTTTATTAGCACACTCCCACTTTTTGAGCCCAGGTCAGTAATAAAAAGATTAAATAAGATTGGTCCCAAAACCGATCCCTGAGGAACTCCACTGGTAACCTCCCTCCAACTTGACAGTTCACCTTTCAGTAGGACCCGTTGTATTCTCCCCTTTAACCAATTCCCTATCCACCTTTCAATATTCCTATTGATGCCCATCTTATCCAATTTAACTAATAATTCCCCATGTGGCACCGTATCAAACGCCTTACTAAAATCTAAGTAAATTAGATCCACTGCGTTTCCTTTATCTAAAAAATCTGTTACTTTCTCAAAGAAGGAGATCAGGTTGGTTTGGCACGATCTACCTTTTGTAAAACCATGTTGTATTTTGTCCCATTTACCATTGACTTCAATGTCCTTAACTACCTTCTCCTTCAAAATTTTTTCCAAGACCTTGCATACTACAGATGTCAAACTAACAGGCCTATAATTACTTGGATCACTTTTTTTCCCTTTCTTAAAAATAGGAACTATGTTAGCAATCCTCCAATCATACGGTACAACCCCTGAGTTTACAGATTCATTAAAAATTCTTGCTAATGGGCTTGCAATTTCTTGTGCCAATTCTTTTGATTCCAACTTCCTTACTCCCATTCTCATTTCCCCCTTTAGCAAAACATGATTCCAATTTTCTTACCCCCATTCCCTGTTCCCATCTCACACACCCACATGCCCACCCCCACCCACACCCAGTCACTTCCTCATTGACTACAGATTATATAGTAAAACTTGAGTTCTGCTTAGCTATACCTTAACCAATCATTTTCCTGAAATTTAACTAACCAATCCTAACATATTGTAACATGATTATGTAACCAATTATATCCCACCACCTCAATTAGTTTACACCCAGCAAAATTAATTATACAGCAGACAGGAACAATCACAGAACCAGACAGAGATTATACAGACAAACAACAGCAAAGTGGGAACTATAATGACAAGACAATACAGAAGTGAGGATTTCACATCCCAGCTATTGATAAGTGAGTTCTTGCCAGACAGGATGCTATCAAACTAAGTTTCCTTTTACATTTTCTAGGCACTTCCCTTTCTCTGGAGGCGATAGGCATTATCAGGACAGGATTGTATCCTAACAGCCCAATAGCACCTTATTTCAATGTGACTAGTTTGGAATGTGAGGATGTGACCGGTCGCTTCCCAGCTTATGGCTGCCTCTGCTGCTTAGCCAAAGGCCTGAGCCTAAGCACAGGGCCACAAACTGTCACAGTAAGAGAAGGCCCTTACACTGGCAGACAGTGGTTTTGATTCTTTCTTTTATACCTCTATCACTAGCCAAGTGATAAGAATACACCTAAATTCTTAGAGTATAGGCCTTTACAGACAGGCCTGAATATCTATATCCTAACACTTGTGTGTCACAAACTGATTAAAATGAGTTAGGAATGCTAGATTTTTGTCCTGGTCTGTTTGAGGCATGGAAATTGTTATCTTCCAATTTAACCATTATGTACTTTGTTCATTCAGAAAAATTGATGATCCAAGGAGGTGGAATTGATTCAGGAACTCTAAACAATAGGTTTAAAACTACAATGATGTGAAAGTGGTACTTGTTTCAGCATTCACAGTGGGGAAAATTTCCAAATGCACCTCAGCACCATGTCTAGTGACTTAGGAGCTTATGTGCTATTGACTTTCAATGAGATTTAGGTTACTAAAAGCCTAAGTCCCTTCTGAAAAT
Source organism: Eretmochelys imbricata (assembly GCF_965152235.1). Classification (NCBI taxonomy): domain Eukaryota; kingdom Metazoa; phylum Chordata; order Testudines; family Cheloniidae; genus Eretmochelys; species Eretmochelys imbricata. The sequence goes on from NC_135572.1 coordinate 127,326,885, forward strand.
AGGACTTAAGTGCTTTTGGAAAAAAATTCCCCAGCCATTGTTGAGAAGCTCTAGTGCCTTGCTTTGGGACAGAGACTTGAAATTTGGCATAGGTATAGCACTGGTGCCAGGAACGTGCATCTTGCTTTTCCCGTGGGGGAAAAACCCACTGGTATTTGGCCAAGATATTAGCCTTTGAAAAATCTGTTTGCACATGCTCAGTAGAGACTTTAGTTTGCAGTTAAATTTTCTTGAGAATCTCATCTGCAGAGAACATGCAGCAGCCAAGGTCTTCAGTGGGTGAGCAGGACTTTCCCTGTGATTACTGCTCCCAACTGCTGCATGCTGCTGTGGTTCTCAGTTCTGATACCTGGCACATGGAGACTCTCTCCTATCCTCTCTGTGCTGGCACCAAGCAGCAAGGATGAGGAAGCCACCTGACTTGAATAGAGGGGACAAGAGCTGGAGTTGGGGTGGGGGAAAAATAGATTGGGACAACAAGCTATGGAGACTAGGAACTTAAGGGTAGGAGGAGAAGTCAGGTGTGGAGAAGGGACAGGTTAGAGAGGGTGGGGCAGAAGGGTCTGTGCCCACTAGAGCACGCACCTGCAGCACCTGAGATTCCTCAGTGTCAGCATTCTCTGCTTACAGAAGATATCTGTGAAACGCACTGGCAAAGAGTGTCTCCTCACCATCTGATGATTCGTCCAGAGAGAGGATGACAACTTACTACTGCTATCAGTTACTCCATTAGCTCAAATGGTAGAGGTCTGTGTGGTGGATTTAAAGGTTCCAGCCTCTGTGGTGTCACCTGATGGAATTCACATGTCAGCTTGCTTTTCAAATGCTTTGGAAATTATACACACAACCATGTTAAAAGAATATTAAGGTTGCAAAGTCAACCATTCAGAAGTTCAGAAATACCAGAACTAAAGTTGCCTGTGCACTGTGGTAGACTTCAATTGCACGGTCACATAGGATATCTGCATCATTCAGTGCAGAGGACGGGTGGCGCTCTGGGAATGAATCAGAGTTCCTAATGAATAGGGCTGTTACTTGTCGCACCCCTGCCTCACTTGTTACAGAAGTTGGAAGGGGTGTAGTGAATGAGGCAGGGGACTGTAAGAATGGAAAGGAAAGTCTCGTCTCCGATGGTTAAGGCAGTTGAATGCTGCAAAGGAGAACTGGATTCTCTTGCTGCCTCTGCCACAGAGTTAAACCAAACTTTTCACAGGTGGCCGCTAATTGTATTAGTTTTCTAGGTTCCCAGCTTGAGACCCTGGGGCCTGATTTGAAGAGGTGCTGAGCACTTACAGCTGCAACTGAAGTCAGTGGGAGCTGTGGAGCTTTGAGCACAGAAAGTGCTATATAATACTCTGGCACTCAAAATTAGTTTTAATCTCTGAGCCTCAGTTTCCCATCAGTACAGGGGAGATGCTAATGCTGCCTTACCACACAGAGCTGTTGTGAAACTAAGTTAATGTTTGTGAAACACTTAAATAATTTGGTGATAAGCACCACAGAAAACCCCATGAGGAAATCTAATAACTTTGTGTTTAAAGAAGCGTTTGAATGGTGTGCAGTAAATTAGGCCTGGGGGCTCTACATTGAACCATGAGAATAAGATTAAAATATTGAATTAGCTACTCATTCCCTGGGAACCATTCATCCTATGCATTTGATGCAGGGTCCTGTAGAATAAAATGGTCTGTGATTACGCAATTAACGAGAGTATCACAATAAATACACCCAAGGAGGTTGAATTAAGTTTGCACAGGCAACCCTAGGTCTGGCATTTCCTACTTTTGAGTGCTTGACTTTGCAACCTGAATAGTCTTTTAACATATTTTGTGTAATTTCTTTATTAGTTGAAGTCTGTTTCTATTGTATTGACTTTGTTAATGTAGCATCCGGAGATAGTGGGTCATTTTGCATGATGCATTGACATAGAGCGCGCATTCTCACTGTGATAAGGCTGTTCTCTAAAAAGATTCTTCTAGCAATGAAATTATTTGTTATCTTACAGGTGAAGGTGATACCAATCCCAAGAGTGGAGGAGAGGCGGAGGGTAAGTGCATGGATTTTCGTATATCTATTGTATCTGTACATCATCTTTAAAAAGTTAAACATCTAACATTAAGCATTCCTTTTATTGCCTGCAGGTTTAGAATTTTAATAGTGCTGAATAAGCACTGGCGGTGCTTTTCAGCTTCAAAATATTATACAAAATCTCTAGTATTTTAACTTCCAACAGCTTTGTTCCTACCACCTTTTTTTTTTTTTTTTTTAAATACTTCACTTCTGATGGGTCAAATACTGAGTTCTTAGCCCTGGTCTGCACTAGGACTTTAGGTCGAATTTAGCAGCGTTAAATCGATGTAAACCTGCACCCGTCCACACGATGAAGCCCTTTATTTCGACTTAAAGGGCTCTTAAAATCGATTTCCTTACTCCACCCTGACAAGTGGATTAGTGCTTAAATCGGCCTTGCCGGGTCGAATTTGGGGTACTGTGGACACAATTTGACGGTATTGGCCTCCGGAAGCTATCCCAGAGTGCTCCATTGTGACTGCTCTGGACAGCACTCTCAACTCAGATGCACGATTGTCTGCCATTGCCCTGACGCAGGGAGGGACAACTGACGACATGGCTTACAGGGTTGGCTTACAGGGAGTTAAAATCAACAAAGGGGGTGACTTTACATCAAGGAGTATTTTCAGGCAGGACTTCACCGGAGGGTTCCAATAAGAAATGGTGCACCTAAGTAATTGTTTTTATTGGAACAAGCAGGTTGGTCTGGCCTCTGATTGATACATGGCTAGATTTACCTCACTGCACCTTCTCTGTGAGTGACTGCAGTGTGACCTAAAGGAATGAGTCCCCTAGACGGGGGGGAGGTGGGTTGCAAATGAGTACAAAACAAATCTGGTCTACTTCTTGTTTTGGTACATTCCATCTATCTTTCACATCTTTGGCTGGTAGCAGACGGTGCAGAAGGACTGCATGCTATCCACATCTCATGGCTGCTCGGCAGAAGATGGTACAAGAGGACTGCTAGCAATCCGTATCGCCTGCCTGCTCACGATAAGATGGTTCAATAGGACTGACTGCAGGACTAAAGAGAATGACGTGGTCAGGTCACTCCAAATTTAGTCTCTGCGCCCATGTCTGCCCAGGCGCTCCTGATCGACCTCAAAGAGGCGACCAGGAGCACCTCAGACATGACTATGACGGCTACCAGTCCTACTGTACCGTCTGCTGCCATAAGGCAATGGGTTGCTGCTGCTGTGTAGCAATGCAGTACCACGTCTGCCAGCACCCAGGAGACATACGGTGATGGTGAGCTGAGCGGGCTCCATGCTTGCTGTGGTATGGCGTCTGCACGGGTAACCCAGGAAAAAAGGCGCAAAACGATTGTCTGCCCTTTCTTTCACGGAGGGAGGGAGGGAGGGAAGGGGGGCCTGATGACATGTACCTAGAACCACCCGCGACAATGTTTTAGCCCTATCAGGCATTGGGATCTCAACCCAGAATTCCAATGGGCAGCAGAGACTGCGGGAACTGTGGGATAGCTACCCACAGTGCAACACTCTGGAAGTCGACGCTTGCCTCGGTACTGTGGAAGCACTCCGCCGAGTTAATGCACTTAGAGCATTTTCTGTGGGGACCACACACACTCGAATATATAAAACCGATTTCTAAAAAACTGACTTCTATAAATTCGACCTAATTTCGTCGTGTAGACATACCGTTAGAGTAGAAAATGTGAACCTTGCACACAGCATTTCACAAGGTTTAGATCCAGACTTCAGAGTGCTCACTCGTTTTTGCATGAGTGTACTTCATACCATGTCTAGCGCCATAATGGAATGCACTCATGCTGCTTAACATGAACTACTGAAAAATTAACTCTTCTAAATCTATGCTTGACTCTTCAAAATCCGTGAAAAGAAGGCAGAATCAATGTCTAAGATTACTTGAAATGTTAGTGCTGTTTTGGAAACATTCAGAGTTTGTATATCTTTTGAGAAAGAAGCCAAGTCTGTCCTCATTTATATCTAGAAAAAAAATGTCTTGTTTATAGCCTCTCAAGGAGTGATACCTGGAATTATAAGTGCTGTGGTTGTAGCCGTTGTTGGAGCAGTATCTAGCTTCATTGCTTACCAGAAGAAGAAACTCTGTTTCAAAGCAAGCGGTAAGATTTTAACTAGTTTTTCTCCTTTGTGATCTGTTGTAGCTCTTAATTAGAAAGATAGGGAATTTAGTAATCAATATAAAACATATCAGCCAGTCTTAATGGCCCAATGCATTAGCAGTCATCATGAAGGAATAATATATTTTAAGTGAGTCTTAAAACTAAGAAGTTTGAAATGTTTTGGCAAAAAAAAAAAGGTTCTTTTTTTTAAAGTAGGAGGTGTCCGTCTTTCCCCCCCGCCCCCCAAGATCCCATAGCTCAGAAAAAGCTGGACTGAGGAATCTCAAAATGTTTCCAAAAATTCTCTACTCGCCAAAGAGTGAGCATGAGAGAGTTTAAGCAACACTTTTGAGAGGAAAAATAGAAAATTAGAAGAAATGGGGAGCAGAATGTTTACAGTGGAAACTGCCTTTCAACTTTAACAAAAGAGTCATTATCTTGGCTCTGTAATGTCACTAGTAACCCACACTTTGGGAATTATGAAGACTAAGTACACAGCTGTTTCCCACACACTAGGCTTCTAATAACAGCACAGGAGAGTTTATTCCTTTTTGAGATGTTCATCTTCCCACCATTGGTTTCTATCCCTCTCTCCTCCCCAACTGTCTTCCTAAACCAAGGATATGAAGGCCAGGATATGACATGAAAAGTCACACAACACAAAATTTTCCCCCAAATAACTTGCAAGGGCAATAACACGGTTACTGGGTGCAACTTAATGCTTCATTTGGTCTTGGTGGCACTCTTCTTTCTTTTAGTTGTCTAGGCTCTTGTAGGAGCTCTGAATTATGCACCCTAAGCTTTCAGTGGCCACCCTCTGGAGAAGCCTCTCCGGAGGATGATCACTTGGCCACCTAGTCAGTGTAAGGAGGCTATACCCATCCATCAGTGGTTTCGCAGGCCTTACCTTTTTAAGTTGCTTTGCTACAGAGCATCCCCAGCCTCTCTCACATTTGCTCTTGTCTCTGCCATTTCCGGTCTTAGGGAAATGCAGGTAACACAAATGCCTGATGTCTTACAATGTTTGTTTGTATCTCAGCAGATCAAGAGAATGTTAATATGGAAAATCAGCAAGGAGCACATGCAGAGCCACCTGGTAAGAAAAGGATCTGGAGGGAGGAACAGAATTTTTGGCAGGAATCTGTGTGGACTTGAGTCACAGAAATTAATCTCATAAAGAGACTTATCACTTGCACTATACATTCTTGTAGTCAAGTGTTTATAACTGCAAGAGAAATGAATTCTGGACTGAAACAAGTTTCAAATTGAGTTTCATTTATATTAGATGGTAAAAACATAGAACTAAAGCAAATTAATAACCCTTTGCATTTTTTCTTTATGGTGGTTGGATGAAATACCTGAAATATTAAAATGTGTAAGGAAGTAGTGGGAATGTAAATGGGTATTGTAATCAGAATTGTGAACTGAAAAAACGCAAAGCTGCTACTTTAAATCAATTATTTGAAAAATGATATGGAATGATGGCTGGCTGGCATGTTTTTTAGTGGAATGTGTTGGGAGTCTGACTGTAGCCGTAGCTGTGCTGTCTGACACGAGACCAATAAAGCTGTGCCGGAGTTGGCATTAATAAAAGGGTAACGGTATTTGAACAAAGATGCAATTACATAAAAGCAAGCTGGAGGCAGGGAAAGTTAAACTGACTAGCATACTGTTGTGCACCACAAAGAATCTTTTATAAAAGAGAAGCATAAAACAGCAAACTTAGTTTTTTGTTTTGTTTTTTTTGTCTGATCATGTCTGCTAAGAGTTTTTTCAGTGAGCTCCAACTCTGTAGTGCAATGCAGACATGGCTGTTTAAAATGATTGGCTAGGGAAATTGATGAGGTATTGCCAGAGTAGGAAACCTGGCTCCAGGAAGCCCTAGATAAATTTGGATTAGGGAATTGTTGAAGTGGTATAGCCAGAAAACAAACTTGGCTTCTGTCAGTTTCACCCCTTCTGACTGGCTAATGAAGGGATGAGTGGGAGTACTCAGCAAGGCATTGAAGTTTTGGAGAGGATTCTGCATGTACCATATATTTAAAAAGAAAATGAAGTTGAGCCTCTCACAAGAGTGTAGGTTATGAGTAATTATACATGTCCTCCTATGTGCTTAGTTTAAAACCAGAACTAGGCCTTTTCTGCTTTTTAAAACTGGGCAAAGTTACCTGCCTTATTACTCCAATACAGTCAGTTTGTCCCCACAGACTTGTTAGCTGGTTCAAGATGTCTTGCATAAACTTTTCTGTAATACCTTATCAATTCTTTTATAAAACTATAAAACAGGTACCTTTCTCTCCAACTGTTTTCTGAAGGTGAGAGTGCAGCTAGTTCTGGATATCCACCTCAAACTAGAGTTATTCTGACAAATAGTTTAAATACAGATATTAATTCTAGTCCTTTTAAAATTAATCTGGTTATATTAGCTCAAAAGAGAAGCAGATTTAAAATATCTAGATATTCATTAGATTTTAGTTTAAAATCCTGTATCCTATCCCTTTGGCCATAGTGAAATATACCTTTATAAGATCCTGGATTAGGTTACCATTGTAATCTAGATAAATATAATACTGTAAGACCTCTGCAAAATTCAAGTTCATGTATGAAGTTAGACAGAGTAGGTTAAAAGTTTAAACTTTGTTTAGGATTCCTGGACTTGGTTGTGGTATGCCACAATTATTATAAAATTAGTGATTTTTTTTTAGAGGTTTAATAAACCGCACAAAACCAAAATCTTTGTATACATTGATATCTGACCATTTTCTCCTAGATGCTTGTGCAAGCATGTTACATTCCAGTCTGAGTTTACTATAACTGCATATTGCATAAATAAAGCTAAACTTCCCATGACCCAAAATCACCCTTGTAGACACAATTTGTGCCTGCAAAAGTACCCCTTTTGTTTTGCATCCACAGTGAATTGCAGGGGAAGTTCGTAGAAGTTGTATTTCTGAATACTTGACTGCAGATGTAAATTAGGTAGCCATGTACGTCACTAAAATTTATGTCTTCAAGTTACTCCTGGGTGCAAAAACATGCAGCCACCACTTTTTTTGCGAGCAGAATTCTGCTTACAGAGAGATCAGGCCTCAGCCCACCCCACTATATCAAATGCCCATTTATTTACTAAGATTAGAGTGTTCACACTTTTAAAAGAATCGCTGTTCTACAAGTTGGATTCTCATATATTGATAGAGAATTGTACTAAGCTTGATTTGGTTATTTTGTTTGTATATTTGTTTGTTTCTTTTTTCCCCCAGTTCAGCAAACTCTTCTGCAGAAATAATCCAGGGAAACTCAAGGTGAAGAAAAGAACAGCAAAACTGGATAGAAAACCTGCATATCTGCCTGAAAAAACACAATGTAAACAGCAGGGGCTTGAGTTTCAAAATTGCATGGAAAAAAAAATATCCTCAGAAAGGATGGGAGGGATGTTTTCAAATAGCTGAGCGTTTTTCTGTGGTTAGCCCTGTGCAGCTCAGTGTTGCCCGCTGACAGTTGGCCTTAAAATAGTGATGTTCTGAAACAACTTGTGCCTTTTAATTCTCAACTCTGCTCTTGTGGCAAGAACCATCGCTGGTGTGTATCTGAACTGACTACTATTATGGCTAGCCCCCTTTTCTTACCCCTTTAAAAAAAATCTGTTGATCTGTTAAGGTACCATGACTCTGAAACAGCTCTAACATTGTAGCGTCGTATGGGAACGGCTACACCACCCACCTCAGGGAGCCTCCCACCCTGGCTTGACAGACTTGGGCTAGCGAGACTCACGCTAGTGCTCTTAAAAATAGCAGTGGAGGCAGAGCTCTGAAGTTGCAGCTCGGGCTAGTGCTCTGGCTCTGGAGCTTAGAGAGGTGGGTGGGCTCCAAAGCTGGAGCTCCCACCAAAGCTGTGACGCCCACACAGCTATTTTTAGTTCGGGCAGCGCCAAGTCCCAGGAGCCCAACTCTGTTGACCAGGATTGGGAGGCTCGCTACCGTGTGCTGCGTATCCTTACCCTAAATTGGGTAATTGTGCCAGTGAAGACACCCTTACAGTTCACTTGAAAGTGAAGTTTAAAAAAAAAAAAAAATTCTAGTAAATTTTACATTTTGTGAGCACCTGAACGCAAATTTACATAGGTTAAAAAAGTAGCCATGTCATCTGAAATATTTGACCAAAAGAGTGTGTGTGTGTGTATTTGACAATGGTGTTGTCTGTGCAGCTGCCTGGATCAGCTAGCAGGAAGGAGGTACTTGTATCTGTCCTCTAAGGGGAAAAAAAAATTTTTTTTTTCATTTTTCTTCATTATGTCTGTCTGGTACAGATCCAGAAAGCCCCAATGTGCTTTAGTGCATCCCTCAGAGTCTCAAAGTTGCTTTTCATACCGATTAACTAAAATTGAATTGATCAAAAAAGGAAAGGCCTGACTTACAAATCAGAACCCTAGGGTGGCTACTCTTCATTTGGCTGGGAGTGTTTTTCTGGTATTTGTGAGTATTCAAACAGCTGCCAGGAATTAATTTGTATGCAAGTTGGGACTGACAGACATTTCCATAACTGCTCACCTGAAAGCTTGTACAGGTCATTATTTACAGTTTTGCTTTTGAAAGGTTTGTCATCCAGTCGGAAAGTAGAAACAATACAACTAACTTATGTGGTAACTCTGCAATGTGGATAATCAAGAGCACTCTACACTAGGGTGACCAGATAGCAACTGTGGAAAAAACGGGACGGGGGTGGGGGGTAATAGGCGCCTATATAAGAAAAAGTCCCCAAAAATGGGACTGTCCCTTTAAAAGCGGGACATCTGGTCACCCTACTCTAAACTGAGTTCCTAAAAATTACTCTCCACGCGATTCAGCAGAAAACAGCCTCAGTCCTGCAGCTAATAGCACACAGGGGCTGCTGGACTTGTATGGAGCCCCAGTAAAGTCAGTGGTGCTCCATACAAGCACAGCAGTCTGCTTACATGCTGTCATTGAAGGACTGGGGCTTAGATTTGTAACTAGTATTGGTTACAATGAATAGTTTGACCAGCTGTACCGAGGAGATTTTGTTTGTAATAGAAGTTCAGTTTTTGTGCAATTTTACAAAACACTGAGACAATTTTACTTAGAAGTGCATCTGGTAAGTGCATAGGTGAGAATCTGGAGAATTACAGTAATTCATACAGTAAACAAATTAATCTTTTTACAGAAGGTTATAATTTGGACTTGCACAGACTTTTTTTCCTGCCAAAACCTGCAAATCTCTGTGCATTCAAATATTAATGCATCTAATGAGAACTCATTTTAAAGAACATGTACATGTTATTTTAGGAAGTTGATGACAAAGAGCTTTAAATGTTTGGGGTTTTTTTGTTTGTTTTTTAAATTATGAAACTCATTGGTAAACCAGTTTTCCCCATTACTCTATTTTTTCCTGGATGAAAATGTTAAAACATGAAAGTGTGTTATTGATGGAAAAGTTACTATATTGTAGGTGAGATTCTTTGACTGTAAATCATTAAACTAATGAAATGCCTTACTTACCTTCACCAACAAATGTATTTCATATGTATCATTGTCAAGTACATTGAAAGATGCCAATAGCAGTTTTGGGGTTCTTTAAACAAGCTTTCAATTAAGATTGTGGATCCTTCTTTCAATTTCTCAAACCTCTTAAGAATTAGTCATTAAAACCTCAGACTATTAACATTGTGCCTTTTTTTTAATAAACATTTGTAAAGTTACTTTGGTTAAGTATCTTAAAATGGACTCTAGTTTATTTCTTTGAGCAGAAAACAATGTTAACTCTACTTCTGTGTTTGGATGGTCTAGAAAAAAAGTTGGAGGCGAGAGGGGAGTAGTCTACAAACTTGTTAGTTTTACCTTTTTGTCCTAAAGAGTTTAGATTTATTTTGAAAACATCTAAACATACAATACATGTGTGTAATTTTAAGTAAACCGTGGGGAAAAAAGTACTTGCCTATTTTTATTGTCTAGTGTGCAATAGATTGGAGAACAGACTGCAGGATTTGATTGTGGCGGATTCATATGCACTCAAATTTCTGTAGGTTTGTTTATATTACAGAGCAATTATTAAAACATCCACCATGGAATGACATTGTTTCTGTGCTTCCAGTTAGGCAAACAAAGACAAGTGGACTATATCCGTCTTGCCAGGTTGAAGACATTCTCCAACTTAATGCCATTGCAGCTCCTCCTAGCAGTAATTACTGGAATGATACCTCTACCGCTTTTCATCCCAGCCTCTAAGTGAGGAGCTCATTGAAACACATGAGTGAGAACAACCTGGGCGGGGTTCCAAGTAATAGTGTTATAACAGTAGTAAACTTACTGAGTACCTCAGCTTTGGAGGATGCAAACTGATATGTGAAATTCGAGCACAGAGAAGACTAATTCCACCACAATTTCAGTTGCATCATATAGCACTATTTGAACGGAAAGTCTGTGACTGTCTTAAAGCAGATTTTAAATTTTGCACTGTGCTCCATCCCTCACGCTGCTCTGTGCTTGTTCGGTTTGTGGCTTTACAGACTAGAAGTATGGGACAGGGAAGAAATGTGGCACATTGAGACATTCCCGTAGTATCACAAATATGCAGTGTCACTATTGACAGCCAGAGAGGAAAGGCAAAAAAATAAACCCTTGAAAGCTTGAAAACTCCCTGATGCCATTCTATAATGTGTGAGCAAGGAGCTGATGTCACGATAGAGGTCCCTGTCAGCCACAAGGTGACTGTGGGAACAAATTTTCCTACATGGCCCCTGTCAAGGTTCCTCCCCCACTCTGAACTCTAGGGTACAGATGTGGGGACCTGCATGAAAACCTCCTAAGCTTACTTTTACCATCTTAGGTTAAAACTTCCCCAAGGTACAAATTAATTTTATCCTTTGTCCTTGGAATAACCACTGCCACCATCAAACTCTAACTGGGTTTACTGGGAAACGCAGTTTGGACACGTCTTTCCCCCCAAAATCCTCCCAACCCCTGCACCCCACTTCCTAGGAAATGTTTGGTAAAAATCCTCACCAATTTGCATAGGTGACCACAGACCCAAACCCTTGGATCTGAGAACAATGAAAAAGCATTCAGTTTTCTTACAAGAAGACTTTTTTAATAGAAATAGAAGTAAAGGAATCACCCCTGTAAAATCAGGATGGTAGATACCTTACAGGGTAATTAGATTCAAAACATAGAGAATCCCTCTAGGCAAAACCTTAAGTTACAAAAAAGACACACAGACAGAAATAGTTATTCTACTCAGCACACTTCTTTTCCCAGCCATTTAAAGAAATCATAATCTAGCTAGATTACTTACTAAAAGTTCTAAGACTCCATTCTGGTCTATCCCCAGCAAAAGCAGCATATAGACAGACCCAGACCCTTTGTTTCTCTCCCTCCTCCCAGCTTTTGAAAGTATCTTGTCTCCTCATTGGTCATTTTGGTCAGGTGCCAGCGAGGTTACCTTTAGCTTCTTAACCCTTTACAGGTGAGAGGATTTTTCCTCTGGCCAGGAGGGATTTTAAAGGGGTTTACCCTTCCCTTTACATTTATGACAGCCCCCCATAAAGCTGTTAGGCCAAAATTTTCAAACTTGAGTGGCTGAAGGAAGGCACCTAAATATAGTCACCTGGCTTTGCAAATTTTAGCCATAGTGCTTAAGTTTCCCACTATCGAACTAATTCTGCAGGCAAAGCTTTTAACATTAGCATTAAACACCACTTGCCTGTCCTTCAGAAGGTTTTGCGCTTGACCATTTGCTTCCCTGCATAATGGCTTGTCTCATTCCCTACTTAAATCCCTACCTAATTTCTATATTGGGTTTTAATCAGTCTGGTACCTGAGGATGGAGTACCAGTGTTCAGCTCCCTTAAGCGTCTCCTCTCCTAGCCAAAGCAATTGCCAGTTCAACCTTGCAAGAGATCTTCAGTACAGCAACAAAAGAAGTTTAATTATCATTAAACTATCCAGAGGTGAAAAACATTTTGGGATGCAAGAAACTATATGATCTAGCTCTCTCTCTCCCCCACGTCTTCACCCTCTTACTGTTTCACTCAGGCTTACCTTCTGGGTGCATCATTCCATGTTATGTTAATATGCCTAATCCTTCTCTTACATGAAGATATTATCCCTAAATCCCTCTTGCTTTACTAGCATGAGTTTGTGATCAGTTATCACCAAGCTATTGTAATATCAAACAGGAAAGTCCAGTTGGCCCATCTAGTCAAAGAAACACTTCAGGATAATAATTTGACAAGGTTTTCACACTCTGGCATTGATGATTTTATCCCATTAGCATCCATGAGAGCTGAACAGCATGACAATTTGAAGGGCACAGAAACTTTTGGAAAACTGTATCTTTGACCCATAACTTTTTTTTTTTTACCCCATAACTCCCACTATTGGCTATTTTAAAAACATGCCTAGTTTAAATGTTTCTGAACGTTAACTTTTAATGTAAAACTTTGATATAACATGGGTTAACATAACATGCAACCACTTTGAACTGAATTACATTTTATTTTTTAAAGTCCGTTTTCATCCCTGCTGTCAAATCCCTTAGGCAACTGCCTGGGTGCTAACTGAACTCTGTATGCCATGGGAAAGACATCAAGATGGAAAAAAAGGAGAGCAACAATAGGAAGGAGGTAAGTGTAACCCTTCTGCCCGTCAGAGTTGGCAGCAACAAGGGCCAGGTTCAATATCTAGGGGATCCATTCCAATCACACAATGCAAACCGGCTCGAGCCCCCACCCAGTGACCTGGGACAAATATATACCACCCCCGCTGGGCGCCTCCAAGAGGCAATACTTCCCCTCTCGCAAGCACATAGTCTGAGTGTAGCAAAAAGCCTTTTAATAACAGAGAGAAACAATGTGGCATTATGTTGGGGAAACACCACCACCAGGATTCATAACACAACCCATGAGCAAAAACCCCACCCCAAGCAAATTGGGGCATGCCCTTTCCCTTTGGTTCTTGAGTCCAGCAACCCCAAATCACCCAAAATCCCAAAAGTCCAATGACCCAAAAGTCTCTGTCCCTGGTCAGGGCAGCCCCAGAGTTCAAAAGTTTATCTGCAGAGCTTTACCTCCCAACCTGGGTGGAGATGGGGGCGGGGGTAAAAGGCACCTTACATGATCTGAAGCTGACCGCCCCACAGCTCCATAGGCCTTCGCTCCACTCCACTCCACCAGCCGCCCCACAAACTGCTTCGCTCCGCGGCTCACCAGCAGCTCCCACCATCCCACAAACTGCTTCGCTCCGCGGCTCACCAGCAGCTCCCACCATCCCACAAACTGCTCCGCCAGCCTGTCCACAAGGCACTCCAGCCCTCCCGCAAACTGCTCCACAATATATCTTCAGGCTCCCCCACTACTTAACACAACACTCAGTGATTTCAGCTCTTTGGTGAATTCAGCTTGTAGTAGGGGAGCCTCAGTGCTGGTGTACCATTAGCCCAAAGTGAGCTCAGCAGCTTGTAACTAGACTCCTAATGAAATCAAAATTAGCTCTGATATTCCACAGTGGAGAGAGGAGGAAGTGCAATTAGTATGTAAGGCCCTCACCAGGGGGCCCATGCCACCAAGTATTAATACTTGTCCCCAACCTCTCTCAATTCACAGAGTTTTGGAACCCATGACCCTTGCTTAGCGAGTGCTACTTAGTTGATGGTGAGTCCCTCCATCATAACAAAAGGCCAAGTACAGTTCCAAGCATAGTTCCCATAATCAGGGTAATAACAATTTATTCTTCCTGCCCCAATAACAGAGACACTGGGGATCCCACAGCAGCCAAAGTGACCATTTGGGCAGCTATGGCCTCATTCCAGGCGGGGTGGGTGTGCCTATGCAAATGAGATTGGCCCCTTAAGTTCTTTTCCACAACTTGCCACACCTCACCGCCAGATGTCAGGGTGGAGCTCATCCTGACACTGCTTACATAAGTAACAGTGTATAAAATTTAGAGGGAAGGAAAAACAGCTGTGGAGGAAGGAAAAAATAATGCTGGTGACAATATTACAGAAGAAAGTTGATGAAAGGACAAATGGGAATAGGAGGAACAGAGAATTTGAGTTTGAAAATGCATGTCCAGTTCAACCTTTAGCATTTGAAAAAATACTTTAAGATCTACTGATGGAAAATGCTTATAAGAGCTGTGTATTGTTGCACTATTGTAAAAAAGGCTAATAGGGCCAAGCAACGTTACTTATTAACTTTTCCTTTTTTAAGGAGTTGTACTTATTTCTTTTATGCATTGCAGGCAATGTAGAAAGAAAAACTTCAGTTTGGGAGACATGCTGGAGGACTCATGTAGCCCGTAGTGAAATATCATTATACTTTGTTTCTTGTTTGTTTGTTTTCTTAGACAATTATCTTTTTTTTTTTTTAACACAAAAGGTATTGCACCACGATGATGTAGCTCTGTTACACCTCTTTATGATGGAGGAAGATTAGTGGCAGAAATGGAAATTGGTAGGTTCCATGGGGACCAATTATCGTGACCTGATTACATTCAATAAGGGCAAATAGAGCACAGTCCAACCAGTAATTTATATACTTGGTGTTTCAAAAGAGCTAACTTCCCAAAGCTGAGGGATTCAGTTGATTTAAAGAATAGGAATATAATTAATGCCAGTGCACACAGTTTTATGGAAAATAGGTCTTGTCACGCAAACCTGACTTCATTCTTTAAGACTACAAGTTTGGTTGATAAAGGTAATTGTGTAGATGTAATATACTTCAACCTTTGTACCCAAAGACATTCTGATTTTTAAAAAATAAGAAATTATACATATCAATAGAGCACATATTAAATGGATTAAGAACTGTTTGACTAATTGTTTAGATTAGTTAATGGGGAAACAACACCGAATGATGATATTTATAGGGGGATTCCGCCAGGGGTGGTACTAGGCCTGATGCTAATCAAAATTTTTATCAATGATCTGGAAGTAAATATAAAATTTGTGGAGGACACAAAGACTGGCAGAGTGGTAAATAATGATGAGAGGGCAGTCATACAGAACGATAAGCATTTCTTGGTAAATTGGGCCCATTCAAACAAATTGTGTTTTTAATACAGCCAAATACTTATACATCTAGAAACAAGGAAGGCAGGCCAGGCTTACAGAATGGGGGCACTGTATACCAGAAAGCAGGATGTTGGAAAAACTGGAGAGGATGCAGAAAAGAGCAACAAAAATGACTCGAGGGCTGCAGAAAATGGTTTACAGTGAGATTTAAATAGCTCAATCTGTTTGCCAAGAAGAATATTGAGAGGTGATATGATTAAGGTGTATAAGTATCTTCCTGGGGAGAGAACCTAGTGGAGAAAGTCCCTAACAAGAACCAGTGGCTGGAAGTTGAAGCCAAACAAACCTCAAAGCAGAAGTAAGGCACAAGTTTTTAATGGGGAAGGTGGAATAAACTACCAAAGTAAGTGATGGATATTCCATTTATTGTCTTCAAATCAAGACTGGATGCTTTACCCAAAGACAGGCTCAGCCTCAGGGTAACTGGGTGAGAGTTAATGGCCTGCAATATACAGAAGATCAGATTAGATGATCTAATGCCCCCTTTTGGCCTTAAACTCTCTGAAACTATATACAGTCCAGGTATGATAGCTCCTATTATAGTGTGTGTGTGTACGTACGTACATGCATACACCAGGGGGCCAAATTCAGAGATCATTGCAAAATGCTCTCATGCCTTCCAATCCCTTCAACTTGTAAATTAGTACAAAGGCAGATTAACAGATCCAACGTATACCACTGAATCATCTCTGAAGAGGATTAATCAACCAACCAAGTGGCCACATGAGAGAGAGCAAGAACAGGAGGATGTATCAAGGTATTAGTGAAAATACTTCAGTTTTTATGACCAAAAATGTTCATTGTATCATAGGAAGCAATTGGCGGAACGGAATTGCTCTCCCCAGAATTCTGATAGAGGTCCATTGAGCAATGCAGATAGAGCAATAAAACAGGTATCTGGCTCTAGTGGGGTAAGGCCTAACTTGTCCTCAGGAGGTGAAGATATGACTGTGACAAGGGTGTAACTGCCACTACTCTCCCCACTTCAAGCTTCTAGATCTAACATGCTTATTTACAAAATACCTGATATGATATGGAGAACACAAAGAGATTTAAATGAAATGTGGGAACCATTTTTAAATTATATCAAGAAAAGAGTGTACATACAAAAAGTGTGGTGGGCCACCGTGTATACCAAACGTACATGCACATCAGTCATTCACAGAATCGAAGGACTGGAAGGGACCCTGGTAGGTCATCTAGTCCAGTCCCCTGTACTCATGGCAAGACTGGGTATTATCTTTAGACCATCCCTGACAGGTGTTTGTCTAACTTGCTCTTAAAAATCTCCAATGATGGAGATTCCACTACCTCCCAAGTAAATTTATTCTAGTGTTTAACTACCGTGACAGGAAATTTTTTCTAATGTCCAACCTAAACCTGCCTTGGTGCAATTTAAGCCCATTGCTTCTTGTCCGTCCTATCCTCAGAGGTTAAAGAAAACAAATTTTCTCCTGCTTTCTTGTAACAACTTTTTATGTACTTGAAAACTGTTATCATGTCTCCTTGCAGTCTCTTCTTCTCCAGACTAAACAAACCCAATTTTTTCAATCTTCTCTCATAGGCCATGTTTTCTAGACCTTTAATAATTTATTGTTGCTCTCCTCTGGACTTTTTTCAATCTGTTCACATCTTAATGAGTTAGAAAATAAGGTTTACAGGGAATCTACTTTTATTCTTGCATTTATTCATCGTCTACTCTTGGGCTAAGGTTTGAAAAAGAAAAATGGTTAAATCTTTATTTAATTTTTTAAATTATCTTTAAATTAAATTTTAAATTATCTTTATTTAATTTTTTAAAAAGAAAATACTTAGATTTTTGTGGTGCTTTATATGTTCAAAGCACTGTACAGCTGTTACTCCTCCTGGTGGGTAGGCACACACTTTTATCACCTATTTACAGAGGAGTAACTGAAGCCAAAAAGACACAGGCCCAGATCCTCAAAGTAATTTAGGTGCCTAACTCCTATTGATTTCAATGGGACTCAGGTGCCTAAAAACTTGTGAGGATCTTGGGGATTTACCCACGGGTGCCCACTGCATTAGTCGCAGAAGTGGGATTAGTACTTGGGACATCCTGACTCCCAACACCGCTCATTGCTTCAGCCTACATTTTGTAAAATGCTTTGCCATACCAAATGACGCATTTGTTAGTGATTTGTGTTCAGCAGAGATGTGGATCTAAAATAGTTTTCTCACATAAGAAATCTTGCCCCAACATGAAGAGAGGGAAGATATGGTACATACAGAAAAGCCACCCACCAAGAAAATAGCTATTGTAAAGTAAAGCCATTAAACCTCAATGAGCGTGCCTAAGATTCCCTATTATTCAACTGCACTAGATTCTCTGTTACCTTCAGGATGTCAACAGTTTCAACATTGAAATCAGGCTTAGCGCACACATGCATATGTTAGTTTGAAGAGAGGCATTCAAAGGTCTTATGATGACTCCCTATTGAGTCATATAGCCTACTCCTTTTGTTGAAATTAGAAATGATTTCCTCAGCCACTTAAACTTAAATGCCAATAACTTTCTCAGCTTCAATGTTTGGGACTGACAAGAATGAATATATTTAGCTGTCTTAGCCAAAATAGTGATGACGACAATTTTCGTGTCTTCCATCATAGCAAAAACAGTTTCAATATCAATTTACATTATTTAAACTCAACTTGCTACTTGCTATTTGTTACTTGTTCAGTTTCCAAAGCTTTCATTCTTCTTCCCATTCTCAGATCACAGCAATGTACTAAATGTCTTACTATTTACAGATTCCTCTTTTCATTATAATGGGATCTTCATTTACTATTTCAGTTTAACCCTCTCCTGAGTAGAACGTGATCACAGGAACTGTTGTACATAGGCGCCGACTTTCTGGATGCTCTGGGGCTGGAGCACCCACAGGAAAAAATTGGTGGGTGCTCTGCACCCACCGGCAGCCAAGCTCCCCGCCCCACGTCTGCTTCGCCCCCTCCCCTTAGCGCAGCATCCCCGCTTCTCCCTCTAGCTCCCAGGGCTTGCCGCCGCAAAACGGCTGTTTCACAGCAGCAAGCGCTGGGAGTGAGGGGGAGGAGCGGGAAGGTGGTGTGCTCAGGGAAGAGGCGGGACCGGGGTGGGGATTTGGGGAAGTCCAATAGGGGCAGGGAGGTGATGGAGTTGGGGCGGGGACTTTGGGGAAGGGGTGGAGTCGCGGCGTGGCTGGGGGCACCGGGAGGAGGGGGTCGAGCACCCACTGGCGCCGGGAAAACTTGGTGCCTATGCTGTTGTAGCCTGATTTTTCAAAGATGCAGGCTTCCTCCGTGCATGTACCCGAGCCACCCCCGGCCCCCTTGATTTCAGTGGGTTGTTGAGTGCTCAAGCAGTTCTGAAATTGAGCCATTTGTGCCCCCACAATAACACCACAGGGCACATGAGGACAGGAAGTAAAGATCGAATTGAAACTGGAGCAGGAAGCATTAATGCTCTCTACTTTTGCAAATCATTCCAGGGGATTTTTGATGACTGCTAATGCTGTCCTGCCGCTCATTTTTTTTTAAGACCCCTATGCTCCTGTGAGTAACTGAAGTGGCATAATAATAAAAAAGACTTTGACAGACTCATTGAAACTCACTCTAGGGTCCTTCCAGACATAGCTGCAGTTCTGGGTGTCTCTTTGAGTATATTAACTATTAAAATCACCAAACTTGGCTGCAAATATTAATAGAACAAATATACAATAATATTGGAAAGGTGTTTGAACAAGAACAAAGGCTAAATGGATCATGTGTCTCCATGAATCTGAAAGTTAAATGTGAATTTAATGGAAATCCCTGTCCAGTGAATTTCTGCTCTTCTAAAAGTAATCTCATACCTCTCTTTCCCTCTTTTTTTTTTTTAAAGTTAGAGCAGAGAGGTCTAAAATAATAGAAATTTGTGGTATTGGAGTGCAAGTTCTGACTGATCTGTAGCCCTTTCCATGATCATACATTTTTGGTGACAGTTGTGAAGATTCAGGATTAAATCTTTGGAGTGAAAACCTGGCCCTATTGGAGTCAATGGCAAAAATACTGTTGACTTCAAAGGGGTCAGGATTTCACCTGTGAACTTGTTAGTAATCTCTGTGGTCCTACCTGTTTTCCCCTCTTCCACAGACCTCAATCTTAACAAATCGTTAAGCAAGGTTTTCGTGCACCAAACTTCCTCCTCTTTCAGTATTTCCAGAAGCCTCTGGGTTATGATGTTGCTTCTTTTCTCTCATTTTCCATTTTTCTCTTTCTCCTCCAGCAGTCTCCTGCAGCATTGCCACAGTCCCCTCTGCCTCTGGTTCCTCCAACTGCGGTTTCCAGCACAGTGACTCTGTCCTCCAAATCGGCAACTTATTTCTCCTCAGCGAGAGCTTTGATATATAGATCAGTCCTTAATGCCTAGATTCCAGTCATTCCCAGCCTCAAGAGATTGGTTTTGGTTTTGGTTTTTAATTCTGACTTAATTTGCAGTTATTTATGGGAGCCATTCCTTCCCTAGCAGACGTCTTCTCATGCTGCAACCTCCCATCCTCTGCACAAAAATAGCTCTTTAAATGTTGGGATTTACTTGCAAGACTCCACTACTTGCCCCTTGCACTCTGCCTAGTCTAGGGATGGAAAATGGGGGGAGTGAAGCAAGTTCAGGGGTTGATAGAGACACCCTCCTGTTATCCCATTCAGGCCTCAGGCGGTCCTCTTATGTCAAGCTCCAAACTGGTCCCTGTGCTCTTGCTTTCCTGTTACTTTTGTTTGCTTACTCACCAGCAGAGCGAATCAGATTTTTTTTCAGAATAAATGTTTGTCCTTTTTTTGACTAGCTGCACTCAGTAATTCACAAAATTCATTCATTTGCAATGGCTCTGCCAGGCAGCAGCGTGAATGAACAAGGTTCCACCGCTCTTTTGAAGTGAATTAAAACCTCTGAACCAGAGAGGGTTGCTTATCTTGCAACTGCTCAAGCTCCCAGCAGATGACTCAAAGGCAAGTTGTGACAGCTATTACATGTAGTTTGTGCAATTTGGGTGCTTTGTTTTGCATTTTTTTTCTCCTCTATTGAGTGACGGGTTAGAAATCTGACAAGATGTCACTCGTTACTGCTTAGCATCCAAAAAGCGAACATGGAAATTGCAATTATGCCCATGAACAGAATGGTATCGTTTGCTGGGTATGCTGTATGGGAAGTTTCTCTTCTGCGGCAAGTTAGTCCAGCTGCAGCAGCACCCCACCCGACTCTGCAGGTGTCTCATGAAGGGAAGGTTTAAAAACGGTGTCTTGGCTCTGGGGAAGGAGGTGGGTTGGGAGAATGTTGGTTTCTTATGTTCCTATCTCCTCATTGGTCGGTTGCCTTCCCTTCTCATTAGCTGTGGGCCTGAAGTTTCTTGGCGGGGAGGATGTATCATGTAGGTATATGACCTATATGTATAATGAATAATATTATTCATCAGCTCTGCTATTGGGATTGGAGGCTTTGGAAGTGGGTGAGTTGTTAATGACTTCTCTCTCCACTGAGCCATCCATTTTTGAGTGTAATAGTGCGAATAGACTTGTCTGATCTGGCCAATTTAAAAAATCTCCAGAGGAAAAAGCTGTTAGTGTTTGGAGAAGCAGCAGGTGAACTGTAAATAAGACCATGATGAGGCTGAGAACGACCCTTTTTTTGGGCCTGGGTTTTCTTCTGGTCCATGTTAGAGGTAAGTTATTTTATACCTGGGACTTAGTTTGAGACAGTGTTAGAAAAGCAATAAAACTTGTGTAATGTTAGCACTGCTTGGTTATTTAGTAACAATACAAAGCGTTGCTGTTTCTCTTTTATTGTACTTTTTCAAAGTATTTGACAGATGGACCCAGAGTGTTCAGATAGGCACCTCTTGTAGTTTTTATATATAACTTTTTGGACACACACAATTGCCAGAAGGGGAAAAAAAGGAGGATCTGAGAGAGAAGGATGCATGAGTTAAAGTTACAGCTGACAACCTAAACTGGAGATCTTTCTTTTCTTCCCTCAAATTATTTAAAACTTGGGGCTTTGAATTAGAATGTTTTTAAACAGTAGGTTTAAGATGAAAACTTACAGGGAAATGTGTAATTTACAAAGAGAACATTTGCCAGATAAATACATTTGGACACATGGACATTTTTAATAGCATATTTGCTCATTGATATTTTTAGGCTTATTTTTATATTGTAAAAGCAGATGCTGTGTTTTCAAGATGGCTGCGCTTTAATGTTGCTGCTTTATTGACCTCCAGCTCTCTATTCCTAAATGTGTAGGATTCACATTACATATTCATTCCTAACATTAATACACAGCTGAAAACATTTTGTCCATCATGGGGAGGAGGAGTCCGATGGTTATTTCTTCAATATTTGCTACATTCAGAAATAAGTTATAACAGAGCTAACAGCAATATAGAGCAACCCGCATCTGCCAGTGTGCAGCACCTTTGCAAACTTTGATTCTTGTTATGTTTTGATTAACAATAAGTGTTAATAGGTGTGTTTGAAGGGAGAAATCACTGGTTAACCAGCAGTTACGAAAAAAATAGCAAATCTTTCCAAGCCTAGTTCTAATTCCTAGAAAACTTTGCAATGATAGATGGTGACACAGCCTTATCTTTAGTGACTGGAATAATGCTCTATTAAAGTGAAGGGATGTATTGGGGGAGAACTTATCACAGCTGGGGAAGAGGAAATATCAGGGAGTAGTATTACAAAGCTAGGAATATGAACAGCGATGAGCCACAGTCTCTCTAAGATTGGCATGCAGACTTTCTTGTTCTCAAGTATTATCTTATGCTGGGAGTCGGCCGTTTATGTAATACGGGCATGTGCAAGCTAATTTCCACATGCATGAACGCCCTCTGTATTGCATGGTGTATTTTCACTTATGGGGCAGGCACACAGAGCAGTGAACTGGAGTGTATAGAGTGTTTTATAAATAAAAACTGGAAGGCATGAAGTTCTGTGGCTGGCTCCCTGCTCTAGGCCCAACTATCCCATTCTACTTAGCAGATCTGTTTCTGAGGAAGAGAGAGTCTGGAGAGAAACACCACACTTCCACTAGACATACAATTTAGGAGCTCGAGATCTAACCTTAGTCTCATTTGCACAGTATAGAAACACCAACTTGCTTCACCTGTGCACCAAATTAGTAGCTGTACTTTGCTGTGCTTTTGGTAGCTTGTACCTAATGGTCAGGGTGCTTTCCTTTAAAGGGCACCTTAGAAAACTAAGGCTGGCTATTTTAAGTCTAGGGCAGCATCCACTGAATTTTATTATCAGCATATTTATCTTGCTGTGGTGAAAGTTCCAAGGGGCCACTCCTCAGATCCTGCCAAGCTGTGTTTGGTGAAGGACCTGCAAAGGATGGCCAATGTGCTTTTATGCCCTTAACCCTGAACCTGTGGGTGGCTGCAGGACAGCTCACCCTTGGTACAGCCTCAGGGCTGGTCTGAATTGCACCTGGCTGCTTGGACTCCCAAAGATTGCTGGAGCACAGCTGCCTGATGGCCATGCTCCCTGCCGCATTCCCACACAAGCTGTACAGCAGGCCTGCACAACATGCGGCCTCCGTGGTCTCACTGTGTGGCCCGTGGAGGGTGAGTAGGCAAGTGGCAGGGTGGAGCAAGCCAACGGCTGGCTGGCTGGCGGGCAGGCGGGGTGGTGAAGAGGCCAGTGGCTGGGGGCAGGTGAGCTGGTGGCAGGGGAGGGAGGCTGAGGAGGCGAGCAGGCAGCGGGGGGTGAGGAAGGGAGCCTGGGGGGGATGGAGGGATGACGAGCCGAGTGGGTAGTAGCAGCAGGAGGGAGGGGGAAGAGAGAAGCCTCAGTACACTTGCTGCTCCGGGGAGGAGGAAGAGAAGAGGAGAGAGCGTGGCCTTGGGGAAGGGGCTGGAATCAGGGCATATCTCCTCCAGCCCCCGCTGTAAGTGCCCCCACGACCCCAGCCCTCTGCCTACCTGACCCCTGCACCGACCCCTGCACCCCCTTACACCTCCCCAGCCCCCTGCATCTCCCCTCACACACCCCTGCCCTGACTCCTGCACCCCCTCACACCCAGCGGGGTGGCCCTGGGGAAGGAGGGTTTGTTTCTGCGGGACGGGCAGCGCTGGGGAGGGGTGGGGGGGTGCGGTTGTTTCGGCCCTCAGCTGTTTTCTTTGGAGTAATATGGCCCTTGCTGCTTTACGAGTTGTGCAGGCCTGCTGTACAGTATGTCATATGGGGATTCCCATGTGTCGTGGGAATCCCTCTCTGGCTGGTTAGCCCAGCTTCATGGGCCTTTTCCACCACCCGCCGTGAGGCACAAGGCAGCCCGATCAGACCTGAGGATCAGGACCCAATATGGTTAAGAAACCAACACACTGGCTGACAATTTACTTATTTTTGTTGTTTGGTTGGTTTTATTTATCATTTTTAAAAGACACAGTTGATTTTTAAGAGCGCTTTACTCTCCACAGCCAACATTAATGCCGTTCTAAGAATCACATAGAAAGAAACATCATGCAAAGACAATAGATGGTCAATGAAACATACATTAAGGGAACAGCAGAACTGAAACCTGGGTAAATGAGCCTGATCTAAAAGTGAGCCACCTTGTTACCTGGTAAATGAGAGATTTGGAAGACTAAAGCGTGCTCACCCCACCAGTAAAGGAGGGGGAGCACATTGAGCCTTGTGATTGGGTGAACCCAAGGGGATGGAAGGCTGACTAAACCAATTGGAGGGGGGCTGAGAGGAGGACAGCTTTGCCTGAGGGAATGGGGATGATCTCCTGACCGTCTCCCTGCCTGGGAGAGTTGTCTATTTTGCCTTGAAAGGCATAGGTGCCAACTTCTGCTGGCACCGGTGGGTGCTCGACCTGCCTCTGCCCCCGGCCCAGCCACGACTTCAACCTTGCTCCACCCCCTCCCTGCCCCTCTTGGACTCCTTCCCCAAATCCCTGCCCCTCTTCCAAGGCCAAGACCATAATAGGGTTCAAAAAAGAACTAGATAAATTCATGGAGGATCGGTCCATCAATGTCTATTAGCCAGGATGGGCAGGCATGGTGTCCCTAGCCTCTGTTTGCCAGAAGCTGGGAAGGAGCGACAGGGGATGGATCACTTGATGATTACCTGTTCTGTTCATTCCCCCTGGGGCACCTGGCACTGGCCACAGTTGGAAGACAAAAAGAAAAGGAGTACTTGTGGCACCTTAGAGACTAACCAATTTATTTGAGCATAAGCTCATTCGGTGGATGCATCCGATGAAGTGAGCTGTAGCTCACGAAAGCTTATGCTCAAATAAATTGGCTAGTCTCTAAGGTACCACAAGTACTCCTTTTCTTTTTGCGAATACAGACTAACACGGCTGTTACTCTGAAACCTTTAGTTGGAAGACAGGATACTGGGCTAGATGGACACTTGGTCTGACCCAGTAGGGCCATTCTTATGTTCTTAAGGAGGTCCCCTACATGGTGGGGACTTTTTCCAGTGTGAGTAATGCCTACTGCTACCTCAGCAAGGTTAGCAGCCTGGGCAAATGGTGCCCTCACCACCTTACCACACTCAAGCAGCTTCAGGCATACAACACCTCAGCAAGGTAGTTGGTTCCTCCACATTACGGAGCCCACTTATCTGGAATAAACTGAATTTAGGAATCCAGGGAAATCCGCCCTGGGAGTAGTGTTACTTGCAGATTTTATGGTGTTACTGATGTACCTAGTCCAAATCCATCTTCCCCTTCCTTTTATATGCTTCCTCTATATTTCCACTTTTAAATAAAATGTACCTTTGTCCATTATGGAGGTGTCAGAAGAGTATACATGTGAGCTATCAGGCTAGTTATAGGGATAAGTACTGGGTCAGTGACTGTAAAAACCACATATGGAGGTAGGGTAGGGTTCCTGGCTATGGTAAGCAGTCAGGTGGAGACACCACCAGTTAGCAGCTAGGAACCTAGATGGTTGAAACCATAGGCACTGACTCCTTGTGTGCTCCAGGGCTGGAGCACCCACAGAAAAAAACAAACGTGGGTGCTGAGCACCCACTGGCAGTCCCCCATCAGTGCCTCCCCCAGCAACTCCCGCTCACCTGTGGCCCCTTCGATCAGTGCCTCCCCCCTCCATTCCAGTCCCACCCACCCACCATGGATCAGCTGTTCCAGCTGGGGGGAGGGGGTGGAACAGGGCAGGAAGAGGCGGGGGCATGAAGAGGCAGTGTGGAGCCTTGGGGGAATGGGTGGAGTAGGTGTGAGGCCGGTGGGTGCAGGAGCACCCCCAGGCACATTAGAAACCTATGGTTGAAACCCACTGCGGCCAGAGCAGAAGGACACTGGGTGAGGGCTCCTGTTAATGATTAACTGCCTGCAGGGATGACCCATAAAACCTCATTACATTAAGAAAACATTAAATTCATTCCACGGCATGAATATGCTATTCGGGGTGGGGGAGCATTTATTGTTTGTTTCTCCATCTTGGCTAATTTCAAGGTCAGGAAAGTTTTGTAGTCTCAAAGTCAACAGGATCTTCAGGCATCCGATGGTAATTGCATGAGCAAGTTGATAGTACAATATGACAGACCGCTTTGTAATCTGAGAAAAAGTTACATGGTTCCACAAATAAGTAGTTTCACTGGCGTAAAATAACAATAACAAAAAGCAAATTACACTTGTGTTTTATCAAACCCATCGCTGAGGCTCCAATTCTGGGATGGGAGGTCCTCTGTGCTATGCAGAAAACAAGTAGTCATCAGTGGGGATCTACGTAGGTATGAAGGGCCCTTGTGTAATATCTAAATTTCAGTCTACAGGATTGTCTACTGAGCCGCACCAGGAAAAGCTAATACCCATCCATCCTGATGGAAACAAAACTATAACTATTTTCAAGAAAATAATAAAAATTAAAAGCAGCTAACAGACAACTCTTGCCTCTCCACGCCATCTTGTCTCAAGATGGTCAGAGCAGGAGACAATTGAGATACCTTTTGTATGGACAATATTGGACTGAATTCCTGGTCCAACAATTCTTCTAACAGTTTTGGTAAAGTGAGAAGAGGATTGCCTCTCTCTGCACTCTCGCTTAAGTCTATTACTTGGAAACTGGCAGACCAAGACTTATTTTTCAGGGGCTCCAGCCTGTGACATGATTCCGCACTAGTTTATGACATCTGATCCAAAGCTGAATGTGGTCAGTAGAAGCCTTTCTATTGACATCATTCAGGTTTGGATCAGGTTCTGTAATAGGTAATACTTTGCTATTATTTAATTCCAGGTTAATTTGATCATCTTTGTTAACAATGACATATTAATTCCTAATATCTTTTCTTGGGAAGTCTCAAGTTGACTGAATCTTGGGTGGGGCGGGGCGGGGCGGGGGACACACTAACTTCTGATCCATATGTGATATCTTTCTCTCCAGGGGCAAAAAAACAAAACAAAACATACCAATGAACCTGTGTTATACCAATAAAATAAAACCCAACAGGATCTTTTAAAAGGGGATGATGTAAAATGCCATGTTTATTGTGAATACAAAAAGAGGCACAGTAAACAAGTAATCATAAACATTCTATCCCATGTACTCACACAAAATACCAAAAGAAGCAAAGCAAGTAAACAGTCATATTTACTACATCCCATTCACTCCCACACACATCCAATACAAGTTCTGCAAAGTAGTTATAGTTACCAGCCTAGAGGTTGCTCATGCCAAGTTACTGGCCAGGCATGAGGGTGGAGCCGAGTCTTTGTCAGATGCGCATACAATGCTCCTGGTTGCAGAACTAGGCTCAAAGTCCTTAGTCTTTAGGGTCTGTTTTTATAGGAGTTTATTCCTATGCCAGTCTACGGAGATTGATTCAGCAACAGCATGATGAAGCCATCAGCAGATGGCACATCCCTGACGGCTCCGTGCTGCCAGATGTTAGCTTGTTCTTTGGTTCTCCCATCCTTGAGGCTGTTGGGTGGATTCCACTCTGCCCTCCGGGGGTCATCCAGTTATCTCCACTTAGCGCTTTCTTCGGCCAACTGATACTGAAGCTTATGCTCAAATAAATTGGTTAGTCTCTAAGGTGCCACAAGTACTCCTTTTCTTTTTGATACTGAAGTGGTAACTCTTAGGCTAGCACTCCTAACCATTCATCTTCTATTTACACACAACATCCATTCACATGCATTCTCTAGCTTTATTTCAACATATATCTCTTCTGACTTTAACAACTCTTAGGGTGTAATGAAACTGCTTAACCCCCTTACCATATAACATACATAACAAGCAAGATAAGGAACGCCAGAAGGGTGGGAGTCTCTGTGTGCTCTTCCGAGGAACAGTTGTTTTTGCAAAGTCTTATCTCTTCTGAGAACAGACTCTCTGTCCCAGGATGTGCTGAGCAGTTTGGCCTTGCAAACCGCTCACAGAGAAAGGAAAAAGGAAAGACCTTCTAATTAACATTACTTTGGAATCTTTAAACTATATAAAATTAAAAATCATACAGAAATCCTCTGGTATAATAACACTTGCCTGGGTTCGGAGCTATGAAACTCCAGAGAGAAAAATATCCTCAGAGTAATACATTGCCACCAGCTCCTCTGATGTTTGACAGCTGAGTCAATGTATGCAGTCTCTGCTGTCTTGACTTCTCAAACCATGTATGTGTCAGTGGAGGTATAATGCCGAAGAAGGAAAACAGTAAAATGCTTGCAAACAATAAAATAGTCAAAGTGAAGGCTAGGGGGTAGGCACTAGTGACTATGTGCACTCTAAGGGCAGTATTTCTTTATGCGTCACCCTCATGACAGCAGGAAGGGGTGAGGCAGGGCCTGAGTTAATGACTGTTACCATTGTTGTTGAACTTAACATCGTCAGAGCCCAGTGTACTCCAGCTCCACCACCTCAGAGAGCTGCCCTACCTAGACAGCCAGGGATTCCCCCCTGGAGGGGAAACCCCAAGGTGTGTGAAGCTGTCAAAGCCGATTCTAAACCTTCTCAGGGTGCCCTTATGTCTGGGTTGGGAAGAAAGAAGTTTAGAATCAGGTCTCTGTCCCATTTGTGCCATGCTAGGTAAAATGTAGAGAAAGATGTGCACAATTTGTTTTAACGTTAATCGGGACTCAATGCATCATGCTGAAAGCATACATCCAGGGTAAGTGAAGAGTTTGTGGTTGAATTTCTTTCAGTATTTTTGCTACCTCCACTTCCTTTTTGGTTGGTGGGTGTTGCCCCAGGCCCAAACAGTTAGCTAGTATTCAAGGCCTTGCCAGACTGTTTCTGTTAGGAGGAGAAATGGATGATAGAGTCAAGTATTTCATTGGTAAATAATCTTGTTTATTTACAAAAAATGTACACGAAGTCCTCTTTCTCTGAACACAATAGGAACAAACAGGAGGCAGTTTCCTTGTTCAGAAATCCAAGCCTGCTTCCCAGCCAGTCCTGTGCTTCAAGGAGCTCTGTCTCTGTGTCTTCTCCAGGCCATGCTATAGTGCTTCTCAGGCTTTCTGCTGGATTTCTGGTCCTGTCCACATTGGACGAGCACACACAGTTCCACCAATCAGTGTCTTAGCCTGTGTATTTGCAGTCAGTCCCAGGGAAACCCCTCTTATTTTCCCTGAGTTAGTTCTTGTTCATGTCGTTCCATGCGGTGCTGGACTGATGGCTTGAATTGTTTCAGCTGTCTTACTCTATAAAAGTGTTTTAATTGCTTCATCCATTTAGCACGAATGAAAGATGGCTAGCACACCCGTAAGATTCAGCCAGGTGTGTAACTGCCCATTGATCAAAGACACACTTGCTGGCGGCCACTAGTACCCTCCAGCACAACAGTAGCATTGTTTTATAGAGCCCATTTTCTCAGGCCTGGTCTACACCTTATGTTGACCTAGCTATACTGGTCAGGGATATGAAATATTCACACCCCTGCGAGACCTAGTTAAGCCAACCTAAAGCCTAGTATAGATGCTGCTAGGTTGACCGAAGAATGCTTCCATCAACTTAACTACTGCCTCTCGAGGGGGTGGCTTTACTTTACTACTACAATGGGGAAAAAAATCCTTCATTGCTATAGTAAGTGTCTACACTACAGCAGTGCGGCTGCAGCTGTCGTTTTGGTAGTGTAGATGTAGCTTCAGTAGCATGAAATAGAGAAGACATAAGCCTTGATCCTCTGCTGTTCTGCTCCTTCTGTAGTAATTTACTCCAGCAGAGAGTGAGGACTAGTCTACACTGAAAATTTACATCAGCATAGCTCCATCTCTCTGGGGTATGAAAAATCCATGCACCTGAGCAACATAGCTAGGCTGATCTAACCACCAGTGTAGACAGTGCTAGGTTGACGGAAGAATTCTTTTATTGACCTAGCTACAACCTGGCAGGAAGGTAGATTACCTACAGTGATGAGAGAAACCCTCCCTAGCCATCTGTGCTGCTGTAGCATTTTAAATGTAGACATAGCCTGAGGGTAAAATGCCACCATGGTGCATTCTGATTTGGTAGCGTTATATGCCTACTTTGGACAGATATAAATGACTACACCCAGATAGGCTATTCCTGACCTTTATGACATCAAAAGGCCAGAACTGAAGTTGCACCATAGAACTTTATCCAGAGAATATAAAGAAAAGCTCTCGTTTTGTACACTGTTTAAAAAAGCTGTTGCTGAAATTGTACTTACTTCCTGCTGGATCAAAATGATCTCTTTTGCAACAGTGCTGAGCTTACTTGAAGTTGTGGTATAAGTCTGGCTTGGCATTAGCTGAAGAGCTATATTACTCAAATCCATCCTACCTATCCCACAGCCAAAAATAATGTATATATTTTTCTATAGATTTCTTTGATGCATAGGCTATATTTAAAACATGTTAGTTCTTGTCTCACTCTTCTGTTTTCTTCAGACACAGATAGGATAAGGTCATATTTGCTCAAAGACCAGAGCTGCTTCAGTAGTAATATACCAATATGGTTATCTGGCATATCCAGTTGTTTAGTGATTCTTTCAAGGCAAACTGTGGTAGCAATCCCTACTAGCAATTACTATTTATTCACATCCTCATTAAAAGCAGATGCCATAAAAATACTTGTTGATGGTAGTTTCTCATCTTAAGGCTTGATCCAAAGCATACCACACAGACACAGGAGATGGCTGTTATCTCGCCTGTCCTATTAGGCTCCCTTACTTGGTAGTTTTCAGTTATTTTTTTATTGTAAGTAATTTTTTCCATCCAAAACACTAGCAAAAGTACAGTAGTTCAAACTGATGCATTTTAATTGGTGTATCGGTGCTCTGCTCTCGACGGCAAAGAACTGATCTTAATTGATGTTTCCAAGGCACGCGAATTTTAAGTGCTACGTGAATTAATTTTGATAATTCACCTTATTGGGGGGAAGCACAACACAATTTAGTTAGAATAGCCTTACCAGGAAATATAAACCATAGTAGCTTTACAACAAAAAAATCGCATTGACATTCTTCTCAAACTGTCCACTCTAGGCCTCCAATCCAGCAATCACTTATGTACATGCATAACTTCACTTATATGAGTAGTGTTATTTAAGTGAATAGAATAACTCACTTGAATAAAATCATGCGGTATATAAGTTTTTGCTTGATCAAGACCTATTTTCCTCAAGGTATAACTATTTCTAGAAGTTGGTTTCAGAGGTAAAGCATTTTTAAAAAGTCCTTATCTGTCTTTTGAAAGAAGCAGCTTAACCAGTATTTTCCTTCATATTTTAGTCTGTCTCCATCCTCATCACAAGTCACTCAGTACTCTTTCTTCCTGGATCTTTGCCAGTTTCATAGCATTTTATGTTTGTGTAACTAACAGCTTCACAGGCAGGAACAAAAGAGTCCATCCACATGATATGCTCAGGAAATCCTTTTTTAAATATTTGCTAGTTCTGCTGCTTTTCCCTTGGGAGGAATAATAAGATTTTATCTCCCTCATAGAGACTATCAGTTGCCTTTTTCTGCTTATCTGTAAAATCTTAACCCAGTCTGGGTGTGAGTAAGTGGTCTCAAGTTTCAGAGTAGCAGCCATGTTAGGCTGTATCTGCAAAAAGAACAGAAGTACTTGTGGCATGTTAGAGACTAGCAAATTTATTTGAGCATAAGCTTTCGTGAGCTACAGCTCACTTCATTGGATGCATGCCATGGAAAAAACAGTGGGGAGATTTTATATACACAGAGAACATGAAACAATGGGTGTTACCATACACACTTTAACAAGAGTGATCAGGTAAGGTGAGCTATTACCAGAAGGAGAGCGGGGGGGGGGGGTGGGGGGGGAAGAGACCTTTTGTAGTGATAATCAAGGTGGGCCATTTCCAGCAGTTGACAAGAACGTGTGAGGAATGGTGGGGGTGGGGAGGGGAATAAACGTGGGGAAATAGTTTTACTTTGTGTAATGACACATCCACTCCCAGCCTTTATTCAAGCGTAAATTAATTGTATCCAGTTTACAAATTAATTCCAATTCAGCAGTCTCTTGTTGGAGTCTGTTTTTGAAGTTTTTTTGTTGAAGAATTGCCACTTTTAGGTCAGCTTGGGAGCTGGGATCAGCTGAATCTGTGGACACAGCAGGTAAACAAACCGGCCTGGCGCGCCAGGGGGCTTACCCTAGTGGGCTGCGTGCCAAAGGTTGCTGATCCCTGACCTAGAGGATCATAGAATTATAAGTAATAGCCTACATGGATTTGTCAAGAACAAATCATGCCAAGCCAACCTAATTTCCTTCTTTGACAGGGTTACTAGCCTAGAGAATAGGGGAGAAGAAGTAGACATGATATATCTTGATTTTTATATGGCTTTTGACATAGTCCCACATGACATTCTCATAAACAAACTAGGGAAATGTGGTCTAGATGAAATTACTACGAGGTGATTGCAAAACTGGTAAACAGACCATGCTCAGTAGTAATCAATAGTTTGTTGCCAAACTGAGGACGGGGGTATCCTGTGGCTTCCCACAAGGGTTAGTTCTGGGTTTGGTACTATTCAGTATTTTCATTAATGACGCAGATAATGGAATAGGGAGTATGCTTCTAAAACTTGCAGATGGAACCAGGCTGGGAAGGGTTGAAGTACTTTGGAGGACTGGATTAGAATTCAAAATGACCTTGACAAATTAGAGAATTGGTCTCAATTCAACAGGATAAAATGAAATAAAGACACATGTCAAATATTTCCCTTAGGAAGGAAAAATCAAATGCACAACTGCAAAATGCAGAATAATTGACTAGTTGTTAGTACTGCTGAAAAGAATCTAGGGATTCTAGTGGATCACAAATTGAACATGAGTCAATAATGTAATGCAGTTATGAAAAAAGGCTAATATCATGATGGGGTATATTAAAAGGAGTGTTTTATGCAAGACATGGGAGGTAATTGTCCTGCTCTACTTGGCACTGATGCGGCCTCACCAAGAGTACTCTTTCAGAGTAGCAGCTGTGTTAGTCTGTATTCGCAAAAAAAGAAAAGGAGGACTTGTGGCACCTTAGAGACTAACCAATTTATTTGAGTATAAGCTTTCTACTTTATGCATCCGAAGAAATGAGCTGTAGCTCATGAAAGCTTATGCTCAAATAAATTGGTTAGTCTCTAAGGTTCCACTAGTACTCCTTTTCTTTTCAAGAGTACTGTCTCTCTTTAGGAAAGATGTGGACAAATTGGAGAGTATCCAGAGAAGAGCATTACAAACGATAAAAGGTTTAGAAAGGTTAAAAAAACTGGCTATGTTTAGTCTTCAGAAAAGAAGATGTGGGGAGGGGAGAGAATAACCTGATAACAGTCTTCAAAATCCGTTAAGGGCTGTTTTAAAGAGGACAGTGATCAGTTGTTCTGCAGGTCTACTGGAGGTAGGACAAGAAGTAATGGGCTCAATCTGCAGCAAGGGAGATTTAGGTTCAATATTAGGAAAAACTTTCTAACTATAGCTCTGGAATAGGCTTGCAAGGGATATTGTGAAATCCCCATCATTGGAAGTTTTTAAGAACAGGTTTCACAAACACCTGTCAGGGATGGTCTAGGTTTACTTGGTCCTGCCTGAGTACAGGGGGCTCAACTTGATGACTTGTCAAGGTTCCTGACA
The DNA here is from genome assembly GCF_965152235.1 of Eretmochelys imbricata. Taxonomy (NCBI): domain Eukaryota; kingdom Metazoa; phylum Chordata; order Testudines; family Cheloniidae; genus Eretmochelys; species Eretmochelys imbricata. The sequence goes on from NC_135572.1 coordinate 127,360,196, forward strand.
GCCCCACAGTTCTATGAAATTGTGATGATTCTGATCTTTATCCAAGCAGCCAACTGTCCCGTTAAAGTTGGTGGATCTTTTGGACACAAGGTAAATCAAATTGGGCAACTAAATTAAACAATTGGTAAAAATATTGTTCTCTACACAAGGCTAGATTTGCAAATAATGGATATGAGCAAATCATTTTGTGGTCACCTGACTTAGGTACACAAATCCCTACTGTGCTTGAACTTCAAGTTCTTCGTGCATGAACAACCATAACTAGTGCATACACATTGGTGGATTTGCATATCTAAAGTGGATGCCATCTGAATATTTTGGTCTAATTTATTTTCATTATATGACTCTTAGTCAGTGGTTGAGTTTGTTTAAGTCAGTCTGAGTCTTTGGAACAGTTCTATCTGCAAGTCTGAACAAGGATCACTGTGAGAATGTAGTTAAATAGGTGCAATGTCAAAGCCAGAGGAAACGGTCAGTAGAGACTTTCACAACAAAAATATGTATGGAAGCTTGTAAGAAAAATCACAGCAATTTCTAGGACAGAGCAACCATACTAAGCACAAATCTATAGCATTAGGCTTCCATAACTGAAGCAAGTGGGGTGAGTGGAGCTGTCTGGATATTACTGAAGGTAGAATTTGGCCCTAATTTCCCAATTGTCTACCTAGAAGATTAATATCTGCAAGTATAAAATGTAATTTTTATTAAACTTGAACTTAAAACTACTAGTATATTGTCAATTTGCTTTATAAAAGTAAATCCTATTTTAGTTTTGAGTGCATGCCTAGCAATCTGACCTGAAAGGATGTGTTTTATTTGCTAAGGCTACAGGGGCAGACTAAAGCTAGTGATTTAGGCCCAATGTACATTTTCGAGTTTTGCCAGCAAAGCTGTATCAGTTAGGAACGTGAAAAAATTGTATGCCTGACCAACATATCTGTGCTGGCAAAAGTCTTAGAATAGATGCAGCTATACTAGGAAAGAGGCCTTTTGTTGAATAGTTTATTTTGTTCAGGAAACTGGTAATAACCATACCAGCAAAAGAACTCTGGCAGAAAGGGGAACTGAGCCAGGGTCTCCCACGTTCCATGTACGTGCTCTAATCACTGGGATAAAAGTTTATAAGGTATGGACCACCTCCTCCGGCCAGGTTTTGAATGGTGCCCTATCCAGTAGGTGCCCTCTGAACACACCTACCAGACTGGGTTTTGCACACAAGTTAGGTGTTCATCCACCTGTCTTCCCCCGTCCATGGGTCAGTCATGGGACTTAGGCAGGAGATAGGCATCCGGATGCCTAGATTGTGGTTTCAGAGCAAATGCTTGGAGGCAGAAACATAGGCACCTAAGGAACTTTTACCCTGAAAACTTAGGCACTGAGTGAGTTTGTGAGGTGACCTAGGGCAAATTATTTCTCTCCCTGTGCCTCAATTTCTCCATCTGTAAAATGGGGATAACGATACTCCCTTAGTAAAGCATTTGGCAGGAGTTGCGTGGACTGCAGTAGAGCCTAAAATTGGGATTTAGGCACCTAAATACCTTTGTGGGTTGAGGTTTTTGAGCATCTCTCAGAGACCATAAAAACTAGGGGTCAAAACAGAAGGTTTATACAGGCAAAACACTACGGACAATCCATCTTAGGTTTATGTTTTGCTGCTACTGCTGTTAAAGTTTATAATAAAGAAAAACTCCAGGAAGGGCATGTTTGGACCAGATCCAGTTTCTATATCGTGTGTGAGGAGCAAGAGGAGGAAAATGCTACCAGTTTACACTATGCTTAAGTGTGTGTGTGTGTGTGTGTGTGTGTGTGTGTGTGTGTGTTTGTGTGTGTGTGTATATGTATGGGGTAACCCCTGCTTTTATTATGGATAGTAAAACAAACAGATTCCCCATACTCTCACACCTACTCCTTGCCATCATAAACTTTCATGGTAATTGCAGACTAAGGGGAATATTTTTGTGTGAGACCTTTGTTAAAATATTGGCAGCCCATGACTGAAAAACCTTAGGTCTTATTGCTTAGGACGAGAAACCTAAGAACCCATTGATTTCAGTCGGGGTTAGATCAGTCCCTAAGGCAGGGGAGGTAATAGTTGGATGGTGTGTAATGTTCTAAAATATCCAGCCAATTAAATAAGTGAAAATATTACTCAAGTTATGTTAACTGGATGGTCTGGTTTTGTGACCTACTTTCCCCTTCGTAGTAAAGGTTTTCAGAAACAACACGCTGTTGGACAAGGGTAGTCGTGTTTTATAGCTCATTCTTTGGAATTCCAACCATATATTATCATTCCTGTCAGAGTGTGTAGCTATGTAATTAAGTCCTTGAAACATGCACTTCAATTAAAGTATAATATAAGAATAAAAATGTTTTAAACTTGTATGCGTGATCCCTCTCATTTGAGGATCTCAGTATTTTACCAATATTTATTAAGTCTTCTAACAGCTTTGTGAGTTACAGAAGTGTCACTCTCCTATTATAGGAGGCAGTGTTGCCTATTCCTGGCTCTGCCATTGGTTTGTGGGGTGACCTTGGGCAAATTATTTCCCTCCCTGTGCCTCAATTTCTCCATCTGTAAAATGGGGATAATGATACTCCCTTAGTAAAGCATTTGGGCACCTACTGATGAAAAGTGCTATATAAGATCTAGGCATTATTATCCCCTTTACACAGACTGATAAACAGACAAAAATCAAGTGACTTGCCCGAGGTCACACTCACAAAGTCAGTGGCAGAGCTGAGAATAAAAACCATAATTTTGACTCCCAGAAACTTTTTTTTTTCACTTTGTGCCAGCTGTTCTTGTGTTCAGTCTACACAGATATTAAGGACTGAATGAAGACAAACAGTGCTACATTCTGCACAAAAGTCAATGGCTGCTTATTTCATAAAGAGGTGATTTACAAAAGCTTTTCAGTTAAAGCAAAAAACGCCAACCACAACAACACAAAGGAAATCCCAAATCACTAACAGATCAGTAGACTCAGTTACAAGCTGTTAGGATACAATATTTTAAATCTTTCCCAGCTTTATTTTCCTGCCAAGTCCTCATGTCAGGATGGTGTTTTTTCTCTTGTAACAATTAATGACATCACTAAGACCTAAAACAGAGCAGGAAGATGTTGTTTTTCTTTCAGATATTTCAGGGTGCAGTGGAGAGCAAATGGGTGTAGATAACAAACACACTTTGACAGTTGTAAATGCTGCCATATGTCAGAGGAAGAAGTTAAACTGTGCAGATTCAATTTACAAGTGATTTCAAGGCAGGTGTGTCAGTAAAACTTTTAACCAGATCTGTAAAGTTAAGCTGTTAAAACACTAATGAATTTATTAAAACCACTTTTTCTGATTGTGGTATAACATGCCACTGGTGACACTGATTCACCCAGAGTTGTTGGCAGGGGCTATCAAACCTGGGACCTCTGATCCTCTACTCCAGGAGCAAAAAGACACATCTCATTTAACCAAGCTTGTAGCAGACTCCTCAATCATTAGCTGGCCTAGCCACCACTCGGGGGAGACAGAGTGCCACTCTGAGAAAACAGTTTGAAAGAACAGTACTGTGCAAAATCTTGTTTCTGTTTCTTTGGACACACTGTGGACTTCTGGCTGCTGTACTTGCCTTCCATAACGAGCAAAGCAGGCTCTTCAAAGGGATTTGACATATTGATTGAATCTAGGGTGGTTTATGGGCCAAATCCTTCCTGTTCTATTGGAATGAGTATCCCCTTTGAATTCAATGGGCTAATTTGTGTGATCACACAAAGGCCCCCCTGACAGAGTGGAGCTCATGAATAGCTTCCTCTGGCATGTACCCCTTTACTGGACTTTCCACCACCAGGTGCCTGCATCCTATGCTCTGCCAGCAGAGCTCTGGTGGTGAATCACACACATAATAGGTATAAAATGTTCCTACACACACACATTAATGTGTCGTTTCTTTTGGTAGGTCAAGGTGATTTTGATTTATCTGATGCTCTTGATCATCCAGGTAAGTAAAATTGCCCAAAAAAGGGGGGGGGGGGGGTTGGGTTGCCCTATTGTGTTTAATATTATTGCTACATCTTTAATACATTTTCCATTTTATGAGAACTGGACCACAACATAAATTAGTTCAATTTAAAGGACATGCATAAAAGTCAATGGAAATGCTGGATTTAGCACTTTTGATGATCAGGCTTTTTAGAAAAACTTGCTTAAGTTCAGGTTCTATTTTAAAAGAATTTTGGCCATAAGACCTTGGCACTTAATTTGTGGTCTAAGGGATGCTTAAGTTTTCTTTATCTAAAATATTTATCAAGATTTACAGATGCCTCCCTTTGATGTATTGAAAAGTGTTTCAGTTTGTATTGATTTTATGGTCTCACTGTGTCTCACAGGGGAAACAATTACTAAGAAGCCTCCACCGGCTACTAAAAGGCCAGTGTTTGGTGAGTAATAAATTTAAATTGGGAAATGGTTCATGACAATGATCTCAGATTTGTAGTTTCTACAAGATTCATTGTGATGTGTGCCAAGTGCAGGATCTGAGATCAAGGTTGTGCGATAACTGTCTAAGTATCAAGTATAGGTTAAAAATAAGTATTAAAGGAAATCTCTTGGACATTTACCACATAATAAGAGTTCCTTAATGGGTATAATATAGCTCTAGACAGTGACTGGACTACACTGAAGTTGTATTGCCTTATAATTGGTAATCTCTTACCTGCCCTGGAATCCCCAAGGAACATACAAATAGACAACTGTAGCTTTTGTTTGCCTTACAAAACATTTGTGCAGGGGAAAAGGCAAGTCCACAACAAATGACTTTTAAAAAATATTATTAGTATTGAAGACTAAAGTCTCATATGCATGGGACTTTTTAAAATTTGATGGACCCCCTCTTCTGGCATTCACTTGTTAGCGTGACTTTTAATAGTGCTACAACAGGCTATGCCAATGAAGAGAAATGAGCTGTCAATGGTAAAGGAGGACTAGAAAGGTTTAAAGCCATAAACCCTGGAGGAGATTGGATGTGACAAACTAATTTTAAAAGGGCAAACCAATTTTCTCATTCTCTCCGTTTAAAAATACTTTTTATTTGATTATGATATTCCACATGCTACACTGAAAGAAAATTTAAGTTCTAAAATGAAGCATTCAGGAATCAGGAAATGGATAAGGTTGCCATGCAATCTTAATTTAGCTCCCTTCTGACCATGCATTATGGTAGAGTCTTTCACTACACAATCAGTTTCCCCCCCACAGGAATCCTATCTTATTCAGTGCATAAGTTGGACATTGTTCTATGTATGTGGCAGCTGTTAAATATTTGTATCATCACAATCCAGTGAATGGCTTCATGTTTTATGCATTGCACAGTGTCCCAGCCCCCACATTGCATGAGGCCAAAAGTCCTTTCTTACCTCTGTCTCTTACACCATACACGGAACAAATAATATAGCACATGGAGCAGGACCCCTCATAAAAATCTAAATAGATCTATTCTCCCACTTTCCCTGCTTCATTACACTATGTCTATAGTGAATCGGGTGGGATTCTTCAAGATTAAGGAGCCCCTTCCTTATGTACCTCTACGTATTATTCAGAAGGAGTCACTGTCCTTTTAGAGCTCCGCCTCATTGCATACTCCCCCTCAAAGACCATATTTCACGCAGACCTGCACACTCTAAATGAAATTCCACTCAACCTTTTTGTCCATGTGTAACTGCAATAGAAGTTGAGAGATTGTCTACTGAATGGAAAATTCCACTCAACTCGCATGCACACATGTGCAGTACCAATGGAATGTTGCCAGATCATTAGTCTATTGTATAACAAAAAACAATGCACATGCATGCAGCATGTTTTAAAATCTTTATAACGTGTCCAAAGCAAAACTGATTTTCACCAGATCCCAGAAAGGCATATGAGCTACTTGGGGACTCTGTCCTCTGATTAAAGGTTCTCCCACTCCCGCACTATATTCCTACTCAAAGTAACTGGACAGTTTTTGCTCAAATATTCCAAAAACATGCTTCTGGGCTGAGAACAAATGTGTCTAGTGTTTGCCCAAAAGGTAAAGGTTATTAAAATATCGACATCTTTATTGCTAATAGATGATCATCTAAAACCTCACCCACGTCCTCCTCACGAGCCGCAGCCGGGAAGCTATGGACGTGATGGTGGTAAGAATATTTTTGTGCATTAAAAATAATTGAGGCTGCAACTGGTTAATTTTGGTTTGCATTTTTTGTTGTACATTGTGCTATGATAATGAACATATTTATTTTTATTAGATGCTTATGGGATCAGTATGTTTATTTCTGATTTTTTAAATTTATTTTTCAACATATAAAATGTAGCTTGTGTATCTATTATAGATATGCTGGTCTGGACACCACATTGCACTGAGTTTTTTATTTATAGCACGGATTCAACCTCTTTGTTGTTTTATAAAGAATTTGGTGTAGGGCCCTGAATTTACAGCTCATAAATTCTGGATAAAGACAAAATTTTATAAGAATCTTCACGTAAATTTGTGAATTACTTTGAGTGAAAATCAATTTAAAATGAACTATTTAAAACGTGTCCCAGGATGTCTCACCTTTTTGTTCCTAATTAAAACACCACAGCTTTAAAAAAATGAGCTTTCCCCTTATTCATCGTCACTGTTACTTTCTCCGTCATCCTGCTTGATGAGCAATATTTTGAAGATTGAATGGCTAGTCTGGAATCTAAACTTTTATTTTAAAAGATAAATGCTTTGCGCCTTTGTGGCTGTGAAGAAAAATTTGGAACTGTAAACTGAAATGCAGCTCACCCCTATATCCCAGCTGCCTTGAAATTTTGCTAGCAAGGCATTGGAGAATGATGCGGGCAATAATCCTTCTTTCCATGTAATGTGGTGGAGCTAAATGTCTAAAAATACTGAGTCACCTTCTGTGAGATGCTAAAGAACTTGCAGATGACCTGGGCCAATGTATTTCCACTTGTCTTAAACAATCGCTTTACATTTCCTATTTAAAAGTAACATTTCACTCCTTCCCCAAAGTGTCTTCTGTTTACTCTCTTCTTTGTCTTCTTTTAGATAAAGACCTTTATTTAAGAGATGCCCCTGGTGGTGGTACTCTCTAAAAGTTTTGTAGTATGTTAGACTACTTTTTATTAGGCTTTCACATTTCAGAAAATAATTCCCCCAGCATCATATTTCAGATGGTTAGACTACTAGAAATTGGAGACTGAAAACACTATTAAACCCTGGGTGAAATGATCAGAAGTACCTGAAGTCCCATTTTCTAGAGTGATACAGGTGTTTGGACTCCTAAGCACCTAATTGCTTTTGAAAACAGGATTTAGGATTGTAAATCACAGGCACATTTTAAAATATCAGCCCTTATCTTTACATGTTTATAAATATGTGCCCATTTAGTCATCTCTTAGCCAAACTCTTATTCTTTTCTCATAAATCAATCCCTTCATTCCTCCCATTACATCTGTAACTGTATTCAGTTTGTTTACATCTTCCTAGAAGTCAGGAGCCTGGAGCTGTGTGCAGTTAATCCAGCTGTGGTCTCATGGGTCTCAGTTCAGCAAGGTACTTAAGGATATTTGTAACTTCAAGCATAAGAGTAGTCCCAAATGCATGGGGACTAGTCACATACTTCTAATTACACACGTGCTTAAACACCTTGTTGAATCGGGGCTATACGGAGAGATTATTACTTCCCAGTTCTGTTATACCAGGGATCAGCAACCTTTGGAACGTGGCCCGTCAGTGAAATCCGCTGGCGGGTCGGGATGGTTTGTTTACCTGCCGCGTCCGCAGGTTCGGCCGATTGCAGCTCCCACTGGCCGTGGTTCGCTGTTCCAAGCCAATGGGGGCTGCGGGAAGTAGTGTGGGCCGAGGGATGTGCTGGCCGCCGCTTCCCGCAGCCCCCATTGGCCTGGAACAGCGAACTGCGGCCAGTGGGAGCTGTGATTGGCCGAACCTGTGGATGCTGCAGGTAAACAAACCGTCCCAGCCTGCCAGTGGATTTCCCTGACAGGCCACGTGCCAAAGGTTGACGATCCTTGTGTTATACTATGCCTTTGCATTTGCAGGCCAAAATTGCAATGGCTTGTTTGACTATCATATCACACACATTTCAAAATCAGGCATAATATACTATCCTCTCTCATCCCTACATCTTTCAGCATTTCCAGGTTTCTCACTTCCATTTGATACCTGTTTCCTCAGATGTTAGTCTATATTTTTCAAAATTGAAACTTATTTTGTCCCGTCCTCCACATATTTACTTTATTTAATCTTTTTAGGCCATTTTTTATTATTATTTTTTGCTCATAGTGGTGTTTGCAGCTCCTTCAAATTATTATTATTATTGGTTAATTTTATTAATGTGTTGCCTTAATATCTCTTTTAGATAAATAAGATACCTAATTCAATTCACTACAGTTTATTATTTTTCTTTACTTTTGGTTCCTTCAGCCAATTTTCCATCCACATTTTGGTCTCTGATTCCTGCATGATACCCATAATATCCCACAATCCTTCCCTGATGTCAGTATCTGATGTGTTCATAATGGTGGAGCTGGCTTAAGAAACACAAAATATTTTTCTCAAAAATTGTCGTGGGTTCTTTTTTTTCTTCTTATTTTCACTGAAGATGGAAATTTTTTGACGAACATTTTGTAGTCAGTAGAAATTCTCTGGTGCCAAGAAAATCAGGGTCAGGATGTTTGGCCCTGCTTGCAATGGTTTTACCTACCGAGGAGGACATTTTCTGAATCTATTGGAAGAAAAATCAGCAATGGACTGTAAAAAAATCCCAAAGTTTTACACTTCTTGTTTACTTTTTTATGCACTTTTGAAACTTTGGCCTTCATTCTGCCAAAGTCAGATTCAGGACTCACATAATTTGTCAGACCACTCTGTTTATTAGCAAAGCGCTTTGCCAATGCACCCATGTGATTGTGAGCCTCCTGCAGATGCTCAAGCTAACTTATTTATACAGATAAGCCAAAGCCAATTTAACATAGGAGACAAAAGGAAGCAGAAACTGACAAATATACATACATATCTTATTTGCATGCTAACGTTTACCAATCTCCTAGCTCAGTAGGAGCTCTAAGTTAATTAGTTTGAGGACCCATTGTCTCACAATCCTTAATGTTTCTCTTCCTGACAACTATATTTCAACAGACCCTTCAAGTAGCATTTCTTTAATGAATTATAATTTCATGCATCCGATGCATCCGATGAAGTGAGCTGTAGCTCACGAAAGCTCATGCTCAAATAAATTGGTTAGTCTCTAAGGTGCCACAAGTCCTCCTTTTCTTTTTATAATTTCGATATAATTCATTCTACTTTCACTCTTCCTTCTAACAAATTTATGATCAATAGAGGACCACCCAAAACCTCAGCCATATCCACCTGCTCACCTGCAACCAGGAAGGTATAGCAATTCTGTTAAGAATATTTTCTCCTAAGAATGTTAGATCCAAAAATTATTTCGGTCAGATTTTTATTTTGTTTGCTGGATGCACTCTGATGGTGCACTTATTTATTAACCACTGTAGGGAACTTTTGGTTTGCTATGTGCTTGTTTGTTTGTTCCTTTTTGATCAACCTTCCAGGTCCACTTTTTGAAAAAGGTTACTGGGTCTTTGTGTCTATTCAACAAAGTATATCTAGCCTGAAAAATTTACAAGATATTGGATCCTAAAATCATGTTGATAATCATCTTGTTTTCCCTTCAACTCCTGTTGACAAATTTAGCTGCACCTATCCTGGGAATGGATAGGAACCAAAAATTTTCTATTGACATGACTGGAATTCTAGCCTTCAAATAGATTCTAATGGTTGACCTTGAGGTGAAAGACAGAAAGTGGGCTCTATGCCCAAAAGGTCTGTCTCCACTTAAGGCTCCTGGGGGAATAATCCTCTCCTAGGACACCAAGAATAAACAGGTCATGGTAGTGTAAGGGAGGGGGAAAAGATGAAATTCCAGATAAATTTGAATCATGAATAACACTTTTATCTTACAGACCGCTTCAGTGACTTAGATCTCAATGATGGGAAACCTCTACCCCCAAGGCCTGCAGGTACTGTATGCCAGTTCTGTTGAATATTTCACAACCTTGGACATATAGTCACACAGCTGCCTGTTTTTGCTTTAGACTTGCATCTAGCTGGTATAGGGCCAGATTCTTCTCCTCTTACATATATTGAGCAATCTCTTGCTCCACAAACAGTGCTAAAAGATGTTGAGTGGTCAGTCCTCAAGAGAGAAATCACTTTAATCCACTTAAGCAGGGTGGATTTTATTTAAATCACTAGTCAGGAAGACTCAATTTAATCATTGTTTTCTACATAAAAGTGCATTCTTGTTGGTTGTTATAACAATACATATTCTTCACAACTCAGAGATAGATGTAGGTTTCATTTTTAGAAGGTACACACTATACATTTTTAAACAGTGATTTATTTTGAAAGCTTTTCAGGTTAGTTTTACAGCTATATCAGAAAATGAATGATTGGTTATTTAATTTACCAAAGGCAATTGAAGCAAATATTTATGAAGTCATTGGGAGGTGAACTATCTCCAATTCAACAGGTTAATCATTAATATTTGGAGAATATTCTTGCCATGCTGTATTAAGAGGAAAACATCACCAGACAGACATTTAAATTGTTTTATTTAACTAAAACAACAATGTTAAGTATTCTGGATTTTTTTCTTCAACAGCAAACATATAATATTTTAACAAAACAAGCATATGTCCCTCGCGTCTCACATTTATGTCCAGACTTATTCTCCTTGTCCAGATCTATTCCACCCCCAACAATCTTCTATTCATTGAACTTTTTGAAACTTTGCACTTTTAGAGAGAGGTAAGGGATTGACTCTGTGTACACAAATTTGCAGAGGGACAATAGAATTGAGGTCTGTTATTTTTCACCTCTCTATATTATTTATTTATTTAAAAACATTTTTGCTGTTGACAAGTATGTTACCTCTGGAGACACAAATCCACAGTTTGAGGACTGCAAAACTAAGCATCTCTGATGGTATCTTCTAGACTGAGCACTGAGTCCCATTGGGTAGATAGAAAGATTAACCTAAATAATCTATACAGAAACCTGTGTAACCCCAGAAGACTGGGTCCTTAATCCATGAACTATTGGAACTCATTTACAAAACTTTTCTTAAACATTACATGAATATATTGTCTCATACTATAGAATTAGAATTTATAATCCCTATTCCATAATGAGATACCTTTGAGCTATAATGTATCTTAATTAAAACGATCTTTTCCTTGAAAAACATTTTATAAAAAATCTGATTTAAATAAAAAAAAATCGATTTTTTTGATTAAAAAAAAAACACATTGATTTGTATCCACCCTGCGCTTAAGTGCTTTGCTGGGTTGGACAAGGTCTTCTGCACCTTGCAGGATTGGGCACATAGTCTGGTTGAATTCAGTGGGACTATTTACAGATTAAGGGGCTATTCAGAGAGTGTAAAGGTGGAAGCATTGGGCCTATAGTGAGTTAGTGAATGGCTCCCCGGGTGGTTGTCTGCCAGTGGAGAATAGCCAGAGTGTTGCAGTGCTCTGGCTACTCCCCTGTCTCACACCCCACGCCGGCAGCTGTCTTTTATTTGAAATTTACAACATTTTTTATTAAGTTGGGTAAGCAGTTTCAGCCCCATTTTATTGGGTGGGGGGTGATTAGTATTATCATTCTGAGAAAATTAAGACAGTGACACGATGTGCCTCCAAAAAGTTAAGGTCCAAATCAGGATTAGAACCCCCATTTCCTTACTCCTACTTCCCAGTTCTAACCAAATACCATTTTGCAGGCTGCCTCTGCATGGAATTTGTTGTTGTTTCGCTCTGTGTTAGCTGTGAGTTTTCTCCAAAAGGTTTCTTCCAACAATGAAGTTATTTCCTCTTTTCCAGGAGAAAAGGAGAGTAATGTCAATCATGGTGGAAACACTGGTCAGTAAATACATATATACATATTACCTTATGGTATATTTAGGACAGTTGTAACAGTGCTGGTTCTGGTGGGACCCAACTGAGAGTCCAAATTCAGTGCTTAAAGCAGGGCAGTTACAGCCCAAGGCTGGGGTTTCTGTGCACACCAAGGCAAACCAAACCAGCCAAACAGTGAAAACTTCGGTTTTACCCCACTGGCTAACCATAAGTCACACAAGCAATTCCCTTAGACACTCCAGTTTCCCAGTATCACCACCAGTGCCACTCGTTATGGGGACAAATGGTTATGAAAACCAATACCCCAGTAAAAGAAAAAAGCTTCTCCCGATCCCAAAGGACCAAGCCCCAGAACCAGGCTAATATACAAATCAGATCTTACCCAAAAATCACGCTGTTGCCAATCTGTTAGAATCTAAAATCTAAAGGTTTATTCATAAAAGGAAAAAGATATAGATGAGAGCTAGAATTGTTTAAATGGAATCAATTACATACAGTAATGGTAAAGTTCTTGGTTCAGGCTTGTAGCAGTGATGGAATAAACTGCAGGTTCAAATCAAGTCTCTGGAGTACATCCACAGCTAGGATGGGTCATTCAGTCCTTTGTTCAAAGCTTCAGTTTGTAGCAAAGTCCCTTCAGAGCAGTGGTTCCCAAACTTTAACAGGCCGCAAACCCCTTTCACTAAATTGTGAAATCTTGTGAACCCCCTCCTAAAAATGAATATTTCCAGGGATTTAAGTTTAAATTTCCTCCACACTCCACACTCCATGGGGCTCCTGCTGCTGGACCCCGTTGACCGCCCCAGTCAGCTGAGCTCCACTGAGCTCGGGATGCAGGTCCCGCTGATCGCCGGGGCTTGGGCTGCCAGCCCAAACTGCCCAGCCCTGCTCTCCCTAGGGCTCAGGCTGCCAGCCCCGCGTAGAGCGCTGGGGTTCGGGCTGCCAGCTCCTCTGCTCACAGGGGCAGGGCTCGGGCTGCCAGCCCCAACTGCCCTGCCCCGCTCTCCTTGGGGCTCGGGCTGTCTGTCCTGCAACTGGGTCCCACCTGCTATCTCCAATGCCCAGGGTCCTCTGACCGCCATTAGTGAAATTTTTCTGGCGAACCCCCTGTAATGTTCTACGAACCCCCAGGGTTTCACAAACCCCAGTTTGGGAATCACTGCTCCAGAGGTATGAAGCAGGATTGAAGACAAGATGGAGATGAGTCATCAGCCTTTTATAGTCTTTTCCAGGTGTAAGAACACCTCTTTGTTCTTACTGTGGAAAATTACAATACAGTGAAATGGAGTTTAGAGTCACATGGGCAAGTTCCTGCATACTTTGCTGAGTCACAAGGTGTATCTGCCCTCTCTCAATGGGTCAACTGTATAGCTGATGGTCCTTAATGGGCCATCAAGCAGGCTAGGCAGAGCTGACACCAACTTGTCTGGGGTGTCACCCAGAAGCATAGCATAAGTTTGAAATACAGACAGTATAGAGCCAATATTCATAACTTCAACTACAAAAATGATACACATATACAGATAGCATAATCATAACCAGCAAACCACAACCTTGTCTTAGACATGTCATTTGACGCCCTTTATACAAGATTTGGTGCTGCTACAGGACCTTGGTTGCAACAATGATCTATATGTTCCCAGTTCATGTCAATAACCTCACAACAGTCTTAGCTGAACCAAAAGAGTTTTAAAACATATATAAAACATATGTGTAGATAAGTCACTATTTTCTTGTCTGTAGTAATAATATGGTTTCTGGTCCTTATATTTTTTAAAAAAAATGTTTTATTTCATGCTGCAAATGAAATTCAAAAGTTGTATGAACCCTTTCTCATGTCAAACTGTGTTTGCAACGATTTGCTTTATGTACTGTAAAATAAGGATGCTCTTTTGTTGCTTCTGAAGAAAACATATTTTTTCTGTCAATAGATTCTGGAGTAGTTGCTGGAGTTACGTCACCTGTGATTTCTGTGCTTGTGTTGTTAGTTGTTGGAACAGTTGCTGGTTACACAGCTTACAAGAAGAAGCAACTCTGTTTTAAAGCTAATGGTAAGATTTACACTAGCTTTTTTGTTCTCTTTTTGGAACAGTGGCAGATCTTGATTGAAACAGCACTTTCTTATTTCTTGTAATATAAATTAAAACCATCTTATACATTCTTATAGGTCTTGCAAATATTTAAGTGGAGTAAAATGAATTCTTTAAACCAGGTGCACTATATTTTATTATCCAAACTCAAAGACTGAAACAGATATATATCAGTCTTTGAGTTTGCAATACCTATAATGTTTCAAGTAGTAATTGCAACTTCATTGTTCATCTTTATTTTTTGTAAAAAGAAAAGGAGTACTTGTGGCACCTTAGAGACTAACCAATTTATTTGAGCATGAGCTTTCGTGAGCTACAGCTCACTTCATCAGATGCATACCGTGGAAACTGCAGCAGACTTTATATATACACAGAGAATATGAAACAATACCTCCTCCCACCCCACTGTCCTGAAAACCTGGATTTGTGCTGGAAATGGCCTAACCTGATGATTACTTTAGATAAGCTATTACCACCAGGACAGTGGGGTGGGAGGAGGTATTGTTTCATATTCTCTGTGTATATATAAAGTCTGCTGCAGTTTCCACGGTATGCATCTGATGAAGTGAGCTGTAGCTCACGAAAGCTCATGCTCAAATAAATTGGTTAGTCTCTAAGGTGCCACAAGTACTCCTTTTCTTTTTGCGAATACAGACTAACACGGCTGTTACTCTGAAACCTTTATTTTTTGTATTGCAGTTGCGCAATCAATATGCTATGTGCTTCCCAGAGTGGAAGACACTGTCTCTGCCCTGAAGAGTGTAGGGTCTTGAATATGAACTTATATTTAAAATATTTTTATTCCCAGACACAAACTTAATGAAATTGAAACTAAAGTTGAAAATTCATGCATGTGATGGTCAGTCAGTCAGATGCTGCCTGATAAGAACTGCAAATATAACAATGAATTAAATATTTAGGTGGGATATTCAAAAGTGCTCACAGCTGTCCTAACTTGGCTTCCATTGAAGTCAATGGGAGTTTTACTACTGACTTCCATGAGGGCAGATTTTGCTTTTGAAAAAATCCCAATCTTAGCGTTGTTAACAGTTAGCATGCATACTCTTTTCAGATATTTGAAGTAAACCATTGAAATGATCAAATTCCTAGGTCCCCGGTGTCAGATAGTGTGATGGTGGGTGGGAGTGGAAGTTGCACTGGTACAAGGCAGCTGCAACTTTTCCTGCAGCAAGGCGGGGGGTGGGGCTATATAGGAGGGCATGGCCGACCCCAAAGAGGGGCATGATTATAGCTTCAATGCATCCCCTGAACAGCCTCTGCCATCAAAGATCCGATAGAACCCACAGCAGGAGCAGTTAGAGAGGACAAAGGTTATCTGTCCTTCCATAGGGGTAGGGAGGAGCTATAGTAAAGGATAGAGATGCATTGATCTGAATAAGCATCCATATCAGAATTTTTAAATTTTATTTACAATCTTCCATTTTAGGTGGGACAACTGTGTAAGCTGGCAAAAGAGGAACTGCCCAGTGATTATGAATATTTTCTGCACAACACTGGACTGCTTATTGTTAAGATGTACTTAAGTAATATATGAATGGATAATATAGCACAATCTGATGCATATTATACATGTGAATGTATATTTTGGTTCAAATGATAACTCCGTGATAATTCCTCAGTTATGTGCTATAATATTTTGCTAAGGTTAAAGGTTTGTGTCTGAGCATTGGGATCACAGAATATTCAGTGTTTTTTCTAGGCCTATTTTTTTTTTTTATAAATAGGTTAATACATTAGGTCATGAGAAAAAAGGAACTTCTGTATTATATTGGTGTTCTCTTGTACATTTGTATTTTTTGTAAAGTTTGAGGCAAATACTTGAAGTTTGGAAAAAAGTTTGTAAAGATTTTACTTTATTTTATATTTGATATCTGAATTCTGCTGAATAGAAAAATCTATAGTTGGAAAAGCATTTTCATCCTTCATTTTTCAAAAAATGACAAGGGAGATGTACGGTGCACTGCAAAACCACCGACAGAAAGGAAGCCCCAAACCATATGTGAGGGGCACACATTGATTTTTAAGAAAATGTGTTTAGCTCTACTTAAGTTCTGCAAATCTTGCTTGAACTCTGCTTCTTTTCTATGAAATTTCTTAATATAGAAAGGGCCAGTTCCAGAATCCATTAGAGTCAGTGGGTGCCCTCGCATTGTCTTTAATGGGCTGAATCAGCCCCATAGGTACTGGTTTTCAGGTAATTTGAAGACCCTGTAATAGAAACTAAATTGCAGTAGTTCTTTAAATCAGTCATCATAATCACTTCATTACTAGCGTTTTTACAAAAACAGTCAGAATTTTCTTGTGGAGGAAGGAATCAATTTGATTCGGGGAAGGATAGCTCAGTGGTTTGAGCATTGGTCTGCTAAACCCAGGCGTATGAGTTCAATCCTTGAGGGGACCATTTGGGGATTGGTCCTGCTTTGAGCAGGGGGTTGGACTAGAAGACCTCCTGAGGTCCCTCCCAACCCTGATATTCGATGATTCTATGATGCAGATTACAGCTGTAGAATGCAAGGAGAATTTAAGGAGAGTGCTTGTGGGTAGGAAACATGATGCTTTGAATTCTAAGCCCCATCTTGAGTCACATATAACCAATCTGACAAATTTGATCTTTTTGATGTATGTTGTACTTATGATTTTAATCATGTAGTCTCTATTCATCTCTAAACTGAGTGTTTTGACCTTTATTTTACAAATGAACTATGTTGTGCTTTCAATTACACATTAATGGGGGTAAGCCTGAAGAAGTGCAATCTGTGCTTGTTTAGTAAGAGGAAAGGAATAATTTAATGAAGAAATGAGCATGAAATTTTGTTTATAAAGGTGATGAAAAGAAGAGGTAATCTGAAAAGAGAGAGCTCTTTCCACAAAAACACACACACACATGGGTGACCAGATGTCCCGATATTAGGGGCTGTCTTATATATACAACTATACCCCTCTTCTCCCCTATCCCCCCAAAGTGTCCTGATTCTTTACACTTGCTATCTGGTCACTCTCTCTCTCTCTCTCCCCCACCCCTCTCCACAACCCCCCTAAAAGATAGTTTATATCCACTGCAATCCTCTCAGTAAGTGAGGAAAGGAATTATTAAGGGAAGGACATTTTACTCATGTCAGGTGTTTTGAGCCTGTAATTTTGTGTATTCTCTTAATTCACTTCAAATATGAAGATGTTTTGACAACACACAAAGCAAATGACCTCTTTACAACTCTTTCACCTTTACATCGCAGGTGAGGTAAATTCTCTTTAACTTGATTTTAAGGAGACAAGATATTCCTTGAAAGGTGTCAGACCACCATGTTGATGGTTGAAGCTGCTCGACACATGCTGCATTAGAGCACAGACAGATTTGACCTGTTGAAGTATTAAGAGATTTCTGAAACAGGTGGTGCAACAGGTGAGCATCCAAATAATATATAACTCAGCACATCTAGAAGAAAATTGTTGTATCTTTTTCAGTTGTTTAATATTAAAAGATGTTTATTTCTGTTCTATTCAGTGTAAACTTTCAATAAATACTTCCTTTGTTTTATCTAGGATGAATTGGTGTTGGTTGTTACTTTCTAGGAGACAACGATGGCTGATGCTTCTGAACAAAATAGATCTGTCATGTTAAAGGAGGCAGGGAACTATTCATGATACTTCATCTTTAAGGGTATTGGGGAGAAAGAGAGGGCTGCAGTCTTTCTTCAGGAGCATACGTGCCAACATTTCCCAGGGCCGGTGGGTGCTCAACCACCACCCCGCCCCCGGCCTGGACCCGACTCTACCCGTGCCTAGCCTCCTCCTGCCCCTGTCCCATCCCAACTCCACCCCTTCCCTGCCCCTATTGGACTCCTTCCCCAAATCCCGGCACCGCCTCTTCCCCGAGCGCACCGCGTTCCCACTCCTCCCCCTCCTTCCCAGCACTTGCGGCCGTGAAACAGCTGTTTCGCGGCGGCAAGTGCTGGTTGCTAGGGGGAGAAGCAGGGATGCGATGTGCTCGGGGGAGGAGGCGGAGCGGAGGCGGAGGTGAGTTGGAGCGGGGGTCTTGGCTGTCTGTGGGTGCAGAGAACCCACCAATTTTTCCCCCTGGGTGCTCCAGCCTATGTTGGCCCCTATGGTCAGGAGTAGTGCCAGAGAAGGGCCTCTGTATATCCTTAAGGGCACACAAGGACTAAACGGTGTTATGGTGTTGTCATAAATATAAAGGGAAGGGTAACCACCTTTCTGTATACAGTGCTATAAAATCCCTCCTGGCCAGAGGCAACAGCCTATTACCTGTAAAGGGTTAAGAAGCTCAGCTCACCTGGCTGGCACCTGACCCAAAGAACCAATAAGGGAACACGATACTTTCAAATCTTGGGGCGGGGGGAGGGGAGTCTTTTGTTTGTGCTCTTTGTTTACGTTTTGTTCTCTCTTGGGACTGAGAGAGGCCAGACAGAAACCCATTTTCTCCAACCCATCCTAATCCAAGTCTCCAATATTGGAACCACTATAGGTAAGCCAGGCAAGGCGGATTAGTTTGTCTTTTGTTTTATGTGAATTTTCCCTGTGTTAAGAGGGAAGTTTATTCCTGTTTTCTGTAACTTTAAGGTTTTGCCCAGAGGGGGATCCTCTGTGTTTTGAATCTGAATACCCTGTAAAGTATTTTCCATCCTGATTTTACAGAGGTGATTCTTTTACCTTTTCTTTAATTAAAATTCTTCTTTTAAGAACCTGATTGATTTTTCATTGTTCTTAAGATCCAAGGGTTTGGGTCTGTGTTCACCTGTACAAATTGGTGAGGATTATTATCAAGCCTTCCCCAGGAAAGGGGGTGTAGGGCTTGGGGGGATATTTTGGGGAAAGATGTCTCCAAGTGGTCTCTTTCCCTGTTCTTTGTTTAAAACGCTTGGTGGTGGCAGCATACTGTTCAACGTCAAGGCAAAGTTTGTACCTTGGGGAAGTTTTTAACCTAAGCTGGTAAGAATAAGCTTAGGGGGTCTTTCATGCAGGTCCCCACATCTGTACCCTAGAGTTCAGAGTGGGGAAGGAACCCTGACAGGGGTGAACCACTGTTACACCCTACTTTTCATTTGTTTACAGTTTAAAAAAACAACAAGATAAACACATTCCTATGGAGTGGAAACTTCCCATGTTTATTTTCTCAACCAAAAGGTGGATTTTATTTTTGCAAGTTTATGCAAAATTGACTCAGCCACTTGATTTGGCTAAGCAAGAAAAACAATGTTTTAAAAAAATTCTCAGTAGTCTAATTGCATACACATAGTGGATGGTGGTTTTTTTGGGGTTTTTTTTTTTGGCTGCTATTGCTATTGTTTGCTATTGCCTGGTGATGTTTTATTTTGTTTTTGGGTTTGGGCAGCTTTTAATTTATGAGAGTAGGAAAAGAAGACAGTCACTTGATCTGATCACAGGACTCAGAGGCAGGACTGCTAGACTGTATTCTTGGCTCTGCCACTGACTTACTGTGTGATCTTGGGTAAGCTTCTTTACTTCACTTTTCCTACATGTGCAATGGGGATGATCAAAACTACCTTGCAGAGGTATTGTGAGGCATAATTGAATGTTTGTTAAGCACTTTGCGATCCTTGGATAAAACATGCTATGTACATTCAAAATGTTACTGTGGCCAAATATTAACTTGCATTTGGCTGTAAGGGATATAGTAGATTCAGATTTCAGAGTAGCAAACGTGTTAGTCTGTATTCGCAAAAAGAAGAGGAATGCTTGTGGCACCTTAGAGACTAACAAATTTATTTGAGCATAAGCTTTCGTGAGTTACATGAAAGCTTATGCTCAAATAAATTTGTTAGTCTCTAAGGTGCCACAAGCACTCCTTTTCTTAATAGATTCAGAGAACCCCCAAAACAGAATTACACAGGAGTAAAACAGGAGTAATGCAGTAGTGAATCTCTGTCTTCTTGGTTACTACAAGTTGGATTAGATTCTATGTGAGCCACCAGGCTCTTTAATGGTGTTTTTTCTTTAAATCAAAACTCTATCTAAAACTTATCCTAAGATGAAAGAAAAAAAAAAAAAAGACTCTTCTAAGGGGTGCATGTTGTGTACCCTTTCCTGGCTTTTTTTTTGAGCATGCATGTGCATGTGTCAACCTATATGTGCAGACTCATGGGCTGATGATATGAAGTACCTCCCCTGAAGAGCAAGCTGAGGAATGTAGTAGCAAAGGTAGCTTTTGTTCAATTTTTGTACCACCTGAATTCTCAGCCAGTGTGGTCCCAAATAAGCAATAGCAGCCTCGGGGATGATGACTATGCTGCCTACAATCCTTCCCAAGTCATCCTACAGTCCAGAATAGCCACAACAAAGCTCTCTGGCTATACTTGCTCCAGATCACTCACCACCAGTTTTGCCCTGATAAGGTACTGAGCAAGGGCATCACCATCAAAGGGAGCTTATGTGAGCTTGACAAGTCTGGAAATTATTATTTGTATTGCGGCAGCACCGAGTGGCGTGGACCAAGACCTATTGTGCTAGGTACTGTACCAACACAGAACAGAGAGATGGTCCCTGCCCCAAAGCGCTTTCATTTAAGTCCCTGAACATGGCTTCAGGAACCTAATTTAAGGCACCCGGGTCTGGAAACGTGTGTGTGTCTTCTTTCTTGCCTGCTTTGTCTCCACAAACAATAACACCCCTCTCCTCCTCCACCTCCACCCAACAATGTCGAGATGGGGGAGGGGATTTTATGGCTTTTCCTCCCCAGAACCCTTCTGCCCAAGGCAGTGGGAGACAGAGTGGGGCTGAGACTGTAAAGGTCTCAGGCAAACACACAAGCCAAATGCTTTGGAGCCAGGTTAAATGGCCACAGACTGGGACCCCCCCCCGCACCAGCAGAGTGTGTGTGTGTGGGGGGGTCCCTGGAGCACGCCGGAGCAGGAGGCGGGAGCTCCCCTGGAGCGGGCACAGTCCCGCTGGCGCCCCAGAGGTTACCTGAGTGCAGGCGGACGGCGCTGGGGGCGGAGGCAGCCCCGCTGCCCAGCAAATGGCTGCGCGAGGGCAAAGCGGGAGGACTCGCGCGGGCCCCCGCCCCCCATAAAGGCATCTGGGCCGGGCCGGGCGCGGGCTGCACCCGAGGCTTTGTCCGTGCGCTGGGCTGGGAGGCGGCGGCAGACGCGACCCCCGGCCAATGCAGTCGGTCCGGGCGCGTGTCTGGCAGGCACGCTAGAGCCTCCGGAGGGTCAGGCTTTGTCCCCTGCTAATGACCGCGCTGCTGCGGGGGCTGAAGGGAGCGTGACTTTGTAATTCCCTTCCTGGGTCTCCAGCCGCAGGGAAGAGGCTCATTACCAGCTGGGGATTTGTCAGCTCAGCCCAGGCCTGCTGGGCGCCCGGGAGACGGGCTGGGGTTGTTGCTGCCACTGCCCTTATCCCACACACCAGCAATAATAGCCCAGCCTTCTGGCTTGAAAGGATGGCTGGTGAGTAGGTTTTCTTTCTCTCTTACTGGAGATCATGTTAATTAAGTAGGCTTTATTTGATTTTTAATCCCCTTGTCTTGAATAGAGTACACCAGGTGTGGTAGAGCTGTGCAGGAGTACGATAGGGTTCCCCCTCCGCCCCCCTTTGGGTTTAGGGTGCATACGGATTTCCCAGTGTTTTTCTTGATAAAGACAATGTCATTTAGTGTATGTAGTGTTTGTTCACAATAGAATAATACTATGCTGTACTTGTGGCACCTTAGAGACTAACGAATTTATTTGAGCATGAGCTTTCGTGAGCTACAGCTCACTTCATCAGATGCATACCGTGGAAACTGCAGCAGACTGCAGACTGCTGAGTCTGCTGCAGTTTCCACGGTATGCATCTGATGAAGTGAGCTGTAGCTCACGAAAGCTCATGCTCAAATAAATTCGTTAGTCTCTAAGGTGCCACAAGTACTCCTTTTCTTTCTGCGAATACAGACTAACACGGCTGTTACTCTGAAACCTAATACTATGCTGTAATTAGTAGGCCTGGATTAGGATTTTAACCATCTGGCTGGTAGGAGCTAAACTCATTCATCTATTACATATGCAAATATAAAGCCCTTTACCTGGCTTATCATTGGAGATTTCAGATGTTCACAAGGTTACGTTTGGTTTAAAAGTATACTTATGGACTTTCTTGATGTGGGTGAAGAAAAGCTCTCTGTTTTATGCTGCTAATAGTGACCCAGGTATTGTTTATGAATAACCCTCAGTTTAAGAAAAGCCTAGTGGTAGTTTGTTGTAATACAGGACATTTGGTTGGGTTTGATTTTCCTGCCTGCTTATTCCCCAGGATCATTTCCTAATTTTGTACCAGGACTTTGCCAAAGCTGAGCCCTGGCACCTCTAGGCTTGGCAGTTCATCTTCTTCCCTGCCCCTTCTCCCCCTTCCCCCCGCCACCTCTGGGCTTGCTGCATCAGTTATGAATGTGAAAAGATTGCTTGAGAGCCATCCCCTTTTTCATTACAAATGTAAGCATTGCCCAGGATTACTGTGGTATAGAAGTTGTGGGGGAAAAGGTTCTTCACATTGCTTAAAACTGATTCCTCTGACCAATTAAGGAGTATCACTGAGGGCTTGAAGAAAATTCCGCTTGGTTCTGGACCACAAAGATAGTGGCCGTGGTTTGGAACTTTGAGTGTTGGGAATGATACATGGAAGGAATTGTATGGAAGGAATCCATAAATTAGAAAAGAAACCATTTTAGGCATCCTTATTTGTCAAGATTAAAAGTTATGCAGATGTCTTATTGAGTTGATTTTGGTAGCATGCTGAACTGTGATTTGTGGAAATCTAATGATGCATTGCATGGGCTCCTCTTACCTATCCCTCCAAAGTCAGAATTTCCAGCAGCTCCAGGGCCAAATTTAATAACTGATTTTTTTTTTAACTGATATGTTAAAATCCTGGGACTAATATGGATTGCAGTGAAATTACGGTTAACAGTGTCAAAACCATTTTCTCATGTTATTTATTTGGCTTTCACCATGATTATTGATTATATTAAAAATCATGAATTCTAAGCTGATATGTGATTAGACCATACCTCGCTTCTCAGTTGAAAATAAATACAATTCAATAGAAGTTACGTGGTTTGAGATGCAATTACTACTGTTCCCTTGAAGGAACTATGCAAAGCATAACAATGTTGAATAATTAAAAAAAAACCCGAATAACTATATGGATTTCCCTCATGGTAAAATTTGATCCTTCTCTGATCAGACTGACCAGCGTGTCCAAGTTAGAGTTCAGGAGAGTGTCTGTTCAGTCATTGGACAATGTTAGGTCCTGATCCTGCCAACACTTGCCTAACTGTGATTAAGTAGGTGATTGTTTGCAGTGTTGTAGCTGAAGAAGAGTTCTGTCTAAGCTCAAAAGCTTGTCTGTTTCGCCAACGGAAGTTGGTCCAGTAAAAAGGGATGAATCACCTGCTTAAAGTTAAGCAGTTAAATAAGTGTTTGCAGGTGTCAAACCTTAGTGGTTATTCTTAAGAACATAATCTGAGAATGGCCATACTGAATCAGACCAATTATCTATCTAGCCCAGTATCCTGTCTTCCAACAGTGGCCAATGCCAGGTGCTTTAGAGGGAATGAACAGAATGGGGCAATTATTGAGTGATCCATCCCCTGTTGTCCAGTCTCAGCTTCTGGGGATGTCCAGAGCATGGGGTTGCACCCCTGACCATCTTGGTTAATACCCATTGATTGAGCTATCCTCCATGAACTTACCTAATTCTTTTTGAACCCGGTTATGTTTTTGGCCTTCACAACATCCCCTGGCAGCAAGTTCCACAGGTTTCCTGTGTGTTGTGTGAAGAAGTACTTCTTTTGTTTGTTTTAAACCTCCTGCCTATCAAGTTCATCAGTAAACCCTAGTTCTTGTGTTATGTGAAGGGGTAAATAACACTTCCCTATTCACTTTCTCCATACTGTTCATGATTTTATAGACCTCTGTCATATCCGTCTTAGCTGTTTTCTTTTCTAAACTGAACAGTTTCTCTTTTTAATCTTGCGTTATAGGGGAGCTGTTCCATATGCCTAATAATTGTTGTTTGCCTGTCTCTGCTCCTTTTCCAATTCTAATATATCTTTCCTGAGATGACACATCCAAAACTGCACACAGTATTGAAGGTGTGTGCACACCATGGATTTATATAGTAGAATTATGATGTTTACTGTCTTATTGGTCCGTCTCCTTATGGTTCTTAACATTGTTAGCTTTTTTTGACTGCTGCTGCATGTCGAGTGGATGTTTTCAGAGAACTACCCACAATGACTCTAAGATCTTTCTTGAGTGGTAACAGCTAATTTAGACCCCATCTTTTTGTATGTATGGTTAGGATTATTTTTTCCAGATCACTTTGCACTTATTAATGTGGTGGGCTTCTTTGGTATTTTTCCCCCTATGGGTGTTAAATTTAATTATGGTTGGTATAACTGAGCGTTTCAACTATGTTCATCTCTTTGCCTAGATCCTGTATTCCACTCAGTCAATTCTTGATTTAGTCTTCTCTTCTTATGAGTTCCAGGACAAGTTGCTCCCTGAAGCAGTCATTTAATGTGTTCAAAAATGTTATCTCTGCACCCTTCCTGAGGTGACATACCCAGTAAATATTAGGATAGTTGAAATCCCCCATTACTATTGTGTTTTCTGCCTTTGTAGCCCTTCTAATCTCCCTGAGCATTTCAGTCACCCTTGCTATCCTGGTCAGGTGGTTGGTAATATATTCCTACTGCTAGACTCTTACTGTTGAAGCATGGAATTTCTATCCATATAGAGATTCCATAGTACAGTTTGCTTTATTTAAAATGTTTACCTTCTTTGACTCTAGGCTTTCTTTCACATGTAGTGCCATTCCCGCACCAGTGCAACCTATCTATCATTCCTATATATTTTGTACCCTGTTATTACCATGTCCCATTGATTATCCTCATTTCCATGATGCCTATTATAGCAATATCCTCACTTAATGCTAATTCACCCATGTTAGTATTTAGACTTCTAGCCTGTGTATAATAAGCACTTATACATTTGTCAATATTTAGTTGCTTGCCTTCATGTGTTCTATTTAAATGTGATTCTTTTATGTTTGACTGTTTCTCACTAGCTCCTACGTGTACTTTACCAACTACGTTCCTATCCCTTTATTAGGATATAGATTTCCTCCTTTAATAAGTTCATCCCTAATGGATGTATCCACCTGAACCATGTGCTCTTCCACACCTGTTCATTTTCCCTCAGCCCTTAGTTTAAAAAGCTCTCTGCAGTGAGATTCCATTTTGGTTTAAGTGGATCCCATCTTTTCTGTATCAGCTCCTCCATTCCAAAAAAGACCCTGCAGTTCTGTTTGTCTTCCTGGCCCTGCATGTAGATCTGGAAGCAGTTCAGAGAATGCTATCATGTAGGTCCTGGACTTTAATCTCTTCTGTAGCAGCCTAAATTTGGGCTCCAGGACCTCTCCTACCTTTCTCTGTTACTGGTACCTTCATGTACCACCAGTTCCTTCCCAGCACTGCACATAAATTTGTCTTAGATGACTCATGAGATCTGCAAGCTTTGCACCCAGCAGGCAATTTACAAGTTCTCCTGATCATCACAGACCCAGCTATAGGTTTCTAATAACCAAATCCCCCATTACTATTACCTGGCTCTTCCTAGAAACTGGGGTTGCCTCCCCAGGAGGAGTAACCTCAGTGTGAGCGAATATCCAGACATCATCTGGAAGCAGGGTCCCAACTATGGGATTGTGTCTGTACAGTCCAACTTGATGTTCTTTTTCCCTGAGACTTTCATCCATCTTTATTGTATCCCTGAAAGTCTCCACTATGTACATCTGTTTTCCTTAGCTCCTCCAGTTCAAACACTGTGGCCTCAAGAGCCTGTAATATCTCCCTGAAGGCCATGAACTGCTTGCGCCATATGCATACTTATATCACCTGCCCACAAGGAAGGTAACCATGTTAGAGAGCTTATTCCTTCACTCTCCCACTTCCCTGGTCCTTCTCACATGAACAGAGAGCAACAATACCCGAAGTCCGAAGGTGCAAACAATTCGATGTTTATTGGGGTGAACTTCCAGCAAGCTTAAATACAAGTTCCTTTTCCTTATTTCCGAATCCCAACTTACTTCCTGTTTGCCCCTAATTTATATAGTAATATTCTTAGCTATACCTTAACCAATCATTCTACTAAAATTTAACTAACCAATCCTAACATATTGTAACATGATTATGTAACCAATTATATCCCACCACCTTAATTAGTTTACACCCAGCAAAATTAATTATACAGCAGACAGGAACAATCACAGAACCAGACAGAGATTATACAGACAAACAATAGCAAAGTGGGAACTATAATGGCAAGACAATACAGAAGTGAGGATTTCACATCCCAGTATTGATAAGTGAGTTCTTGCCAGACAGGATGCTATCAAACTAAGTTTTCTTTTACATTTTCTAGGCACTTCCCTTTCTCTGGAGGTGATAGGAATACAATCCTGTCCTGATAGTGCCTAACAGCCCAATAGCACCTTTTTTCAATGTGACTAGGTTGGAATGTGAGGATGTGACCGTTCGCTTCCCAGCTTATGGCTGCCTCTGCTGCTTAGCCAAAGGCCTTAGCCTAAGAACAGGGCCCCAGACTGTCACAGTAAGAGAAGGACCTTACATTGGCAGACAGTGATTTTGATTCTTTCTTTTATACCTCTAACTAGCCAAGTGATAAGAATACACCTAAATTCTTAAAGTACAGGCCTTTACAGGCAGGCCTGAATATCTATATTCTAACAAACCATACATGCTGCATTCAGTGCAATACATGGGATAGTACCCACTCTGCTACTGGACTTCTGCCTGCATTATTTTTACTCTTGTAGGGATTTTGGTTGGGTGTGTTTTGTTTTTGGTTGTTGTGTTGTGGTGCTGGTGGTTTTTTTGTTTGTGGGTTTTTTTTTTTAGAGGAGGGGGGAGTTTTGTGAGTTTTGGAGTATTGGTCTAGGTTTAGGGAATCATAGAATATCAGGGTTGGAAGGGACCTCAGGAGATCATCCAGTCCAACCCCCTGGTCAGAGCAGGACCAATCCCCAACTAAATCATCCCAGCCAGGGCTTTGTCAAGCCTGACTTTAAAAATGTCTAAGGAAGGAGATTCCACCACCTCCCTAGGTAACGCATTCCAGTGTTTCACCACCCTCCTAGTGAAAAAGTTTTTCCTAATATCCAACCTAAACCTCCCCCACTGCAACTTGAGACCATTACTCCTTGTTCTGTCATCTGCCACCACTGAGAACAGTCTAGATCCATCCTCTTTGGAACCCCCTTTCAGGTAGTTGAAAGCAGCTACCAAATCCCCCCTACTCTTCTCTTCTGCAGACTAAACAATCCCAGTTTCCTCAGCCTCTCCTCATAAATCTTGTGTTCCAGTCCCCTAATCATTTTTGTTGCCCTCCGCTGGACTCTTTCCAATTTTTCCACATCCTTCTTGTAGTGTGGGGCCAAAACTGGAAACAGTACTCCAGATGAGGCCTCACCAATGTCGAATAGAGGGGAACGATCACATCCCTTGATCTGCTGGCAATGCCCCTACATATACATGCCAAAATGCAATTGACCTTCTTAGCAACAAGGGCACACTGTTGACTTATATCCAACTTCTCGTCCACTGTAACCCATAGGTCCTTTTCTGCAGAACTGCTGCCGAGCCATTCGGTCCCTAGTCTGTAGCGGTGCATGGGATTCTTCCATCCTAAGTGCAGGACTCTGCACTTGTCCTTGTTGAACCTCATCAGATTTCTTTTGGCCCAATCCTCTAATTTGTCTAGGGCCCTCTGTATCCTATCCCTGCCCTCCAGCATATCTACCTCTCCTCCCAGTTTAGTGTCATCTGCAAACTTGCTGAGGGTGCAATCCACACCATCCTCCAGATCATTAATGAAGATATTGAACAAAACCGGCCCCAGGACCGACCCTTGGGGCACTCCACTTGATACCGGCTGCCAACTAGACATGGAGCTATTGATCACTACCCGTTGAGCCCGACAATCTAGCTAACTTTCTATCCACCTTATAGTCCATTCATCCAGCCCATACTTCTTTAACTTGCTGGCAAGAATACTGTGGGAGACCGTGTCTAAAGCTTTACTAAAGTCAAGGAACAACACGTCCACAGCTTTCCCCTCATCCACAGAACCAGTTATCTCATCATAGAAGGCAATTAGATTAGTCAGGCATGACTTGCCCTTGGTGAATCCATGCTGACTGTTCCTGTTCACTTTCCTCTCCTCTAAGTGCTTCAGAATTGATTCCTTGAGGACCTGCTCCATGATTTTTCCAGGGACTGAGGTGAGGCTCACTGGCCTGTAGTAATATGATTACAGCAGGGTTTTGCAAAAATGAAGGTTGCAGTGAGCATTTTAAAATGGAGTTTGGGTCAAGTTAAAATGGAGTTTGAGTTACAATATAGACAAGTATAATGAATGACAAACAGTGAGCAGAAGTTACAATGTTGAAACAGGTTTCAGAGTAGCAGCCGTGTTAGTCTGTATTGGCAAAAAGAAAAGGAGTACTTGTGGCACCTTAGAGACTAACCAATTTATTTGAGCATAAGCTTTCGTGAGCTGCAGCTGTTTTATTTGAGCATAAGCTCACAAAAGCTTATGCTCAAATAAATTGGTTAGTCTCTAAGGTGCCACAAGTACTCCTTTTCTTTTTGCCAATACAAACAGTGTACGTTTCCGCGATTTAAGCAGCAATTGGATTGAAAGTGAAACTCAATTAGCTAGTTATTGGGGTAACTGGTTTTATGAATGAATGTTGTTTCATTCATAAAAATTTGCTTATGAAGTTATATTAATAAAGCGAACCATTAAAAACAATTCCATTGATCAGCTCTACATGAGTATCCCAGGATGATATCATTATTATTTGTATTGAAGTAGTGTTTAGGCACCCCAGTCATGACTTCTTGGCCTGACTGTACTAGGCACTGTGCAAGCATAAAGGAAAGAAGTGGTTCCTGCTCTACTGCCTATGTATGAGACAAGAGACAACGGGTAGGTGCAGCAAACCAGTGATGAAGCACAAAGTAACAAGAAGACAATACTGGTCAAAATGAAAAGCAGTAGTACAGTGCACCAAGTGTTTAAATATGGTCCAGTTTTTGTAAGCATCACAGCAGAGTTTCCCAGGCCTATTAATGATTGCTTCCATTGTGAAGCTCAACATGGTCTACACCTCTGAGGAAACAGTGCCACCTCTTTATGTTGGCTTTATCTGAGAAGGGATGATGTAGGAGGCTGAGTGGTTGCTGATCCTCAGAAGAGGCTGTAGCAGAAGTTACAAGGAAACAAAATATCTCTAGATTGCAATGAATGGGCAAAATGGATAGAACACAAGTAAGAACATTGATCTAGGGAAATTCAGGATGAGTAGTTTGATATGAGTACCTTCCTTACTTGCTCTCTGGTTATGAGCTGGTGCAAGAGGAGCACCAGCCTAGGAAGACTCATGAGGAGCTGGAGAACTTCTGAATGGGTCAGGACACTTGCAGAGAGATAATAGCAGAGCTTGACCCTGTGATACTGTGGAAGTACGCTTGGATGCGAGCTGTAGTGTACAGGTACAATTTACTAGCACATATTTGGAGTAGGCTAGTTGACAATTTGACCTGTTGTTCTAGAAGTATCTGTACAGCAATAAATGAAGACTGGCAGAGGAGTGTGTTTGCCATTAAAATATCCAAGAAGCAACAGGTGAGTTTGAATGCAACTAGGCCTTCCCCAACTTTGTGGTGCTGTTGATGGAATGCCCTAGTCCTTTCTCTGCCCGCCACAGCCAGCACAGAAATATGTTAGCCAAAAATGCAGCTACTCTAGAAGCCAGCACTTAGACATGTACCTTGGCTGGCTGAACAAAGTGCATGATTCATGAAATTCTAAGCACAATCTGGCAATTCATTCCCACCATGCCACTCTCAAGTTCATGCCTGCTAATTTTTGACCACAGAAAAGAGCACCATCTTGATTGCCCTGTTGCTCCAGATTTTGAACAGGGCCCTGCATGGGCTTACAGGTCTATGAAAGATTTTTTTCTTGAGTTGGTTTTGTGGGAAGCAAAAGCCTTGGGTAAGTAGCACAAGAACTTGGTGATCTCGCAGAACTATATTGTTACCAGGTCCCACACAGTATTACCATGACCTCTCCAATACTTCAGTTCATTTTAACTGTCCATTTAAAATGATCATCTATCCTGGTACAGAATTTATAAGTCATTCTCTGAAGTTGTCTAAATGGACAGGAAACATTCTCTGGTTTGTTTCAGCATGCTTTTCTTCAGGTAATGTGGTAAATTTTGATTAAAACCAATGAACAAATGTTGGCCATAGTTTATTTCGTATCCATAGAACATTTTTTTTGCCTCTCCTCACTTTGACCTTGTACATACAGTTAGTTTTCTTTTGCTTTTCCAGATAAAGTTTCTTACAATATGTACATCTGTATATTTATCTGATGACATGGAGTTACATTAAAACTGAAGCTGACTGTAAATCTTGTCTCTATCTCATTTGACCTAACTCCAAGTATATTATCTTTAGGATTCCACAGCTTGAAAACCATTATTTAGTGTGAACGTGCTTTGTTTGTGCTTTACTTTATAGAAAAGCCTATGTTTTGTTGAATGCACAGTTCTTTAAAAGTATTTCATTATCATTACAATGTATAATGGTAGAACACTTCAAAATACACAATTAAAGTGAATCATACGTGCCATCAGCCCTGGATTCCAAAACTGAAGGCCAAACTCTGCTTGCTTTGCTATCCTGACAAGTCCATAGGAGTCAATGAGTGAAACATGGTTCCATTGAATGTAACGGCAAAACTGACTTCATTTGGACCAGGAGGATTTTACTCAATAAGACTACGTGCATGGGTAAATATGCAGAAACTGGCTCTTAATTTTAAAGATAATAATTGAATACAGTTTGAAAGGCCTTATGTTATCATAAAAAAAGTCATGTTAATTATAAGTGAATACAAATTTCTAAATTAGAAGACTACCAAGCTGCGCTTCCTGTATGAAAAACATCTTGCTACGTTGAAGAATTTCTTGTTTCTTTTATTTTTAAACCTGTTACCCCATATGGACCATTCATAGATTAGTGATGCTCAAATGTGACTTTTATAGTAGAAACTGTTTCTTGTTTGCATCAACAATATTCTAAAGTGGTACGATTTTAATTGGTAATTTAATTGCTTCTGTAGCTATAGACTATATTTAAGTAGTCATAACAGATGTGCTGTATAATAAATTATCCCCAAAAAAAAATAGGCCTCTTATTTGAGAAGTGTCAAAAATGTTAGAGATGTTACCATTTATAATGTAGTTCGGGGGTTCTCCAACTTCATTGCACCGCGACCCCTTTTTGACAACAAAAATTACTACTTGACCCCAGGAGTGGGGACCGAAGCCTGAGTCCTCCCAAGCCCCACTGCCCCAGGTAGGGGAAGGGGGCAAAGCTGAAGTCCAAGGGCTTCAGCCCCAGGTAGGGGGTCTGCAACCTGAGCCCTGCTGCCCAGGGCTGAAGCCCTCAGGCTTTGACTTCGGCCTTGAGCAGTGGGGCTTGGGCTTCAGCCCTGGGTCCCAGCAAGTCTAAGCCAGCCCTGGTGATCCCATTGAAAGTGGGTCGTGACTTACTTTGGGATCCTGATCCACAGTTTGAGAACCGCTGATGTAGCTGATTCCATTGTAGCTCTTATTACAATTCTGGTTTGGAATATACAGAGCATGAAAATGTCTGGAGTATAATAACTTGCCATCCCAACTTGCTGAGTTATTTGATGAGTAACTCATCTGTTTTTAGATGCATTGTGTAAATATTTAGGTCTGGTAACTAGTAGCATTTTAAAAAGCCATAAGAAAATTATATATTTTAGCTTTGTTTCTTATTTTAAATAGTATTTTAATATTTAAACTCCCACTCATTTCAGGGTTAGTTTCTATGTTAATATAAGTACATTTCAGTTTGGTTTTAGTTCCTCCCAGTATTTGTTTTGATATATATATTTTTGGTCAACAGTACTCTTGGCATATATTTACTATGATATAAGAAATGTTTCCATCTTTTTTCCTTTTGAAAGCTTCATTTGTTACTCATTGCTAAAGCAGCCTTCTCAGCCATTACTGCTTTTGTTTTTTTTTTTTTATAAATGCCCGACCTATTTGTGAGTCATCTTTACTTAGTGATTTTTCCAAAAAATGTTTACAAGAGTAAAATCAGAGAAGATTAGGGTTGGAAGAGACCTCAGGAGGTCATGTAGTTCAACTCCCTGCTCAAATCAGGACCAACCCCAACTAAATCATCCCAGTTAGGGCTTTCTCAAGCCGGGCCTTAAAAACCTCTAAGGATGGAGATTCCACCACCTCCTTAGGTAACCCATTCCAGCGCTTCACCACCCTCCTAGTGAAATAGTTTTTCCTAATATCCAACCTAGACCTCCCCCACTGCAACTTGAGACCATTGTTCCCTGTTCTGTCATCTGCCACCACTGGGAACAGCCTAGCTCCATCCTCTTTGGAATCCCCCTTTAGGTAGTTGAAGGCTGCTATCAAATCCCCCCTCACTCTTCTCTTCTACAGACTAAATAAGCCCAGTTCCTTCAGCCTCTCCTCGTAAGACCTGTTCTCCAGCCCCCTAATCATTTTTGTTGCCCTCCACTGGACTCTCTCCAATTTGTCCACATCCTTTCTGTAGTGGGGGGACCAAAACTGGACACAATACTCCAGATGCGGCCTCACCAGTGCTGAATAGAGGGAAATAATCTCGTCCCTCAATCTGCTGGCAATGATCCTACTAATACAGCCCAATATGCCGTTGTCCTTCTTGGCAACAAGGACACACTGTTGACTCATATCCAGTTTCTCCTCCACTATAATCCGCAGGTCCTTTTCGACAGAGCTGCTGCTTAGCCAGTTTAGTTTAGGTTTCGACTAAACTCATGTCTAGTCGGTCCCCAGCCTGTAGCAGGGACTACAAGTGGCGGTAGCTATGTCCGGTGGGAGAGCGTCTCTTGCCAACAGCACTGGCCACACTGGTGCTTCTGTTGGTGTAACTTAAGTCTCTCCAGAGGGGTGTTTTTTTAATCACACCCCTGAGTGACATAAGTTATACCGACAAATGTGCTAGTGTAGAAATAGCCCTATACGGAGAAAATAGAGTCCTCTGCCAACTTCTGTTTGTTTAGCAATTTTCAGTACACTTATCAGTTTTAGTTTTAAAGCGTTACATCTTTAGATTATCTTGCTGAAATTGGACAGAAATAATACATTCATTTAATTAAAAAATAAACACACTTTGATATCAAAACCTTTTTTACCATTTAATTAGTATGTATGTACTATGTTCCTCTGGAACAGTTTGCTTCACCCAGTGATGCTGGTTTTGCCCAGAACTGTTGATAATAGTACCATGCTTCAGAGAAATTCCCCTTGAGACAATCTCCTTGATAAAATCTTATGCTATTGCCGGTATAATTTGCTTCTGCATAATTTCCAGCACTTTTAAGTAGTGGGGTTGATTTAATAATGCTTCCAAAACAAATACTGACTGAAGATATCCAACAATTTGGAGGAGTCGGTGGCATCCACCCAACATCATCTCCTGGTCAATTGTGTGGCCTAATGAGCCCAGATGTGCTGGGTGGTGGGTGGGCTCACTCTGAGAGATGCTGTTCACCTGTTGGCTGTGCAATTCTAGCTTTTCCCCTGGACAACCTGGTAATGGCATTCCTGTTAGAAAGTAAAAATATATTGTTATGCAACCAAGTTTAGTAATAGGTTTACACCAGCAGGCAGAGACTCTGGAATAATGATGCAGATGTGAGCCCAGTAAATAAAATAACCAGCTGTTACTGCAAGAATGTGTAGAGACTGCTTGCCGCCGCCTCCTATTGGTGCTGTGACAGTTTCATTTCCCTCAGAGGCAAGAAGCACAGGCATGCCCCTGAACAACTTCGTGATTTGGGGTCCTTGTCATCTGAGAAGAGCTACTCCTGCTAGGGACTATATGCAGGTATGCCAGGGTACACCTGCCTACCCAGCCTGCTTAGTAACTCTTACATTATTCTTTTCTGTATCCTTTTTGAATATTGGTTTGATTCAGGGAGGTCACAAAAAGATGGATGGATGGATTTAGCAATTTTTTGTCCTCCTGCCTTAACAATATGCAGCAATGTGTTTTTTCTGTGATAATGACATGTGAGTGAATTTACCTAATCAGTTGGATTATATTGTATACAATATTATTTGAATGAAAAAATCTAAAGTTTTATTACAGGTAAGCTGTCATGCATTGGCAGTTGGATTATGCAACACCCTGTGGGAAATGATTTTTTTATAAATCAATTTAAGGTTAGCCCACAAACTCGTAGCAGATACTCCAAACATAACTGGACACGTTCTGCAAGTGTGTCCCTGGAATTCTGTGTTCAGTTTTCTGTCTTTTGGCAGGGTTTGGGAAGGGAAGGAGCCTGTGCTTATCGTAGAGAGCGCAGGCTCTTATAAGCTATAGCCTGTTTGTTAGCTGGAGGAGAAGATGGATGGTGCGATGCTGCCAAGAACGTTTATTTTACATAAATAAAATAACCATTCTAAATATTTGTTCACGGTAGCAGATCAGGCATTTGTGACCCTTGGAACTGATGATGATTATTGCCGAGGAGCTCTGGTTCTTGGGCAGTCCTTGAGGAATCACATGACCTCTAGAAAGCTGGCTGTACTAATTACACCACAGGTCTCCAGTGCGATGAGGTAAGAATTCACAAATTCTCATTTGTAGTTAATGTGAAAAATAATCAGTTGCAAACAGGACTTCTGTTGAATTTCTTGCCATAACATAGTTACAAATAAACCGACTGTATTTTTATTTTTAACTCCTACCTTAGCTTCTTGCTGTTCAGAGAAACTAAACCCAAGGTTTTCAACAGTGACTAGTGATTTTTGGGTTTCTCAATTTTGTATTTCCACCAAAAAAGGGCAGCATACCCTCCTAAAAATTAGGCTTCTTTAAGATGTCCCAGGTTCGGCACCTAAAATTACTAATCACTTGAAAATATTGCCCTAAGTCTCTGGTGGTGGAACATGTAAATATTATTTTGTTTTGTTTAAAAACAAAAACACATTACCGCTTACAGTCTGATTCCACAGCCATCCCATGTGCAGAACTCTCATTCGATCGCTTCACATCTAATAAATTAGTTGTATCAGGCCTGGACAACAATATGCTGGGAGACCCAGTTACTGCAGGACATGATGCATGTAAATCAGTAGATGGTAATCTTCCCTCTTACCACTGAACCAGTGCTGCAATATACTGCTGAAGGTGCTATCTGTTGAATGGAATGTAAAACAGAACACCACAGACTTCAATTGTTACATCTACTTATACTGGGTCTGAGTTTGGCTTTGTGTGCAGTGTGGGAACTGTGTACATTGCTGATTCTGAATGCTGTGTGGTGGTGATCATAAAGCCGGGGGCAATTTTTCCTTCCTCCTCCCCACCCTCCTCCTCCTCCCCCCGCAGGTTAGATGTACTGGTAAATCCATGCTTCCTGGATTTTAAGCGCAGGTCAAATCTGAATAGTATACTATCCCTGAATAAGGCTCTAAGATCTTGATAAGATGAATTTTAGAGCTGGATGGAATTATTTTATCTAATGAAGGTTTTTTGGTGACCGTTTTCAAAAAATGTCCATTTTTTTCCAATTGAGAATAATATTTTCAAAAGCACCTAAATGACTTGGAAGCCTAAATCTCAGTGAAAGTTATAGGACTTTTTGAAAACTTTACCCCACGTAAAAAAACCCCAAGCAAACCAAATCTTAACCCCTTCCCCCCCCCCCCCCATCATATTTTTGTGACTAATGACTGATTCTGAGAGCCAGTTAGTCCTTATTATATAAGCTTCAGAGTGCAGGGCTTTGGACAAAACCTAGGATATTGTAGGTGATATCATAACACAAATAAATTACCTTAAAAAGATTTTTTCCTGTTCTAGGCTTGTAAATGTTGATGATCATCAATTTCAGTATTGTCTAGGAACGTTCTGTGAGTGATTATGAAGACACACCTTACTGAAATTCTTTTGAGAGGGTTTGAAGCAATAGTTATATATCTGTATCTCACAAATTTTAAACATGTATAACTGTGAGGATAAATTTACTCTGAGTGGCACAGGGAGGTGCAAATAGCTGTACCAGCAAGGCCTTCTACACCATGGGGAGGGACCATGCACTGCAGAAGTGGCCTGTGGTGGTGGTTCTGCATGGCTACGCAATGAGAGGACAGTTTTACTGTCCACTTGGCAAATGCTATAATAGGGATGCACTGAAAATGTGAGAGTCCTAGTTACACGACCTCCCCAGCCAGAGCCAATCACTTCTTGAGATGCACTGGCCCTTAGAAGAATGGAGGTTGTAATTTGTCCCCCTATAGTTACCTGTAGGGCAGATTTCTTGTTTACAGGGACCGTGCATCTTGGTTTACACTCTAGTTTGTGTGTGTTCGTGGGTTTTGTTTTTTTTTTAAAACTGGACCCAGAATGACAGTCAGTTCTGATATCTGCATGCCAGAATTTTTGCACTATGTTTTAACTGAAGAAATGTTTTTAAATTCTGTTGTTCCTGTATGTTGCTTGCTTTATCAGGACTGTCCTCTGCAGTGTGTTTGATGAAGTGATTGAAGTGGATGCAATTGACAGTGCTGACTCAATGCACTTGGCTCTGCTGGAGAGGCCAGAGCTGGGTGTAACCTTCACCAAACTTCACTGTTGGACTCTCACTCAATATAGCAAATGTGTCTTTATGGATGCAGACACTTTGGTGAGTAGAGTGGTAATCATGTTGCTAGGATTCTGAGAGATGTTAAAGATAGCTGGGTAGGTTCTGCTAGACCAGGCTAGCCGCGTCCGCAGGTTCGGCTGATTGCAGCTCCCACTGGCTATGGTTTGCTGCTCCGGGCCAATGGGCGCTGCGGGAAGCGGCGTGGGCCAAGGGATG
This sequence comes from Eretmochelys imbricata, assembly GCF_965152235.1. Classification (NCBI taxonomy): domain Eukaryota; kingdom Metazoa; phylum Chordata; order Testudines; family Cheloniidae; genus Eretmochelys; species Eretmochelys imbricata. The sequence continues at coordinate 127,397,316 of NC_135572.1, forward strand.
TGCTGGCTGCCGCTTCCCGGAGCGGCCAACTGTGGCCAGTGGGAGCTGTGATTGGCTGAACCTGCGGATGCGGCAAGTAAACAAACTGGCCTGGCCTGCCGGGGGGCTTACCCTGGCAGGCCGCATGCCAAAGGTTGCCGATCCCTGTGCTAGACAAATCCAGACTGGTACCCATCAGAGTAAGGTAGCCCAAAGATCAAAAGAGTTTGTGCTGAAATAAAGCTGTCCAGTACAAATTATGGCCATGATCCCATGGGCCATCCTCTACACATAAACCGTTCATTTTTCAGGATTAGTTGGGCCATTTTATTGTTTATAATAGAAATAAAGTTAAATAGTTGAACATTTGTCTCTGGGTCTGAAAAACATTTCTATGAGCTGTGATCCTGTACTGTGTCTTGTATTTACCAAAAAAGAGAGAGATTCAGGGGAAATGTTTTTTTTATTAAATCTTTCCTTTTTGGGGTAAAGAAATGTATTTATTCACTATTTTATATATCTGATTTATAATTTTATATAAAAGAGTACCTATCCCATGCAATAGGCTTCTCTTAACCATTCAAATTTCAGGCCAGATCCTCAGTTAACGTAATATAGCATCTCTCCATTGAAGGAGCAATACAGAATTTCATCAGCAGAGGCTCTGGTCCTCAATGTTATAGTATAAACTGAGCAATCTTTCCTGCTCCCTTCAAAGCTTAAAAGAAGGAAACCCGCAAACAAACATACTAGGCAAACAATTCCAAAAATAAAGCCAAACAATTTTATAAAAACAAACTAGTGCTCCACTCAGCTGTCTCCAGAGTCGGTGCCAACCCAGTTCTTTCAGACACACAGCTTTCACCAGCCCTTATTACACTTGTTCAAACAGATGGGCTCTGCAGCATGCCCAGAAGGACCCGTTCTGTCTCTGTCTCTAGATATCTATATCTATATCTATAAAAATGTACCAGCAAGGCCTGGTTATATGCTGGGGTGTAAAAGTGTTGTTCTCCTTGTTGCACTAGAATATTTTGAGGGACTTGCCGTTTAAACCTGGTGATCATGTTGTAATGTTATTAGGGTCACTGTTTTACCTTAGAACTTAAGGAAAGCGAGAAATATTATCTTATCAACTAACAAATGAAAGTTCTGATCTCCAGCCTCCTTTGTACTGTCCCTGTTTAAAGTGCTCTAAATACTTAGAACTTCCCTGACAAGGATAGTAATTTAATCCATCAGTTTTGATTTAGCTGTCCAGATGTTAAAGGCAACACAATGTTCGTAAACTGTTACTTTAAAATTGTAAATTTGAGTTTCTTTTTTTTCCCCCAAGGTGTTATGTAATGTTGATGAACTGTTTGATCGGGAAGAGCTTTCAGCAGCTCCTGATTCTGGATGGCCAGATTGCTTTAATAGTGGTGTATTTGTCTTTCGACCTTCTGTAGAAACTTATAACCATCTGCTGCAATTTGCTACTGAACATGGCAGCTTTGATGGTAAGTCTTTGAGAGAACATAGAGCAAGAAATTACCCTTACACTTAACAAGACAATTCTCCACAACTGTAAAGGGCCGAGCGTACTACTTAGCAGAGCAGAGGGAGGAAATGACAATACTCAAGGTTTAATCTCTCAAAAAACCTCAGCTGATGTAAATTGTCATAGCTCCAGTTTACACTAGTTGAGGATCTAACCCTAGAACTCTTGATCAGATAAGCTGGACAGGGGTTACCTGAATATTTCTGCCTCACTACTCATTATTTCATTTAAAGCTTACATTAAAAAAAAATTCTTTCCTTTGTCTATATCCTGTAAATAGAAACAGACAAATTGCTAAGTATGAATACAAAATAATAACACAAGCTAACAGGGACAAAATCAGAAAGGCTAAGGGACACAATGAGTTGCACCTAGCAAGGGACATCAAAGGCAATAAGAAGAGGGTCTATAAATACATCAGGAGCAAGAGAAAGATGAAGGAAAGTGTAGGCTCTCTGTTTATTGGGGAAGGAGATCTAATAACAGATGACATCAAGATGACTGAGGTGTTTGTCTATTTTACTTCAGTCTTCTCTAAAAAGGATGGTTTAAGCACCCATGGACTGGAGAAGGGCAAATATAGTACCTATCTTTAAAAAGGGGAACAAAGAGAATCCAGGAATTATAGATCAGTCATCCTAACTTGGGTACCTGAAAAGATACTGGAACAGATTATTCCACAACCAATTTGTAAGCACCTAAAGATTCATCAGGCTAATAGGGTTCATAGGAATAGCAGGCATGGATTTGTCAGCATGGATTATGCCAAATCAACGTAATTTCCTTTTCTGACATTGTTACTGGCATCGTGGGTAAAGGGAAAGCTGTAGACGTGATATAGCTTGATTTTTTTTGTTAGGCTTTTGAGGCTGTTCCACATGTTGTTCGCAAAAGCAAACTAGGAAAATGTAGTCTATATGATATGGCCTATAAGAAGAGTGGAAAACTGGTTAAAGACTGTACTTGGAGTAATTATCAATGGTTTGCTGTTAAACTGGGAGTAGGTGTCTAGTAGGGTCCCACAGGGGTACTAGTCAATATTTTCAGTAATGACTTGGATTATGGAATGGAGAGCATACTTAAAAATTTGCAGATGACCCCAAACTGGGAAGGATTGCAAACCTGGAGGACAGGATTAGAATTCAACTTGACCTTGACAAACTGGAGAACAGGTCTGAAGTCAACAAGATGAATTTCAATGAAGACCAGTGCAAAGTGCTATGCTTGGAGAGGCATGATCAAATGCACATTGATTATGAATCAGCAGTGTCATGCAATAGTGAAAAAGACTAATATCTTTATGGGATGTATTAACAGGAGTGTCCTATATAAAACATGGGAGGTAATTGTCCAATTCTGCACTGGTGAGGTCTCAGCTGAAGTACTCTGTCCAGTTTGGGTGGCTACACTTTAAGAAAGATGTGAACAATTTGGAGAGAGTCCAGAGGAGAAGGAAACAAATGATAAAATGTTCAGAAAACCTGGGCAATGAGGAAGAGATTTTTTTAACAAAAAAAACCAAAAAACCCTGGACATATTTAGTCTTGAGAGAAAAAGACTGAGGGTGGATCTGATAAGTCTTCAAATATGTGAAGGGTTGTTACAAAGACTATGGTGAGCAAATGCTGAAGGTAGAAGAAGCACCAATTGACTTAATCTGCAGAAGGGGAGATTTATGTTAGATATTAAGGAAAATTTTCAAGGATAGGTGAACTCTGGAATAGACTTCCAGAGGAGGTTGTGGAATCCCCATCACTGGCAGTTTTTAAGAATAGGCTTGACAAACACCTGTCAGGGATGGGCTAGGTTTACTTTGTCTTGCCTGCATGCACAGGGGTGGACTAGGTAACCTCTCAAGGTCCCTTCCAGTCCAGCATTGCTAGGATTCTGTGATTCTATGAACTTTTAATTTCTGTTTCCTTCCATTCTTTATTATTTGATGATTTAGTAAGTGTATGTATTTCTCATCCTATGAAATTCATGCTGTATAATTATATTTTGTATTTATATTAACTTTCAGTATATTAGCCAGTAGGCTAATTCTGCAAACAGTTACACACTGGCATCAAGCTGTTGCTTTTGTTACCTCATCTTCCCACCCACCATCACCTCGGTTGTCTCTTTTGTCTATTTGCTGCTGCTTACGGGCAATTTTTACCCAATTTGAAGATTTTTGCAGTTTCTTCTCATACACAAACTGGCTTTTGAAAGCAAGACAGCACTGAATAGTCATATAACTTCCTCTTTGGAGCCTAAAGGATTAAGCTAAAATACAGTGGGGGACACAGATTTACCTCATGACTCTGGGCTAGATTGTGCTTTCGTTGTGCAGCTGCAGGAACAGAACAGGGAAGGAGCATTGGCTCGTGCTCCACTGGCTGGCTTGTGGAGGAGGTGGAGCCCAGGCTCCAACCATGTGTTCAGGGGGGAGCAGGAAATGGGTGCACAGCACCCACTTACCCTGCACGCCCAGGCTCAAGGTCCAGGGAGACTGCACAGGATTATAAAGCCGTGTGGGTATGTAGCTCAAATCACTCAAGTTTTAGACCAAAGAGTCTCACTTGCACTCATTTTTTCTTTTTTCAGCACTGAATTTTCTCTTCGCTATTAAATCTTCAAACAAATTGTAGCTTACATGAAAATTTTGTTGATGCTGTTTGTAATTTTATTTATTCTCTAGGTGGTGATCAAGGCTTATTAAATAGTTTCTTCAGTAACTGGGCAACAACAGATATTGGCAAACATTTACCGTTTATCTACAATTTAAGCAGTAGTGTTATCTACACATATGTTCCTGCTTTCAAACAGTAAGTAGTATTACTGGTGGATGATTGCAATTCTATACAACCCTTTAATATATTTTGCCCATTTATAAGAGAAAAGGCTAGTGACCCATTCTGAAACTTGTTGAGTAGGAGTTAGTCTAACACAATAGTCCACAATGTGAAGTCGTGTGACAAGAAATTGGAATACAGTAATGCAGAGCCTTTATCATCCGCTCTGATACAGAATACCAAGATTTCTCAACGCTTAGTATTGTTAAATAGCTCTTACAATAGAGAACAAAAGTAAAAGTTGGAATAGTATTACTTGAATTGATATATCTTGGTTGATATGTCACTTCAGTGACACTTTCCTTATATTCTGCAGACCACAGATTACCTAATGGCACAGTTCTGATATTCTTACTACAAAAGTAGCCCCATTGATTTTCATTAGAGTTTCTCACAGTGTAAGGGTATTGAAATCTGTCCATAAGATTCTTCCTTGAAGCAAAATCGGTCTAGCAATTATTATATGATTTCAAATGCTCTTCTTTTTTTCTCTTTTAATAAACTTTTATGGTACACTGTTACAGGTATGGCTATATGAAATTCTTTCAAAAATGGGTCATGAATTCGATGATCCATTAGTGTGAATTACGATGAACTTCTTTTGAAGCTTTCACTGGATAATTTAAATACTGGAACCACAATAATCAATAATTTTTGCTGCTTTGATATTCAGTAAAGTGATTTTTATTAGTTTGGAGGGGAACATGCAAGAAGAGATGAACTATTTCCATTGGAATCAGCAGTAGGAAACAAGTGACAATGCAGTCTTTTATTTCCTTTCTTTCAAGCAAAGCAATTCAGATTAATAAAATAATTTAATTCAATAGCTTTCAATTATTCTGCATAACTGAGATCACATCTGGTGATATTTCATTGACCTCTTATTAATGTATTGTCACGAGTAGCTGTTGCAAGATGTCATGCCTGCCACTTATGAAATGCCAGTCAGGACGTATTCATTCCTATCCCGCAACTTTGTATTTCTCTCCTCTACAGTTTTGGCAGAGGTGCAAAGGTAGTTCATTTTTTGGGGCCAGCAAAGCCCTGGCACTATAAGTACAACTCTCAAACAAGAACAGTTATGCAGGATGACTCCACCTCAGGATCTCAGCATCAGTTCTCATTTCTTGTCCTCTGGTGGAAGATATACTATGCTAACATATTGCCTTTGTTAGAAAAACTTCCAGAGGTGGAAGACACAGAATCCCAGGGACAAAAGGTAAAGTGCTATCTTGGAAAAGAGACTAGCGGGAATATGCCAAAATCAAAACACCAACAAAAATTCCATAAATAAAAATAAATTACTATCTTGACTTCTTTTTTGGCCTGGGGAGTTGAGTGAGATGGGAAGGCATGATGGCTTTTGAACGGCAATAAACCTGCAGTGACTTTTTAGTGCAGATGTTGTCTAGAGATGGATGTGATAACTGAACCTCTGTGTAAAGTATTAGCTTATTATTATTAGTGCTCCAAAGATTTTTCCTTTGTATCAAAAGTAAACATAATTGATGAATAATGTTTGTAAACTGACACTTAAACCTCCCAAAACCTCTCTCCAAAAGCCTGGCAGCCAGATTTTCGGCTGGTGTAAATCAGCATTGCTCCACTGTCTTTGATAGAGCTAAGATGATTACCGTCAGCTGAAGACCTGGTGTGGGAATACAGTCACTTTACCTTTTTTTCAGAACTGCATTGTAACTGTTCGTATGAGGGTCATAGCTTCTCAGCTTATTGAATAAAGTTGCCCTGAAAAAGGTCTGAATATTTATGTTGAGGAAATAGTTTGCTATAGCTTTACAGCTGAAAGCATGCTGCTGTAAAGCATGCAGTTTGGCACTTCAATTTTAATTTAAAGGTAAAACTTAAAAATTAGTTCTCTCATTAAGAAATATACTCTTAATTTGCATATTTAAAGTGGCTAGAGTAGACTAGTTGCTGATAAACAGATTAGATTGTGGTTTCAAAAGAGATAAAGCAGCAACTAGAAGTAGTGGGGGCAGAGAATACTTTGATTTTGATTGATACGCATTATAAATTTCATCTCCTTGATACATGCAAATGAATTTTCACAACTGTGTTTAGAATTGGATGATGATAATCATAAAAACTTCAACAGGCCCATAAAATCAGTTGGAGTATTGCCACTGATGTGAAGAGAATTGGTTTGTAAAACCTTTCTTATGCCTAGCAAACTGGGAAGGAGGAGAGAGGAAGGGGAACTGCAGGTTATAGATATTTGCAATTTTTGTTTGCCTAACTTTTGTCCCTCCTATACTTGGTAGAATAAAGAAAAAATAGAAGTAAGCTAGCATGGAAATTGAATAATTTCTTCTCAGTGGACGGGGGTGGCTTTAAGGTTTGTATTAAGGGCTTGATCCATCTCCTACTGAAGTCTATGGGAGTCTTTCCATTGACTTTAATGGGTGTTGGATTGGCTACGAAGTTTAGGTAGGAGACTCTCACTGAAACCTGTGCCCCAGTCTGGGGATAAAAGAAACCCCTTCAGATTCTGTAGCTCTTTATTCCTTAACTTCTATAGGGCCTGTGGCAATCAACAAGAAAATACCACAGTAGAACCTTGTGTCATGAAGAAAGTGTAAATATTTTTTATAATTTGTTAAATCACAGGTATCATAAAACAATTTTTTGCAAAATTCTTCTTTTAGTGATGTGATTTGTTTTTTCTAGCACATTTTCAGTGGAGATGAAACTAGACCAAAAAATGAGAATCCTCTGATCAATTCTCTGCAAATCCCTGTGTTTCCAGAACAGACATCCGAAATGGACATCACTACTTGTCCACCGGAAGAGTTTGATACTAAAACAGTAAGTACAAACTGTATATTTCTTGTGAATAGCTATGTATATTTTTACATATTGGGCACTACCAGTGATGGACATTTTTATGATGACACATGTAAGCCTCTAAACAAAATTTAATTTAAGCATTTGATCTTGATGATAACATCCTCCTCAATTTAGTTCTAGTGCTTTAATTCTCTCACTGGATTCAGAAGTAAATTCAAGTCTCATCATGAAAATTTATGGTCTTTGATCTTCAGTCAAGAATGGCTCTGATGTATCTGGAGGTTAAAAAATTTGTATTGAACATTGCCAAGAGAATATTTGACAAGTTAGTGGGTGCTAAATAAATCCTAGGGAAATTCTACTGCCAAAGTAACCTTATTGAATTACAGTATTCTTATCATTGTATAAATTTAAAGCTGGAATCTTCTTTTATCCATAATATCTACAGAGATTTCTGTTTAAAACTTAAGTGTATTCCTCAAAGACTGTTTCCTAGTCTGCATTCCTCTGATATAGATGTACCGTTCACTTCTGCAAGGCAGTTTAAGTTCCCCTTTGAGTACTTGTTTTACACTTGTGTATGTCAATTTACTTAATTGGAATAGCTTATATGCTTACTGGAGTGAGGTCACTTGGATGCACATTATTCTGTTCATCCTGGCTCCTTAGAGCCTTGTCCATAATAGCACTTTCATACCATGCAGGGCTACTAACCATAAAAGTTTTTGTTTTGTAATACTTGCCATATTATGGTAGATTGGGAGAAAGTAAATCAAATTGTATCTTCAGTGTCACCTGCTGTTTGTTTTTACTGATTACACTCCCAATGCATCCGATGAAGTGAGCTGTAGCTCACGAAAGCTTATGCTCAAATAAATTGGTTAACCTCAAAGGTGCCACAAGTACTCCTTTTCTTTTTACTCCCAATACAGTGGCCAAATGAAATATAATTTTCCTCATTTTTAATGGCAAAATCTGTGTCAAGGCTTCATAACGGTACTGTGTTCGTGTGTTGTAAATATATCACTATTTTAGTGTTTCTTGACCATTATTGTAGAGAAGTGTAGTGGTTTTTGTTAGAGCTTTTAGAGAGAAACTGCAAATGAACTATTTGCAAGAATCCCTTTTTTAAAAACTGAATTTATTTAAAGGATTTTAATTTTTGTTGAACCTTTCTGATGGTGTTGGAATGTTGTTTGACCCAGACTATTGCCATATACACTACTGCGTGGTAATTCTAAAACATGTTGCTTAACAACGTGGTTCTTTGGGTTTTTAAAAATATCTTTAAATTGCTAGTTTTATACAAGCTACTCATTTAATTTTTCATTAAAATAAAATATGAATGCTTCATCAAGAGATTATGTAAACTAGGATTAAGGGCCTCCCACTTAAAATGGCCTAACTCCATTGACCTCATGGAGTTATTTCTGTTTTACTTTGGTGTAAGTGAAAAGACACTCACACTTAAGGGCTCTATGTTCTGATTGCCAGAAGAAGTGAATGTGTATTTCTGTTAACCTATGTAGACCTGAATACAGTTTCTCTACTTCATCTCTATTATGGATCACCTTGATCTGCTCTCATTCTGTAGATAGAAATTGCTTGCCTAGCCATAGAGCAAACTGAACTTCTAGCATCTCTTTTCCATCCTTCATTCCTCCAGCTGAAATTATTTTCTACTGTACAAATTCTGTTGGTGTAAAAACTGTAAAGAAAAAGCAAGAATTAATAAAAACTTTACATTACAGCCACCTGTACCTCAAGTTGAACAACCCAGTTCTGAAGTCAGTCTCCCTGAGCCAGACCAGCCATTAGAACAGCTTGCCTTTCATCCTGCCCCTCAGCAAACCTTGGAACTGGTATATACAACTTCGTGTTCCATCCTTGTTGCAAGTCTTTGTGCATTTACTTCATTCTTTGCCAGCACAATTTTGGGAGAGATCAGCTAATTATGATTTAATTTAACATAAGTATGTCTTAGCTAATCAGGCAGATATAGAAATGATTTCTCTGTATAATTTCTTGGCCATTTTCAGTCCTTTTTTATGAAGCTCTCTCTTTAATATTTGTGAATTTTCTATCTGAATGTATACCCCCCTCCCCCCCCCCCCCCAAAAAAAAAAGAAAAAGAAAAAAGTGGTAAATTTGTGAAATTAGTCTTGGTTATCTTGTAATAAATAGTTGTTTCAATTATAATTGGTGTTTAAAGCTCAAATATACTATCTGCTGAAATAATTTAAGATAAATATAATAGGTTAAATCTTGGTTCCATGGAAGTCAATGGGAGTTTTGCTACTGACTTGGACAGAGTCAGGATTTCACCCATAATATTTAATCTTCTGTCAATAATAATATCCAAAGGTTAGCTTTAATCCATGTAATAAAGGTAAGTACATGGGTTAGCATGTATTAGTAGGGATTATATATTTACTTAAGAAATCAGTGCCAGATTTTGTCACATGTGCATATCTCCAGGGAGTAAGTATACTCTGTAAAATGTTTTGTTCCTTGGTTGTTGGGCCTCAAGTAAACGTACTGGGAGCTGAGCAGAAAGATCTGGAGTTTTATTTTGAAACTGCCTTATTATGAATTTCTTACAAGTGCTCAAAGGATTATGTGGACCCTTCTGAATGAGATAAGTCAGTTCTTCTTTGCTCATAACATCAGAGGAGCTGCTTCTCGGCGTGCCTTTCTGAGCAGAGTATTCGGATGGAGCAAACTTTCAACTACTACTTTATCAGCTGCCATAGTATTTAGATAGTTGGTATTAAATCCACAATATTTTAAATTTGGTAGGTACTATATGAAAAGGCTTGAAATATTAGACAGTTTTAGGAGTGCAAAATTTCTGATGAAACATTATCTGTAATGTACTTTACAAACATGACCAATAGTCTAACAGTCAAACAAGTCAGACAAAATAAATGCCAGATAAGTGTCCTGTGGATTTTTTTTTTTAAATATAAATCTGATTTAGGAACTCATTAACACAAGGATCTCTACTGAAATCTTCCTATGGTTCTTCAGTTTCCATCAGTAGTCACATGTCGGGCATATGCCATTAATACTACAGTAATATTGCTGTCTGCCCCTCATGGTTTGGAGAGGCACTACAGTAAATAGCTTCACGCTTTTTCTTCTAATTATTACTTAAGGGTTTTGTCATGCTATAAGGAAAATTAAGATTGAAGTCATTTAGCAGGCAGCACTCTCAAACTGAACGAACTGTTCCATCCTTTTCTGCTTGTCAGATGGTCTATTTTTTTACTTGAATTCTCACTTTATCCTTTGAATGACTTGATAGATGATATACTGTAAAGTAAAATCTCTCTCTGTTAACCTGTGCATTGGGCGTCATCGCTACATATAGATTTTATTTAAGCAGATGTTAGGAATTTTTACATTCTGCCCTTCGCTATATATTCATCTGATCCTTGGTTTTTGTTACGGACTACTTTGTCAGGTCAATTAATAATTTTTCTTCCCTACATTATACTTGATTTTACAGAAATGATCCTTAATTGACATGTCCAGAAAGGAAGATCTCTTAGATCTTCATCTGGAGTCAAACAGAACAGTTTGTTACAGATAGCATATATCAAAGATAAAATGTATGAAAATTGGTGGTTGCATTCTGGATCGTCATACTTGCCTGAGTAAGGGCTATTTGTATGAGTAGTGGAATACAGGGTGAGGTCCTAGGTCAGTCTGGAATATTGATTTTGTTTAAGTCATGTGAAACAGGGTGGGTATATCATAGGTATTACAGAAATGAAATTCCTTTCACAGTATATTAATTTCCCTCTAATTGATTAAATTATCAGTACTTGTTCATTATCTTTTATTCACATAATAACCTTTGCTAATAGAGTCTCCAAACCAAAATTAGCAAATTTGAAATATCCCTCAGAGGAGCAAACTATCTGTGCATTGAATGGTCGTTGTTTTAATTAAAATTTACAAGAGCTTCAGGATGGTTAGTGAGACTGGTGTCTGACAAATGCTGTTTCTAGCCTGAGTTCTTACTGCCTTGTCCATTAACTCTTTGGAGACCAGACAAAACTATGATCCCAGCCTGGCACTGGGATCTGCTAGTGTAGATACCTCTGTCCATGTGGAGTCCTGCTAAAGTTATTCAGACTCTGCGCAGGTATAGAGCGTTATTCATATGTATCCTCATTAAAAACCTCCTTTTTTTGTTCGCATTTCTGAATTTGCCAGATTGTGAGTTAAGACAAGGAAATCTGTTTGACTCTTTCAAAGATACTTTGCCAAGTGATACAGCTGCGAAAATGTGACCACATCATGGAAATCATAATGAACAATGTCTTCAAGATAATTTTGGTTTGGATAATTACAATTTAGAAACTGATTTTTAAGGCTAATGAAGTGACTGCTTTGCTCTGTCCTGTCTCCTTTCCTAGGATGAGCCTACCCATCATATTTCTGAGCTGCCCACTCCGCTCAAACCAGAAGAGCCAAATGCAGAAGATGAACGGAAGAAGTGGGAGGAAGGCCGCATGGACTACATGGGGAAGGATGCTTTTGAACATATTAAAAAGAAATTGGATACATTTTTAAAGTAGACTTAATCGTAATGCAATATATTGACCAGCCACTGTTTGCGTTTATGGTGTACATGCAACCCCTGGGATGTTTTGTTATCTTCCTTTGATACTGAAGTTAAAATGGAACTCCTCTATTTTAAGAAAAAAATTGCAAACATAGCACCACTAACTTTTTAACTCTGGTGTGTGCCTCATATTGATTGTTGACCAATAGTGCCTCATGAGGTAGTAGTGCAGAAATTGTGACATCTCCACTTGACAGCCCTGCATTAAGGAAAAAGTCCTATAGTATTCTGCAGTAATATCCAAAATATTAGAACTGGTAACATTAAACTTCCAGAGGAGATTAGATTAATCTAGAGGATTTCCACCTTTAGAAAATGCTGCAAAACCTTTTTTATGAAAGCTTTTCCACCGGAACCAAAGTGACTTTCACACCATCAACGATTATACATAAGCTGACAAAGAGAAAATCCAAAGGAGAAAACTCTGGCTCCACTGAAATCAATGCCAAAACTCCCGTTGACTTCAGTGGTGCTAGGCTTTCACCTGGATACTCCAAGAAGTCCACTGGGGGCTCTGTTCTTGCTATTCTACTTTAGCTTTGTACCTGGGCACCTTCCACCTAATGGGCAACAGTACAACTCTAAAATAGATGGTAATGGTGTTACTAGTTTCTTTTGGATCATTGCGATAAACTGCTACAGGATTTTTATATGTTACCTTAATCTGTATATTCAGGGTTTCTCATGTTTTATTATGTATTTTATTAGCTAAATGGTTGAGAGAGGGAAAAAAAACACTATATAGGCCTATAGGCCTTCATAACGAACAGCTGTTCTGCCTCATTCTGGTGCTTTAAATGAATTTGTTTACCAGTGCTCCAAACTGCATTTCACAAAGGCACTAAATCCATTAGATGGTACTTTTCTATATTGAAGGCAGTTTGTGTGCATCTGAGACAGATAATTGACACCTATTTAATAAAACAGCTATTTATTAGCTACAAACTAAGGACCTATTTCCACAAACCGATACAACTGTGTGTATAGTTATTGTCAGTGGGACTCTGCTGTATTAACTATACTTGTGAGGGTACTGTTTTGCAGATTTGGGCCTTCAGATTTAACTTTAATCACGTTGTTGAATAAAAATAAATACATTTCAGAAGACCGAGAAACTTGACAGATTTTTCTAATTTGGTAACTCTTGCATTGCATCTTGAAACTTCAGCTCTGGTATTACCAGAGCTGGAAATTAGAGTTATACAACACTTGATGCAGGACTTCTTTAAACATTTTGGGTCATATTGTGTCACCAGTTTTTAAGTTGCAGAACTACCTAATGAAATCATTTGGGAACTCTGCTTAAAAAAAATCAATGGCATAATTTATCGCTTCTTGGTAAGAGGAATGTATACAGAATTCTACTGAGGAAAAGAAAAGATAGCTTCTTTCCCCCCCAGAATCCTGCACAAATTAATCCACTAGGAAAGCAGCAAGAGAATCCAAAGGAGTGGAAGAAAGAAAACATTTGAAACCTTTTTTTTTTTTTTTTTTTGAATGTGTCTGTAAGGAATTATTGTCACTTTCATGAGTCTAACTACCTCCACTTTTACCCATCTTGTCTCTTATTTACTCTTAGTGAAGTGATTTGGGTGTTTAAGAGAATTCTCAGTTTTATGAGGAATATTGCCAATGCGACCTAAACAGTTTGAAGATTGTTTAAATGGAAAGACTTTAAAAAAAAAAAAAAAAAAAAAGTGAACTCATGTTTTGTGCGGCTACATTTTGTGCAGTTACTACTGCATCTTACTGGGCATGTTAATTAGATTATGGGGGAAATTACTGACTTAAAGGGAAAATAAGTAATTCTAAAAGATTTTCAGAGTAGGTTTATTACCATTAAGTATTAAAGTGAAAGGAGGGATCGGGAGCACATCTGAAGGGAGCTAGGATGTGAATTTGCACCCTGTGGTGGTTATACAGTATTTTTCCAAGAAAACTAGATTTATAGGAATGTCTGATGTACCACAATAACATGTACTTAATGAGAAATTCATCTTTAATATTTAGAAAGAAATCTTTGTCATCTTTTCTGGCTGGTGTTTAGAAGGGATTTGGTCCAGTTGTTGATGCTTTTCCCCCCAACCTATTGGAACACTGAGGAGGATGAGCTCAGGAAGAATAGTACACAGGGAAGAAATTTGAGTCACTTGTGCTTGGCCTCCTTAGACTAGTTGTGTTCTTTTGAAACATGTACAATATGATTTTCAAAAGTGCTCCTACATCCTTATATAGGACAGGAATAGCTTAATAGTTGCTTTTGAAAATCACACCCATATTGTACTAATGCACCTGGCAGTGGCAAATTCTGCTCATGTTAGCTTAATGGTTCAAGGTAATTTCTGTGGTTACATACCAACTACAGAGGAAGAATGAAGTGATGTTGATCTGGGAACCAAATATTCAATGGCAGACTGCAACTATTGTGAATTTGAAAGAGGCTGGATGCATATTGTGGGGCAAGAGTTGAACAATACCTTTTTAGAGCAAGTTTGACTGTAGGAATGTAGTGTGAATTTGTTTTGTAGCTGTGGTCTGAATCTCCACCAAGTCTTGTGAATTTGAACTGATCTATGGAAGTGACGTTTGTTAGGCTCTGCTTATTATATTAACAACTTCATGATATTTTGTATGGTCACTTGTTACCAATGTTGCTGAAGTTCTACACTGCCATCTAAGTAAGGATCAGGACTCCTACCCGTAAGTACAGAATCAAACAGTGAAACTTCCCGCAGAGCAGAAGGCTCAGCCAAGTCTGTACACACCACTTAAGTTCCTAATGTGTTTAGGTGATGAATAGTCTTTGTACTAAAGTGAATGTCGCACAGAGAATTCAGAAAGGGAAAAGGCTTGAAGTAATCATGTCCATTACAGGGCTGGTGCAGGATTACAGTTCAGATTTCCCTTGTGGCTGGGGAGTATCCTTCTTGAGTGATTGGTTACTTTTAAATATGTTTGTTATTAAATTGGTATTCTGGTGTCAGTAGTATGGTGAACAGTATTTGCAAACATAAGCTATGCTTGTCTGCTTAGTGGTAGCTAGTAGGCGTAAAGTTTTTCAATCACTATTCGTGGACTGATTGAGTTTCCCCTCATTGTTTTGACTTCATTTTTTTTCTATAAAATGAAATTGCGACTTGTTTCCCTTTTTGTTTGTATCTTTTTCCCCACGGTGACTGAATATATTCTTTTCACATGAGAATGTTGTTCAGCTGCAAGTTGTCATCTCATTTTGTTTCAAGAAAAACTCAAGAAAGTGGTTATTTGTTAGAGAGCTGAGTACATATTTACTAAATGTGTAGACAATGAATTTTCAAAAAGTGTGTTGAAATATAGTTGCCAGTGTCCAGTGGGAATCTACTGAGGTGAATCAATAAAGTGGTAGTGTCCACTTTGATGTGGGAAATTCAAGTAGGATTTTTCTGTAAGAAGCATTGATGTAGTCACAGAGTAAGCTTTGGGGGTGGATTTTCCCCTGAACAACAGATCTTTTCTCAGTGTCAATTTAGGAAGGGCTGGTAGGTAGAGACCTACCTCTTGTCTCTACTGGACACACTGTAATAATGACAAGGATCTAGAGGTAAATGACTGGCATAAAGAGCTCCTGCTGTCCAATCTGTGTCAAGAATGGATGAGCAATTAATGGGGTTTTGAAAGGCTATATTAAAATAAAGCTCTCAAGGAGCTATTGATGTGAGAGAGTCCCTCTTTCACTTAAAGGGGACATCTTTATTTAATTAAAACCTGCTCATCGGTCTCTGCCCTCACATGTTAATGATCAAAAGAATTAATCCCAGCTAGAATCAGAGTAATTCTCACTTGCAGTGTAACCATCAATTGTGTGGCTTAATAATTTGGATCTGATGTGGGTGGGCCGCAAGCGGAGAACACTTCAGGTCATTTCCCCAGTACCATAGTAATAGGAGTGTGTAGATCTAGCCCTGAAATATCTCTTGCATCCATTTCCTAACATCATGCCTGAGGCCTTTCAATTTGGATATTCTTGGAAAGTAGCAAGACCATTTAACCTCATGCCAGGGCAGTCCCTCCTGTATTTTGCTGTGAATTTTACATCTATTTTTGTTTTGCAAAGCTGGAACATAAAAATACCTAATTCTTATTTCCACTGGTATTCTGTTAAGTAATAGGAACTTGTATTGTTAACAGTGGTTGGTATTATTTACAAGCCTCAGGCAGGGCTGCTGTTAGGGTGTAGCAAGCAAGGCAATTGCCCTGGGGCCCCACTCCACCGGGGACCCTGTGTGGCAGGGCTTGGGCTTCAACCCTCTGCGGCTTGGGCTTCAGCTTCAGCCCTGTGCGGCAGGGCTCAGGCTTTGGCTTCAGAAATGTTGCAGAAATCCAATGTGTGAGCAGATAAGGGAGGTGGGGTAGGGGTCCACTCCTTAGTTTCTCCCAGGGCCCCAGTGAGTCTAACATCTTTCCTGAGGCCAGGGATGGTGTTGGTTCAGTAGAAAAATGTCTGCAATGTGCCTGTTTTTTTTAACAGATCTGATTATCTGGTCAATTCCTCTACTGGGGATAAATTATAACTTCAGCTATCTCGAATTCTTGTGATATTTTTTTTTTTTTTGGCCAATAACATCAATGAGAAGATGGTCAGCAAATAGAAAAATCTTCTCATTGATTTTTAACTTTTTTGTTTTTGCATTTGTGTGAAAGTATTAATAAATACATAAAACATTTTGCTTGGGTCTATTTTTTTTTTCTTCTGTGGTGTATCTGGGGTATTATAAATGGCGGTCATTTTTAAAATATCCCTCCAAAACTAATCATTTTCTTATGTCTTCTGAATTTTCAGTGTATTAGAAATTCAGACTGCTTCATGTGAACTTTTTTTCCCCACCTGTCTTTGCTGACCAATAAATGGGAAACTTTCTTAGAGGTTTTAATTGAAAATGGTGACACAAGCATTTCATCACATCATCTCTAATCCACTCCAACATCAACTTTTAATTGGGTTGTATAACATGGCCATAAATTTAGCCACTTTGTGCCAAGGTCATTAATAAAAATCTTGAATAAGACCGGTCCCAAGACTGATCCCTGAGGAACTCCACTAGTCACTTCCCTCTAGCTTTACAGTTCACCTTTCACTGTGACCTGTTGTAGTGCCCCTTTAACCAGTTCCTTATCCACCTTTCAATTCTCATATTAATCCCCATCTTCTCCAGTTTAATAATTTCCCATGTGGAAGTGTATCAAATGTCTTAGTGAAATCCAGGTAGATTAGATCCTTTGTCTAAAAAAATCAGTTAAAATTAGACTAAAATTTCCATGCTTTGTCTCTTCCTGAAAGTGACTCTTTTTTTGGGTGAGCAAAATCCTTTCAGTCGTTATGAAGTTCAATAAGTGTTAAAGATATACTTGCTTCGCTAACAAAAATTCTAATAATCCTTTGAGGGGGGGGAAAAAAAGCAGTTTTTTGCACATTTTGAAATTGGGCATAAATGCAAGCCTCAATGAGGATAAATGCCCTTGGTTGGTTTGGAAAAAAGAAATCATATTGTATACAGAGAAACAGTACTAACTTTCCTTAAGACTACAGCTAACCTAGATCCACTGTGCCACCTAGTCAGTTGTTTCAAGAAAGTTATGTGTTCATCAGTTCCAAGCCTTTGCCGCTTTTCCTTTTAAAATGTTTTTTCTTAAAATCTAAGACATATGCACTTTGGTCTTTGCAATTTGGTCTTTTTTAAAAATAAAGGAAAAAACCCTCCCATAAACCAACCACATACTCCATTGTTAGGAAATTCCCAAAATTAAAATGCTCTGGCAGTTTACCAACATTGCAACTATGTAGCGCTTTCTAATCCACTTGCCTTATTAAGTGTAAATATTAACTGGGTACTCATTACTAATGTGCCCTAGAAAATCATAGAATATCAGGGCTGGATGGGACCTCAGGAGATCATCTAGTCCAACCTCCAAGCAGGACCAATCCAATTTTTGGCCCAGATCCCTAAATGGCCCCCTCAAGGATTGAACTCAAAACGCTGGGTTTAGCAGGCCAATGCTCAAACCACTGAGCTATCCCTCCTCCCACCCCCAAATGCGTACATAGAATGATTGTTACCCAGGAGCAACTTTGATGTTAGTGTTCTTGCAAACTTAACGCTGCATTAGAAAAGAGGTTTTGGGTTTTTTTTGTATTTTGTTTATAGTTGACCGATATTTTTCATAGATATTAAGGTCAGAAGGGACCATTATGATCATCTAATCTGACCTGCACAATGCAGGCCACAGTATCTCACCCACCCACTCCTGCAATAAACCTCTCACCTATGTCTGAGCTACTGAAGTCCTCAAATCATGGTTTAAAGACTTCAAGGTGCAGAGAATCCTCCAGCAAGTATCCATGCCCCATGCCACAGAAGAAAATGAAAAACCCCCAGGGCCTCTTCCAATCTGCCTTGGGGGGAAATTCCTTCCCAACCCCAAATATGGCAATCAGCTGAACCCTGAGCCTGTGGGTAAGATTCACCAGCCAGATACCCAGGAAAGAATTCTCTGTAGTAACTCAGATCCCACCCCATCTAACATCCCATCACAGGCCATTGGGCCTATTTACCATGAATATTTAAAGATCAATTAATTGCCAAAATCATGTTATCCCATCATACCATCTCCTCCATAAACTTATCGAGTTTAATCTTGAAGCCAGATAGGTCTTTTGTCTCCACTGCTTCCCTTGGAAGGCTATTCCAGAACTTCGCTCCTTTGATGGTTAGAAACCTTCAAGTCTAAACTTCCCGATGGCCAGTTTATATCCATTTGTTCTTGTGTCCACATTGGTACTGAGCTTAAATAATTCCTCTCCCTCTCTGGTATTTATCCCTGTGATATATTTATAGAGAGCAATCATATCTCCCCTCAACCTTTTTTTGGTTAGGCTAAAGGAGCCAAGCTCCTTGAGTCTCCCTTCATAAGACAGGTTTTCCATTCCTCGGATCATCCTAGTAGCCCTTCTCTGTACGTGTTCCAGTTTGAATTCATCCTTCTTAAACGTAGGAGACCAGAACTGCACACAGTATTCCAGATGAGGTCTCACCAGTGCCTTGTATAACGGAACTAACACCTCCTGATCTCTACTGGAAATACCTTGCCTGATGCATCCCAAGACCGCATTAGCTTTTTTCATGGCCATATCACATGGGCGGCTCATAGTCATCCTGTGGTCAACCAATACTCCAAGGTCCTTCTCCTCCTCCGTTACTTCTAATTGATACGTCCCCAGCTTATAACTAAAATTCTTGTTATTAATCCCTAAATGCATAACCTTACACTTCTCACTATTAAATTTCATCCTATTACTATTACTCCAGTTTACAAGGTCATCCAGATCCTCCTGTATGATATCCCAGTCCTTCTCTAAATTGGCAATACATCCCAGCTTTGTATCATCCGCAAACTTTATTAGCACACTCCCACTTTTTGTGCAGAGGTCAGTAATAAAAAGATTGGTCCCAAAACCGATCCCTGAGGAACTCCACTGGTAACCTCCCTCCAGCCTGACAGTTCACCTTTCAGTGTAACCCACTGTAGTCTCCCTGTTAACCAATTCCTTATCCACCTTTCAATTTTCATATTGATCCCCATCTTTTCCAATTTAACTAATAATTCCCCATGGGGCACCGTATCAAACGCCTTACTGAAATCGAGGTAAATTGGATCCACTGTGTTTCCTTTGTCTAAAAAATGTTACTTTCTCAAAGAAGGAGATCAGGCTGATTTGGCATGATTTACCTTTTGTAAAACCATGTTGTATTTTGTCCCATTTACCATTGACCTCAATGTCCTTAACTACTTTCTCCTTCAAAAATTTTTGCAAGACCTTGCATACTACAGATGTCAAACTAACAGGCCTGTATTTACCCGGATCACCTTTTTTCCTTTCTAACATAGTTCCTATTTTTAAGAAATTCTCCAGTCATATAGTACAACCCCTGAGTTTACAGATTCATTAAAAATTCTTGCCAATAGGCTGGCAATTTCATGTGCCAACCTTCCTTTTGTTTCAAAGTCTTACACTTCCCATTTTTATACAAAGGGTAATATTTAAGCCTCAGCAATGCAGAAACTTCAGTACCCACAGATCAGAAATGTAAAAACACAGCTTTCCCCCCCATACTGCTGAGCGACAGGGTTACGTTTTCTGTGCTTCTACAAAATTGTTTAGATGTAAAATTACTATCCATGGCTGCAGCACAGACATTTTCTTCAGTTCTTTAACACATTAGACAAATGTTAATTTTAAGAATGGACATTAAAAAGAAGTTTTTAAAATGTGGCTTTCAGCAAATGGTTTCATTCTTAATCCCTTAGAACACACACACTGGCAGAAAAGCACCTTGTTTTGGTAACCTAGGTGAATGGTTCTCAAATGTGAGGGGAATTCAAGGGAAATGCAGGCTGGATAACTCTAAAATGGCTCAAACTATATCTCTCACTTTGTCCATTATATATGTATTGCTTTACTGATTAGATGTGGCCTTGTGTTCAGCGCCCCGACTTTCCATTTGATCTAAAAGGAGCAAACAACATTTCAATAATATTTGAACATGTTGAAATATTGTGGTAGAAGCTTATTGTCTCACCATAGATGGGAACTTTGAGTCAGTCCAAATGCAGCGATTCTAAATGTCATGGAATAATGATTCAAGCATTCAGCTGGAAACCCGCGTCAGAAAACCTGAATGTCAAATATTTCCTCAATTCACCCACCGCTTTATCCAATAAAAACAAACTCTAGTTGTTACAATGCATCCATTCCATCTGTAAGGTATCTATTTTTAACCATACATAGGCACATTCTCCTGTGGTCAGAAAGTTGGCTAATTCCAACACCCGTGTTGGACTTTTGTCATCATTTGTCATTCTATATGGGGTATGCCCCCATCACACCCCTTTCAGAGAGAGAGAATGCATAAAAAAGACCAATGGATGGAGCTGGTAAAAAGTTTGAAATAGTGATCACTGTTTTGGAAAAAATATTCAGCTTTTTCAAACAACTCTACCAGTGAATAACTGCCCTGGGAGTTCTCCTGTGGTATACAATACTTAAAATCAAACACACACCGAAGGCTTTTGCAATAGCCTTTTAATTGCTGTAGTGCAAAGGTACGCAGTGTAACCATTTTATTTGTGAAGCAAAGAGCATGCCCACTCTTCATAATAACTGTAAGTGCAACCCAGGGTAAGATGGGGATTGAGATCTTACTGGAACCAGTTTATGTAGCGCTATGTAGTATATAATCCCCGGAAAACCATGTAAACTGGCTGTGCAATGAGCCAACTATCTTGGCTTGAATGCATAAATAAGGGGGATGAGACCTGCAGGGAACTCCATGTAAACAAGCTAGCCTACCTCAAGTTGGCCCTACATACTACCTTTGACCCTTACTCTCCTCCAACCCCTGTCATCTTACCACTGGAGTAGAGTAGGGTTTATGAGCTCCAGGGAGGGAGGGAGAATTGACTGAAAATAGGTTGCTTGTTTTTTGTTTCCCCTCTTTGAAATTAAATTGTGGGTCTGTCTTTGGTCACCAGGTTAAATTCTACTTTGCACTCCCAGGAATCAGTGGGTGGAATTTGCTCTCTCTGTATGTGGGCAGACCCTGTTTTCTCTGCCTGGCTGAGCAGTTTCAGAGTTGTCAGCCATGGAGCGATCACTGTAGCCTCTCTGGCCTGTTTGGGTGTGCGCGCACTCTTTCTTTCTCAAAACAGATGTCAGCCCTGGAGAAATCATCCTTCCTAGGATGTCATCAGGAAGATTCTGTGTATGCTCAGCGCCTCCCTAAGGTAAGTCCTTAGCACTTGACTGTGTCATGCTGTTAGCCAACATATGTAACATGTAGTGCACACCATATTTGTAAGTATTACACATTAACATATTCTTTGCACTGCTTATGGGAGTTATGTGCTAACCAGCTCATTAGGGGATATTGAAAAATTGCCTGACCTTATCAGTGATGAGCAATTAGCTAAATACTATTAAACCTCAGTATACAACGAAGGTTGTTATAAATTAGCAATGTATTAAATCCATGTAAACAAATTTCATTTAGCCCAATTCATAATTTGGGGTCTGTGATTGTAATCGCGGTACTTGCTCTTCAGAACACTTATGCTCCATGTTAGGTTCCACGTGTATTTCAGTTACAGTATCTCTACTGATTTTGGCTCCTGACACTGCAATATTTGATACGTTGGCTACTGCCTGCTCAGAAGGTTACCTGGAAGACAGCATCTACAAGGAATGCATGGATCTACCTCAGCTACTGGTACATTCAGCAACGCAAACCTGGAGAGCACCTCAAATGGCTTGTTCTGTTAAAGGAGATCAATGTGTGTGTAAATAGGATGTTTTTTGACATTGTGACTCCAGTTTGTGGCCAAAACAGCCAGGATCAGTACAATGAGAAAGCGGCAAGGATAACCTGATAATATGGATGGGCAATACGGTATAGTAAATAATTATGTATGGAGGCCTTGTTTGTACTGCCACTACTCCAAATTTCAGTTTTGCGCCTTGTGTATGCACTATAGTAATGTCTATTCCAGTTTTTCAAAAGCTGCAGTACCAAGATAAGTTTAAAAAAAAAAAACCTCCTAGTTTTGAACGTACATATCGATCCACTAATCTTAAACGTATAAACATTACAAACTAGAAAAGACGTGTCAGTCAGATATGCACAAAACAGAACAAGCCCTGAATGACCTTTATCCATGATGGTGACCTTGAACTAATGGTTTTCCACATTTGGATAGAAGTTGCATTTAAAGCTTTGCTTGCATTATGAGGAGTGTTCGTTTTAATTGTATCAATCACGTACTGCTGCTTAGACAGTTTGCTAAAATAGTATAGATTTCACATTAAATGCTCTCACTTCTGCTTCATATATCGATTTAGCAAAGGTGTCATCCTGATCTATTTATCAAAGCAACAAGTGGGGGAACTGTTAACGCATATTGCACACCATATTAATATGCATGACCCATCACATTAACATTATATATATATGAATATTGCGTTCAATTATGCTAATTTGTATGTTTCACTCTTACTTATGTCAAGAAATATATATCCCCCAATACCCTGCAGGCTCAACAGAACAGCTGGCATTCGCAAATATAAACCCTGTCAAAATCAAGACACAGAAATGTTTTACCCTGGTACAAGCCCAACTAATTTGTAATGCGGTGTTCAAAAACAAGAGAAGTGGAGGGGGGGGGCAGAGAAAAACAAGCTAAAAAGCTAATTCGTGAATCTCAGTCTTTGGTGATGTATAAAGTGCTTTTTAACTTGTAAACAAGTATGCTATAAATATAGTATCTATAAAGCTAGTTTTGGGGGCATATTGCCTTGACCTGTCAGCTGCCTTTAACACAGTGGCTGGCTTTTCTTGTAATGCTGTCCTTTCTTGGTTTCTGTGACTTTGTCCTCTCCTGATTCTTTGATCGCTCTTTCAGCCTGTCCTTTTGGAGGATCCTCCTAACCTACCCTCCAACTTTGTCATTCCCACCCCCCCCCCAAACCTGTGCCAGGAGCTCTGGGCAGGAACGGGGCGAACAGAAAACTCTTTCAGCTACTCTTCTCCTTCATGGCTGCAAGTATACCATCTCCTACAGCCTCTCCTACACGGGGGCATGAGCACCCTGCTCTGTACCCTTAGTCCAGCAGTAGCTTGGACAACACCATGTCAGGGCAGCCCATGCATTCAGGACTCATGAGCAGTTGGGCAGGGCAAATAAACCCCAGGATGCCTTCCTTCTTCAACCTCTCTTGGGTGGAAACTTCCTCTCCCATTCCCCACCACCAAGTGAGAGGAAAACATGGAAAGGAGTATTATGTTGGGTATTGAACATTTTTGTGTGTGTGGTTTTGTAATGTGAGTGTTGTGCTATTTTAAGACATGTTTACAAATAAAGCATGTTCAGTTTTCAAGAATGTTTGTTATTGCATCATATCAAACAATTATGATTTGAGATAATAAAGCTTAAAAACCTGTTCAGGAGCAACTAAGTGTTCGTAAGCAAACAGTACTCCTGGATTTGGTGAGGTACAGAAATTCACATTAATAAATTCCATCTGTAAAACCCCTCACCCCACCCCACATTCATTATTCATCATGTCATTCAGACTTATACACTGCATGGCAATCAAGCCCATGCCCCTCTCAAGTACTGCTCCTGAGCCTAACATGAGCCAATTTCCAGCTCCCCAAGGACATTAATAGCAGTACTATTCCCCCTCATCCCTTGGGCTGTGTGAGACCACAAAACATCTCTGACTTCTGCTGCCCGGGCACAACCAGCTCTCTCAGTGGTAGCTGTACTTTCTGGCTGAGGGTACCAATCCAGTCAGGGGGAAATGGCTCATCTCTGGCTTCACAAAGGTTGTGAAGGGCACAGCAAGCCAAGCAAGGTGGACAACATTGATGACAATGGCATCCAAACAATTTCTAATGGGCCTTCCATCTGCCTAAAGCACACTCAACAACCATTCTACACCTGCGCAGAGTGTGATTAAACCATCTGTTGTCAAGGCCTCTGAAATCAGGATACAGTTTTATAAGCCAAAGCAAAAGGGGTATGCAGGCTTCCCCAGGATGACAGTGCAGACAGTAACACCATTTATGTCAATGTCATTTGGTGGGACTAGTGTCCCACCTTGTCCATGAATGTAGATTCCTGATTGGCAAAAAACTAGCTTGTGAATTTTTCCTGTGCAGCCCACACTGACGTTTCTAAATCTGGCTCTGTGGTCCACTGGCGCCTGCAGAGCAATGGAGTGGTACCCTTTGCAGTGTATGTACTCAGGTGCTCCTCCAGGAGGGCAAATGAGGCCCAATAATGGCTCCGGCACAGTTAGGCAACCCCACTCTCTTAAAGCCAGCAGTTACTGCTAGAATATCTTTAATGCCCACTACTTTGAGGTTGGAAAGTTGACTGAAGTGACGGCAGAGGTATCTAAGGCAATCAGGCATGTAGTTTACCCCAAACTGGTTGGCAATGGACCTGTATTTAAAAACAAATGTGCATTCAATTTGGTAACATGTTCACCTCAGTGATTATACCCCTCCATTAAGACTTTTCTAACCTCCGCTTGAACCTGGGGCTCTGGCAGCCCCACGGCAGCTCACAGACCCGAGTCAAACTAACCAGATCCCAGAGGCGCTAGTGCCCCCCTGGACTCGGGTCTGCGAGAGACCATATAGATGCTCAAGCCCAAGGATACTGAACACAGGTAGAAAAAGAAATCCCAGTTCATTTATCTGGGACAAAAGCCTGAGCTCACTGTTTAGGGCCAAATTGCAACTGAGACAGAATTTGGTCCAGAGATTATGTTCAGGATTTAATCAGGCAGACTCCAGGTCTACTGAACAGAGCTCAGTGATAGGGGTGGGTGAGTGTAGGTGGGTCAGAAGTGAAAGGAATGTCTGATTCAAATAGTCCAGTGTAATTTTGCCCTGCCTATGGATGTCAGTATTTAGCTCAAAGTCATTTAAGTTCTATTCTCTTTTTTTTCAGGTTACTAGCTGTTTGACTGCCTCCCTGTTCTTTCTTTGGTTAAAGAATTTCCTGCTCACTGTCACCTTCTTTGTCACACCAGCAAAATGGGAAGTCCCACAGCACAGCTGCAGCCAGGGCTTCCATATGTTGTTGTACCCAGAGAGCTGCTGAGGGACCAGAGTCAGGGTCCTGCAATGCTCCTGAACAGCTCTTTCTAGTCTGCTTATTACTGTGTCAAACAGGGGCTCAGTGGCAGGAGACAGAGGTTTGGTCTCAGCTGGGTCACTGGAGAGATCAAAGAGCAAAGGAGGGTCATGATGGGTTACGTCTTCCCCAAAGCAATGGCACATTCCACATCTATAACAGGCTCCAGCACTGTCTGGATGGAATATTGGAGTCACATAATGAGCCGTCCACAGTGCCCCACCTGCCAGGAGAGAAACCACTTTAAGTAACAAAGATGGACATGAACTAGATCGAGCTCTCCTAAGTGCAGTATTTTCCCTGCAAAGGCTTTTATTCCGTCCCTGTCATAAGAAATAAGCGGCAAGCCAAGATGACCATGCAACTATTTATCTACTGGGAACTAACTGAATTCCAAAATAGTCCTTTCCAAAAGCCGCTGAACCGGTTCTTTTTGTTCTTCTAAGGTGGTGATCTATAGAACCATGCTTAAAAGCATTTCTTTTTACAGCAACTGGTGCCCTCATTTATCCCTGCTAGAGATGACTAACTTAGTTCTACAAGACAAGGGCCAGATCTTCCTATGCTTGTGGACTGTATCTAGTGCATTGTAAGTGCCAACTACTGCACTATAAATTGCTGTGCAAGACCAATGGTCCTCTACAAGCTGGACTGCATTCCCTCTCTCTGCTTTGCAGAAGTCTATCAGCTCAAAAGACTGTCCCTAAGAATTGTCCAGTGGGCCTCAGATAGCTAGGGGGCAAGTCTTATTCCCAATATAGTCACAAGGGTGTTGGGAGTCAGTGAGAGAGTCGTGTGTGGATGGACCACCTATTTAAAATGACTACTTGGGTATAGCTTTCAAAGAACATTCTCATCAGCATGGGGGCTCCCAGCTCATGGTAAGGAGGGAGATGAAGCTGCTCCGGGACAAGACTGTGATGTATTCCCTCAGGGACTCAAATGCTTTCCAGAGTTTGCAGGCCCACATGTACTGCACACTTTCTGCTATTCCCCTTTGTAGGGTGTAGCAAGGGATGCTGGAACAATTTTCATAGTGGGAGAGCTGAGAGCCATTGAACCAAACTGTAACCCTGTAGATAATGGAAACCACTTGAAGCCAGTAGGTGCTGGAACTGCAGCACCTATGGGTGTACATAATAATGTAGTGATAGCTAGCTCTGGTGGTTGGTGCCTTATGTGGGGGGAGGTCCCCATCTCTTCCCCCTGCCCCGGTGGAGCTGTGTGTGCCCTCAAGGGTGCAGTCCTTGCAGTCTTAATGCAGGGACTGGAATTGTACCTGGCCCTTATGTGGTCTGCCTAAGGGAAAATTCTTCATGGTCTCTCTCTGCACTTTGCACTCATGGAAGGACTAGACAGAATCTGGCCCCAGCTTATTTCCAGTCTCAGGATGTAGCTTAGTCGTGAAAGCAGGGCAGCTTACTGGCTATCAACTGTAAGCAAATAATACAATAGAAACAGAAACTTGTTTTCAGCACAGTGTGAGGAACACTAGATCGCAGTGCCAGAGCAGCCCGTGGCATCGGGCAGTTGCCCAGACCAGTGGCTCCCCAGCCTCTGAGCGACAGTCTGAACAGCACTATATAAACAAAAGTAGCAGCATCGCGGTAGGAGGCTAGCTAATCATGAAAAATGACAAGGCACTAAGAGTGCAACTGAATGCAGTTTGACGGGAGATTTGCCTCCCCCTGTATCCCACGGTCTGATAGGAGATGATACCATTGATCTGAGCAAAGCTTTGTGAGTGACATTATTAACTGAGACAAGGTGGGTGGGGTAATATCATTTATTAGACCAACTTCTGTTGGAGAGACAGACAAGCTTTCAAACTACACGGAGCTCTGCCATAGGTCTGGGAAACGTACTCCAAGATTACCTCACCCACCTTGTCTTTCTCTTATATCCTGGCAACGACGTGGCTACAGCTACGCTGCACACATTATTATCTTATCATTAGTATTATTTTATTTTCTATAAACAATCAGGGCCATGGAAGCCCAAGGTCCACATAAAAAATGTTCATGCTCCCAGTTGTTAGCAGCCATCTGATGGTGACACATTTAGGCCCTGATGCCCTGTAACTGAAATCCCATTCCAGGAGGAGGAGGTGGTTGTGTCCAGCACAAGAGAGAGATTAGACATGATGCCTAACTGACGGAAGGGTAGGTTCAACACTCTGAGTCATTTCTGTAATGCATGCAGCACAAAAGCCAACATTTGCATTCTGTATATATGACGTTTTCTTTTTGGTTCAGTGGAATCTGCTGAACTCTCCTGCCTTCTGTTGTGCCCTGAGCTGTTCTCCATGACTGGGAGGCTGCAGCTTTACCCCGCGGTCTGAGTGTTGCTGCAGCCAGGATGTCTTTTGCTAATCAAAAACTATTATGAGAAAGGTGGTGGAAACAATAATGCATCTCAAACTCTAGCAAATACTCCAGTTTGAACACCTTCCATCGGTATATTTCTTAATTTAGTTGTAAATTACAACTATACTTTTCAGGCTGCATCTCAGAACTTCTTTGGTGTGATCACTTCTGGCTGAATTCCTCGGTTGTTTTGGATTAAAATAATGTATTTGGAAATATGGGAGACACAGATGTTCCCCCCCCTTAGACATTAGCAGAAATTATTAAAAAAAAAATGATGGATTGATAAATAAAGGTCACAGCCATTAATTGTAGCTGAAGTTTAAGATTAACAATTTCTCAGTATGTGTTTTTTCTTGGCTGTATGTAAGTATGTGAACTCATACTGTGGTATATCTAGATACATTTTCAATATATAGATATGTATCTCATTATCTATCTATCTATCTATATATATAGATAGTCTATTTTATATATAATCTATATACCGATTATGTCATTGATATGTGTTCAGAAAAATGAATTTGTCTATGCATTTCATTAAATATTTTGGGCCATATTAGCCCAGTTACCTGGCTGTCTATTTAGCTCACTTATACTGGCTAGTTATGACTGATTCTCCACTACCCTGCACCTTGTGTAGTTATTTACATCTGTGCAAAATGGGTATAAAATATTAAATAACTACACAAGGTGCAGGGCAATGAAGAATCTGTCTCCCTGTTAGTTAGTGTTGAAGGGTGCACTGAGAATGTAGCCACAACAACAACTGGAGTGTCCAGAAAAGAAAAAAAACCCCCAGAAAACAATGGAGAAAAACAACATTGAAAGCTGAGTAGAACTCAGCATTGGAGAAGCCAGCAGGGGTTCCAGCCAGCACAGACAGACAAAGAGGAACACATAATCGGAGTTAAAGCAACCCTGACTGAACTTGAGGGAAGTGTGTTAATTTTGGGGTACCATGTTAATGTAATATGTCCAAGGAAAAACTGTTTCTTGAATCTAAATAACTCTCAAACCCATCTGGTAATAATCAATTTAACAAGCAGAAAGTGTCACTAATAAGCCCTATTGTGTCAGGATAGAGGAAAGGACTCTTTAACATATAGACAAAAGACTCTCCCAGCCTAGATGAAGGGCCTAATTGATGAGTCCTCACTAGAAGACAGAAAGATACAATGGCTTCACATCCAGACAGCCCAATATACATACATGAAAGGACAATAAGTAGAACAGGAACGTGATGTATTTTAAAATGAGCAGAACAATAAGGAGAAATCAATTGGACTCCAAAGATTTCTCCTGCCTTGTAAGAAAGGAATGGATCTGAGCAAGGAACAGATTTTTGTTTCAGATTAAATTACATGGAATATTACAATTTTTGGTTTAACTATGGTTCATTTAACCAAGTTTCACCTGCCTGAATTTCAGACCTACCCACATTTTGAATATATCTGATCTGCATGTCTGTAATGGACATACACATATAAGTTATGCAGCCAGATGAGCAAATTATTTTTTCTCTCTAAATTTGTGGGGGAAAAGATTGCTTGAGTAGCTATGGGATTCCTCCCAAAAATGATATCTTGCATTCTCTCTTACGTGACTAAAGTGGGAGCGGATATACACGTGCAGAATGTTTCATTTTTTATAGAACCATCTCCTTGTGTTTCAATGGGATAACTAGGAAGGTACACAACTCTATGCAGTTAAGTAAATCAAATATACATAAGGTTAGACAGGTAAAAGATAAGAGCAAGAGAGAGAGAGATATTAACAATCCATTGTTACATTATTGGTAGTGGGGAGCAAAGATATGTGGTGCATTAGATCAATTTGAAACCAAGTAGCAGACAACAACACACATAAACCAGTCTAAACACAAAGCTTAGTAGGGCATCAATATACTCGACCATCATTATTTTTATATTACTATAGCAGCTAGAGGCCCAAGTCAAGCTCAGAGATCCATCGTAAAAAAACATAGTAACAGACAACTCCTATCCTGGAGAGCTTTTAGTCTAGAGATAGACAATACACAGGTTTCAGAGTAACAGCCGTGTTAGTCTGTATTCGCAAAAAGAAAAGGAGTACTTGTGGCACCTTAGAGACTAACCAATTTATTTGAGCATAAGCTTTCGTGAGCTACAGCTCACTTCATCGGATGCATACTGTGGAAACTGCAGAAGACATTATATACACAGAGACCATGAAACAATACCTCCTCCCACCCCACTCTCCTGCTGGTAATAGCTTATCTAAAGTGATCATTCTCCTTACAATGTGTATGATAATCAAGTTGGGCCATTTCCAGCACAAATCCAGGTTTTCTCACCCTCCACCCCCGCCCACACAAACTCACTCTCCTGCTGTTGCTCCTCCAATACACTGGATGAGGGGGGAAACTGAGGTAAGTGAACTAAGGGAAGTGACTTGCTCAGGGTCACAGAAGTTTAGTGACAGAGCTGGGAATAAAAACACAGGTCTCCTGACTTCCAGTTTAGTGCCCTATCCATTGCTAGACCACTCTGCCTCTCAATAGGGTTAGATGATTAAAAGCTTGGTGTGTTCACATATTTTCCTACGCAGGCAGATTAATTTTATGATCTCACGTCCGCATTTTGGTTTGGGCCAAAGGCCCCATTGGTTTCTATACTAAGTTCTCCCCTAAGGCCCATCCTTTCTTGAACCTGGCCCAGAATGGTCAGATTTGGGCTGTGATTTCTCCTATTTCTTATACTTTGTATTGACCCATCTTAAATATAGGATTCTGTTTTGTGAGCCACACTACACTGACCCATTTCCTAAACACTACTCTCAAACTTGTGGCTAAGTGACATTTTGTATTGTTTCACAGGTGCTGCATGGGGATATTAGCCAGAATATAGTTAGTTGCATTTTTATCTGTCTGGGTCTTGGAAACAGTTTCAGGCCATTGTGTGTGCAAGATCAGAAATTTCTAATCTGTGGGGAGTCCCAGAAAATGTGTGTGCAGGGACCTATTTGACTACAACATCTCTCTGAGAGATTGAGGGGATGGGAAGAGTGTTGGATTCATGTTGTTAGAAAAACTGGTGTGTAGAAGAAATGTCCCTTGCTTTTATTCCATTGAATTTCTCTCCCAGAAGATGAAGAGGTGGGGCCCCCAGTTGTCAGGATATCTGCTCAAGTGTCCTCATCTAAGGGACATACCTATTTTCTTTTTATATGTAGCCACTTGTAGTCTGTTTCTGTATCTCGTGCAGGGCTGTGGTGGGTTGGCTCACTAGTCCTTTAGTACTTATTGTTAAAAGCTCCATTAGTTAAATTTCAAATTTGGAAGACAGTTAAAGCATGGCCAGTCAGAACTTGTCTGAAAATGAAACAGGGATTTAAATGGCGTACAAGTTGGAGATTGATGAAACACTCATTGGGAGGGGGTCCGAGGGAGGGGGAAATCTCTTTGTTTGAAGCACTTTGAGGCTAGGCACATCTCTATGGATTCAAATTCAAAGCAAAGCAATATTGATGGACCCCTGGCCTCCTTGGGTGCATTAGAATTTATCAGGTTTCAGAGTAGCAGCCGTGTTAGTCTGTATTTGCAAAAAGAAAAGAAGGACTTGTGGCACCTTAGAGACTAACCAATTTATTTGAGCATAAGCTTTCGTGAGCTACAGCTCACTTCATCGGATGCATGCAGAAGTGAGCTGTAGCTCACAAAAGCTTATGCTCAAATAAATTTAAAGGAGTACTTGTGGCACCTTAGAGACTAACAAGTCCTCCTTTTCTTTTTACTGATACAGACTAACAGGGCTGCTACTCTGAAACCTGTCAAATAAATTTGTCAGTCTCTAAGGTACCACAAGCACGCCTTTTCTTTTTGTAGAATTTATCAGTGTACCACTGCCCTCTAGTGGAATGTTTCATAACATACCTGCTTGATTATCAGTTTTCTTGGAAGGTTTCAGAGTAACAGCCGTGTTAGTCTGTATTCGCAAAAAGAAAAGGAGTACTTGTGGTACCTTAGAGACTAACCAATTTATTTGAGCATGAGCTTTCGTGAGCTACAGCTCTTGGAAGTTGCTCATTTAAGTCACCAGGCAGATAAGATACAGAGCCAGACTTTAACTCCAGCTGATGGTGTATGTTTGGAGAATGATTCATTCTGAAATCTAAACCAATCCAGCCTCCCTCTCTTGAAAACATACTTTCATATTCAGAGAAACTTTCAAACTTAAGCCAATAAGCTTCCTTGCCACATTTGCTAATAATAGAAGATATCTGATTCTTTAAACTTGGGGCTACTACATTCCAGACCATCTTTCTCTTCCCTCAACCCCATTTAATCCTACAATGATTCATTAATCAGTCATTTTCTTTAGCAATGTGCGTTCATCTGAGAGATGGGAGACCTGGGTTCAAGGCCCTGTTCTAAATCAGGCAGAGTGGGGATTTGAACCTGGTTCTCCTATAGTTTGAGGGAGTGCTCTTACTGCCAGGCAGAGATAAGAGCCTCCCTTCCGCCCATCAATTAGGCACCTAGAGGCCCAGATTAATGAGAGATTTGTGCCTAAGTCCCTTTGTTAACCTAGGCCTTAAATTCTGTCCCATTTCATTCCTGGATAGCTTAGGTGGCTCCCCTCTCAATTGATGGTTCTACGAATCTTTTTTAAGCACCTAACTCTCCCCCATGCATTGTATAGGAAGCCTGTGAGCATAACTCCGGGTTTAGGGCCTAGATTCACAAAGGTCCTTAGGCACCGAACTCTGTTGATCTGAGCCTATAGGCACCTGACTGATGGGCTGGAGGGAGACACCCATCTCTGCTTGAGACTCTCAGCTGTGACTCCTCTCCTGCAGTTCTGTGTCTAGGCCAGGTCAGCCCTTTCTCATGAGAAAAGAGAGACAGAGAAGTGAACCTATCTGATCATAGCCAATAGCCCAGTGGTTAGGGCACTCACCTGCGATGTGGGACACCTACATTCAAATCCCTTCTTTGTCTGGTTTAGAGCAGGGACTTAAAGCCAGGTCTCCCACCTCTCAAATGAATATTCTAGCCTCTGGGCTGTGGAGTATTTGAGGGGATCAAAATCTCACGTAAGGTCCTATTTGAGCCTTTAGGTGCCTAAATTTATCTTTAAAAATCCAACCCTTAGTAATAGCTATGCACACCCACCCGAGCACCAAAAATTCCTGACCTGTTCGCCCATGACTGTCATTTGTGTGAAACCCAATCTGGTAAGTGTGCTCTGAGAAAGCCTCCCACATCCAGCCTCACTGTAGAGAGAGGCAGGGAAACTCCTAGTCTGAGAATCCCTTTGGGCTACGGAGTGAGCAAGGGTTCAGAACAGCTTGTTAGCTGTGGGGTAACATCAGGATTTAGGCAGCTTTGCTCACAACAACTGGTGGAAACAGAGGCACCTAGGGGGACTTCAAGTGCCTACACAATTAGGCGGCTCCTGAGCAGTGGTTTTGAGAACATCAGCGATACCTTAATGTGGGATTTAGGTGCCTAAGAACCTTTGTGGATCTAGCCCTAAATTCTTATGAAAAGGAGCCTCAGAAGCTGGCAAGCTCAGCAGGGAGCTTGTCTAAGCTAGACAGGATCAAAATGCAGAGGAGAAGGGCATAGACGCCTAAGCAGTTGACCTAGTGCACCAGGCTGACAGGCCCCTCCCTACACTCAGGATGTGTTGGCATGAACCCTCTCATGCAGTTACGTACCAAAGCCAGGATAGCCCCTGTAGCGAGCCCACACCCTAGCAACCAAACTGTCGCTCTTTCTTGCACACTCAATACCCCTCTCATGCTTTGTCCTATTTTCTCTTTGTCCCTGGCTGTCTGCTGTGTGGGTGCTGCGCTGCCCCACTCCATCAGTGACCTGCATCTCGCCCTCCTGCAGCAGGACCTGACAGGCATCAAGATTTCAGTGTGCTCAGAGCACAACTACAGGGATTGGACCTCACTGACGATATAGACAATTCTCCCTAGCAGCTTACTAGCGGTAACATGGTGTCAGGCCTTAGGCGGCTTTTGCAAATGCTGACTGGTGGAAATTTTAGGTGCCTGGGGGATTTAGACACCTCTGGGGGTAGGTAGCAGCTAAGGAGCAGCTTTGAAAATGTCAGTGGCATCCAAGTGGTGGGCTTGGGCCTAAAGAGGCAGATAGGCACTTAAATACCTTTCAGGATCTGGCCCATAGGCTTCGCAACAATGAACAAATAACGTCTTAATATCTTTAAAAAAATTTGTCCCTAGTCACCCTCTGTGACTCAGTTTTCCATCTGTGCAATGGGAATAATAGCACTTCCCTACCTCACAAAGGTGTAGTGAGGATAAATACCTTAAAGACCGTAAGGTGCTCAGATACTACAGTGATGGGGCTATACATGTACAGAATATGATAGATACAATAGCTGATATATTCCACTCAAAATGTATTAAAGATTTATGAGAAATGTTTAGAGGCATAGATCAACTTTTTGGCTTTACCAGCAGTAACTATTTAAGCCTCACAACACAACACAACGAGATGCAGTGAAGAACTTAAAAATTATTACCGCCATTTCAGAGACAGGGAAACCAAGGCAGAAATGTTAAGTGACTTGCTCAAGGTCTTAGAGACAGTGCTTAAATGAGGAGAAAGGGATAGTCTCCTCCATCACCTTCCGCCTTACCTCAGCCTTCAGGAGTGAGAAACATGGATTTCTTATAACCACGCATTCATGGTTCCTGACACTACACAGTATGCAGGTAGGGGAATCTGTGTCAGCACAGGACTTAGAACTCTGGAATTCCTAGCTCCCAGCTCTCCTTTTCTTAGCGGAACTTGACATCTTTAAGAATATATCAGCAAGGAAGTTTGTTTGTTTGTTTGAAGGTTTTGGAGTTAAGTCATAATTAAGAAATGCATTACAGCTGCTGTCAATTAGCCTAATTGAAGAAAGATGTTTCACAGCTGAGCTTTATAAAAGGAAAACCCAGTTTAACAGAGAAAATGGAACTCTTGAAAATAAGCAAACAAATTCTTAAGCTTAAAAAATTAGGCTGTATCCATGATCACTCTGTTGGTAGCTCTCCTGATGCTTTTGCAGCTGGAGCAATGAAAGCACTGGCTATCATGAGGCAGCAGCACCTTCTATTATTGTAGGCTGAGCGCCAGATTTTTAAAGGTTTCAGAGTAACAGCCGTGTTAGTCTGTATTCGCAAAAAGAAAAGGAGTCCTTGTGGCACCTTAGAGACTAACCAATTTATTTGAGCATGAGCTTTCGTGAGCTACAGCTCACTTCTGATGAAGTGAGCTGTAGCTCACGAAAGCTCATGCTCAAATAAATTGGTTAGTCTCTAAGGTGCCACAAGGACTCCTTTTCTTTTTGCAGATTTTTAAAGGTATTTAGGCATCTAAAGATGCAGATAGATACCTAGTGGGATTTTCAAAATCTCACGTAAGGTCCTAGTTGAGCCTTTAGGTGCCTAAATTTACCTTTAAAAATCCAACCCTTAGTAATCATAGAATCATAGAATATCAGGGTTGGAAGGGACCTCAGGAGGTCATCTCGTCCAACCCCCTGCTCAAAGCAGGACCAACCCCCAACTAAATCATCCAGGCCAGGGCTTTGTCAAGCCTGACCTTAAAAATAGCTAAGGAAGGAGATTCCACCACCTCCCTAGGTAACGCATTCCAGTGTTTCACCATCCTCCTAGTGAAAAAGTTTTTCCTAATATCCAACCTAAACCTCCTCCACTGCAACTTGAGACCACTGCTTCTTGTTCTGACATCTGCTACCACTGAGAACAGTCTACATCCATCCTCTTTGGAACCCCCTTTCAGGTAGTTGAAAGCAGCTATCAAATCCCCCCTCAGTCTTCTCTTCCGCAGACTAAACAATCCCAGTTCCCTCAGCCTCTCCTCATAAGTCATGTGTTCCAGTCCCCTAATCATTTTTGTTGCCCTCTGCTGGATCCTTTCCAATTTTTCCACATCCTTCTCTTAGTGTGGGGCCCAAAACTGGACACAGTACTCCAGATGAGGCCTCACCAATGTCGAATAGAGGGGAACAAACACGTCCCTTGATCTGCTGGCAATGCCCCTACTTCTGAAGCCCAAAATGTCATTGGCCTTCTTGGCAACAAGGGCACACTGTTGACTCATATCCAGCTTCTCGTCCACTGTAACCCCTAGGTCCTTTTCTGCAGAACTGCTGCCGAGCCATTCGGTCCCTAGTCTGTAGCGGTGCATGGGATTCTTCCGTCCTAAGTGCAGGACTCTGCACTTGTCCTTGTTGAACCTCATCAGATTTCTTTTGGCCCAATCCTCCAATTTGTCTGGGGCCCTCTGTATCCTATCCCTACCCTCCAGCATATCTACCTCTCCTCCCAGTTTAGTGTCATCTGCAATCTTGCTGAGGTTGCAATCCACACCATCCTCCAGATCATTAATGAAGATATTGAACAAAACCGGCCCCAGGACCGACCCTTGGGGCACTCCACTTGATACCGGCTGCCAACTAGACATGGAGCCATTGATCACTACCCGTTGAGCCCAAAAATCTAGCCAGCTTTCTATCCACCTTATAGTCCATTCATCCAGCCCATACTTCTTTAATTTACTGGCAAGAATACTGTGGGAGACAGTGTCAAAAGCTTTGCTAAAGTCAAGGAACAACACATTCATTGCTTTCCCCTCATCCACAGAGCCAGTTATCTCGTCATAGAAGGCAATTAGATTAGTCAGGCATGACTTGCCCTTGGTGAATCCATGCTGACTGTTCCTAATCACTTTCCTCTCCTCTAAGTGCTTCAGAATTGATTCCTTGAGGACCTGCTCCATGGTTTTTCCAGGGACTGAGATGAGGCTCACTGGCCTGTAGTTTCCAGGACTCTCCTTCTTCCCTTTTTTAAAGATGGGCACTACATCAGCCTTTTTCCAGTCATCCGATCGCCATGAGTTTTCAAAGATAATGGCCAATGGCTCTGCAATCACATCCGCCAACTCCTTTAGCACTCTCAGATGCAGCGCATCCAGCCCCCTGGACTTGTGCTCATCCAGATTTTTTAAATAGTCTTGAACCACTTTTTTCTTCACAGAGGGCCGGTCACCTCCTCCCCATGCTGTGCTGCCCAGTGCAGCAGTCTGGGAGCTGACCTTGTTTGTGAAGACAGAAGCAAAAAAAGCATTGAATACATTAGCTTTTTCCACATCCTCTGTCAGTAGGTTGCCTCCCTCATTCACTTTCCTTGACTTTCTTCTTGTTGCTAACATACCTGAAGAAACCCTTCTTGTTACTCTTAACATCTCTTGCTTGCTGCACCTGCAGGTGTGATTTGGACTTCCTGATTTCACTCCTGCATGCCTGAGCAATATATTTATACTCTTCCCTGGTCATTTATCCAATCTTCCACTTCTTGTAAGCTTCTTTTTTGTGTTTAAGATCAGCAAGGATTTCACTGTTAAGTCAAGCTGGTTGCCTGCCATATTGACTATTCTTTCTACACATCAGGATAGTTTGTCCCTGTAACTTCAATAAGGATTCTTTAAAATACAGCCAGCTCTCCTGGACTCCTTTCCTCCTCATGTTATTCTCCCAGGGGATCCTGCTGATCAGTTCCCTGAGGGAGTCAAAGTCTGCTTTTCTGAAGTCCGGGGTCCATATTCTGCTGCTCTCCTTTCTTCCCTGTGTCAGGATCCTGAACTCGACCATCTCATGGTCACTGCCTCCCAGGTTCCCATCCAGTTTTGCTTCCCCTACTAATTCTTCCCGGTTTGCGAGCAGCAGGTCAAGAAGAGCTCTGCCCCTAGTTGGTTCCAGGAGGGCGAGTGGCGCAATCCCAGCCCAAACCAGGGCCACCACACAGGGGGACTGGAGGAGCCGCACTGCTGCATGCCAAGCGGGCGGGAAGCAGGAAGGGTGCCTGGGGACAGAGTGTGGGTGGGGCCACGGCTGGCTTTTTGGGGAGGCACAGCCTCCCCCAGCCTATGGTACCTGCTGCCAATATCTGTCATGTGTTTGTCCTCTTGTCCTCTCCCCAGGGACTCAAGCATGTGCAGTAGGGCATATTGTTTTGGATATTTTTTTTTAATAATGTATACACACACTGCTATATGTTTACTTACCCGTTGTTTCATAGTTTCATAGATCTGAAGGCCAAGAAGAACAATTAATCATCTAATCTGACCTGTTGTGGGGAAAATATTTATACTCACTGTCCTTTTGGTGCCACTGTACTGCATGTAAATATAGCCCACAGTAGTGAAACAGGAACTCATGCTCCGAAAGCTGAACTTTTCCCTGCAGTAAAGGCATCAGGTTTCGCTGTCGATCACCCTAATGTGAGGGAGAGAATGGAAGTCACCAAACTAGGGTGAGTACATTCTGTAGTCAGCACTCTCATTGCAAATGGCAATTCTTAAACAAGCTACCATTTGAATCAGGAAATACGAACATTTAAAATTACATATTATTCCACAGCTATAGAGACTTGAGCAACTGATTTTTCAGTTCAGTGGTAGTTCTGAAAAAAAAAATTGGACTTTTCAGGGAATTGAAAAATGCTATTTTTGGTCTGTTCCAGAGCAAGGATTTGAACCTGGGTCTCCCACCTTCTGGGTGAATACCCAACCACTGGGGCTAAAAGTGACAAGATGGTGACCAAAGGGCAGCATCACCTCATCCAGCTATTTTATTAATGGCTGAAACTATTCATGTCAGGTTAACAAATCATTTCAAGTCACTCAAAAGTGCATTTTCCGTCAAATACACTATTTGTCTGAAAAATGTCAGCCAGCTCTAATTGGGTCAGTGGAACACTTAATATCTCACACCTCCTTAGTGCCTTTGCTCCAAGGGTCTCAAAACACAAGTACATTACAAAAACATCACCATGGTGATGTATGTTAGCACGATCATTTTACAGAAGCGTAAACTGTAGCCACAGGGAAATCCATTCTTTCTAACTTTGGTGACTAAGGCTGAAGTCGATGGGAGCTGCCGGCGCTCAGAACTCCTGAAACATCAGGTCACATGTTGATGATTAAATATGGATTTAGGAGCCTAACTTTAAGTACCAAAGCTTTATAATTTTGGTCTAAGTGGTGAGCCCACCGTCAGTTACACTCTGAATTAGTGACAAAGCCAGAAATAGGACCCAGGTGTCCAGTCTCCCAGTCCTTTGGTTTATGCTCTAACAAAACATTTCTGCCTCCCAAATTCCTATGCACCCTTCTAATACAAGAGGGCTTTTTTCTTTAAAGAAAACCAGAATCATCCCAGGGAATCACACATATACATTTGTTTCCATCATTTGTTTATGAAAGAAAATGGAATTTAACTATAATTAATCCTATTTTTATATTAAGAAGTAAACTTATAATATATAAAAAATATTTGTGTTTTCCTTAAAATCATACAGAATGGGTAGAACTAAGCAGGAGGAAAGATAAAGACATTTGTTTTTAAAAACTGTATGACTTCTAACCTGACAATGTCCCTTTAAAACAAGCAACTGTATATTAGATTGCGCAATATCAATCTTTTCATTACAACTGAAATACAGCAAATATGGTTTATGAAACAGTCTCAATACCTGTCCTGAGGCATTATCCCTGCAGCCAGGTGAGCCACTGTGGGGTAAATGTCCATATGACTTGTAGGTTCATCAATAACTGTATCCGCAGGCAATACTCCTGGCCATCTAAATATCCCTGGCACACGGATCCCTCCTTCCCAGCCTCCCATGCCTTTTCCACCTGTTGTAAGAGAAATGGCACCAGAAGTGATGAGTCATTAGGACAGGGACTCAAGTTATTGTGAATTTACAGATTAGAATACAATATTCAAATACTCTTTAAATGAAAATAAATCTCACTAAATCTAGGAGAGCAAGGAAAGCCAGGGTTAAAGGCAGTGCTGACTTTGCTCTTCCCAGCTGCTT
This sequence comes from Eretmochelys imbricata, assembly GCF_965152235.1. Taxonomy (NCBI): domain Eukaryota; kingdom Metazoa; phylum Chordata; order Testudines; family Cheloniidae; genus Eretmochelys; species Eretmochelys imbricata. Next base: position 127,437,126 of record NC_135572.1, read on the forward strand.
ATTACTACCATCTTTAAATTAGGCCATTTTCTCCTATGGCATCTAAGGCAATTCATGATTGTGAGGCACTTTGGACAGAGGGGAGCAGTTCTATTCTTAAAACCTCCAAAATAAACAAAATTCAGATCTGTAACATTAATGTGGAATTTTGTGATTTAAATATAAATTAATTAGGGGGCTCCTTGATTGTCAAGATCTGACAGAACAAACACAAAGTCAATGGAAGAGAGATTGAAATCCTGTATGACTCTCAGGAAAGCAACCTTGGGATACAAAGGGCTCATCAGGCAGTTCCAACCAGAAGTAGACGGAGCATAGCAAAGTAGTTCATAGACGCAGAAGAAGACTCTGGGAGATGGCTGACAGTCTTCAAGGACTCCACGAAATAATCTACAACTGCAGGGATGCTCTGAGACAATTCTAGAAGGAAGTATGCTATGTAGGAATATGAAATATTGCAGAGCTCCAAAGAGGACCCTATAAATACTCTACAGCAAAGGAGACTCTGAGGCTATCTATAGCCCTTGAATATAGTCTGTACGGCATCTCTTTGAGCTCTCTCTCTAGTCTTCTAATTATCTCTCAATTCCATCCCAATCCCTAGGCATCATAATGAACTGGCTCTCTTTTAACCCAAAATATTCACAACTTTGAATGGCATTTCAAAGTGAAAACCAAAGAGAATGCTAAATAATTCCCAGAGAGGAAAAAAACATTGTTGAGCTATACATAAGATTATAAATATGTATTAAATAACTGCAGCGGAGGACCTTAATAAACAATGTAATTTAATACCAAAACCCTGGTACTCAGGAAATTCTAAGTTAAGTTAAAAACCAAACATTATAAAGTATGAAAATATGGAGTTCAGGTACCCAAATAACCTTAGTTCTGCTCTTTTATGTTTGCCACCCTGTGGCGAGTCAGACAGGCACTTATGAAAAGTATCACAGGAAACTGACATGTGGAACCAAAGTTAACATGCTAGTTTGGCCAGTAAACCAGTGGGCTGAGGATAGTGGCCAGAATTTTATGCTTGGCAAATTGACAGGAAGGTAGAAGAACCTTTTAGTGGACAATGATAGAATAACCGGTCCATAGCAGAAGTATCTTTGACTGTGCTTTGAAGCATTAAGGTTCATATCTGTTCTAATTTTTAAAAATCTCATCTAATTGTGACGGGGCAAGGCCAGATGGCTATAGAAAAGTAGTGGGAGATAGATATATTAGCTCCAGGCTAAACAAATCCCTGGTACCAGGATAAGTGAAATGGCAGCTGCTCCAGGTCAATTAAGACACCTGGGGCCAATTAAGAACTTTCCGGAAGACAGGGAGAACGCTAGGTTGATTGGGACACCTGAAGCCAGCTGAAACTAGTTAAAAGCCTCCCAGTTAGTCAGGTCGGGATGGATGTCAGGAGCTGTGGGAGGAAGCTGTGCTGTTGGAGAGACTGAGCAGTACACACCATATCAGGCACAAGGAAGGAGGCCCTGAGGTAAGGATGAAGTGGAGCCTGAGGAAGTGGGGGCTGCTTTGGGGAAGTAGCCCAGGGAATTGTACATGTCATGTTTCTAAAAGGTCAGCTACCATAGCTGATACTATTAGGGTCCCTGGGCTGGAGCCTGGAGTAGAGGGTGGGCCTTGGCTTCCCTCGATTAATCACTGAGACTGGGAGACAACAAAGACTGCGCAAGGGAGGATAGCTTCTCCTCACCTCCCTTGCTGGTTTATGATGAAAATGGCTCAGTAGACTGTGACCCTTTTCTCCAGAGAGAGAAGGGTTATGTGGAGGGTCACAGTGAGCCTCTGAGGCTAGCAAAATCCGCCAGGAAACGTGGAACCCACAGAGACAAGAACAGAGCTTTGTCACATAATGTAATAGTAGATGTTTTCCTTGTCCATAAAAGTGTTTTATACTTTTTTTTTTTAAAACTATACAAAGCTCTTAGCCATAATGATGACTTGTAATGATGACAATGAGTTCCACAGCTTGTTTATGCATTGGGCTAAAAACTTTGTCTTTTAATCTGCTGTCAATTTGTTGTCTTTCAGTTTCATTGGATGTTCCATTGTTGTTCTGTTATGAGAGAGGATAAATAGGAACACCCAATGTATATTCTCCCAACCATTTATTATTTTTATATCTATATCATGGTCCCCCTGACTCATTATTTTTTAAACTTAATGGCCCTATTTTTTTCTTTTTTTTTCTTATACAAAAATCTCTTCATTCTTCTAGTCATTGTCATTGCCTCTCTCTGAACCCCTTCTGTTTCTGCTGTATCTTTCTTGTAATAACATGGTACAAAAACAACACTGTGGACCAGATGTTAGTTGTGAAAGCTCGCCAAATGGTATCTCTATGTACACAGAATCATAGAAATGTAGGGCTAGAAAGGTCCTTGAGTGGTCATCAAGTCCAGCCTCCTGCACTGAGGCAGGACCAAGTATACCTAGACCATTCTGATGGCAGAGAACTAGAGTTACTCCATTTTGAAAACTTGCTGCCATTTTGTGATAGGCAAGCACATCACTAAGGTATCATCCCACCATTAGCTGAAGGTAGAGAAACAAGAACTGGCAGGAAAAATAACCAACAATGGTGAGACAGTTGGTCAGAAGGTTGGGTGCATTAGATCCTATGTTGCAATGCTGGCATATGCACCAAGAGTTCTGACAGAAAAAACATAAGCAAAAGTGAGAAAAACAAGCATGATATAAAAATCTGAGAGAGTCAGTCAGGCAGTCAGTGTTGAAGAGTAAGAGGAGAGTGTGTGTGGGTGAGCGAGCAGTCAGTGAGTGTCAGAGAGAAAGTAAGTGTCAGACAGTGTATGTGAGGAGAAGGTGCAGGAAAGAAGCAGAAAGGAGCAGTGTAAATGTATGTGTGGCAGATTGAGAAGAAAGAGAACAGAGAGCGGATGAGAGCAGAAAGCAGAGGGAGAGAGAGAGACACAGAGACCTGTGAGAGACAGAGACCAGAGAGAAGGACCTGAGAGGGAGGTGAAACTTTATTCAAGAGATCTGTAAAGATTGTTAGAAAGTCTGCTGTTGACGACCCAGTGAAGACAGTCCATCAGAAGCGGGGCGATGCCACTTCAGCATCACTTCTAACTGTATGTTATTGCAGTTTGGGATGCTCTTAGCCCAAGAGTAGTCAATTACTTTTTGTCAAGATCCACATTTCTTGATCAAGGTATAGTCAAGGTCGGACTCCAGAGAAATGTTTTTCACACCACAAGTGCCCCTGTTCAACAAACACATACAATGCTGTGTAATGTATCCAGGGCCTATTGCTTATATTTGTAGTGCATTAAATGAAAAATAAAATCAAACCACTGTATAACCTAAAAATAACCTCCAAGAAAGATGCAATACATTATACCTGAGACTTTGAGAAAGTACATTGATAAAATATCAAATAGATGCAAATATTAGCATTAAAACACTTTTAGACAACTGCTTAAGTTCTGAATGTGTTTTGTCAATCAAATTATTGTAGGTATATATGTTTATATATAGATAAATGTATTTGAAACTTTCAAGCCTTTCGTGGTTCATTTATTCTAAGTATCAAAGTTTGAAAGAAAATAACTTAGTACATATGAATTCTTTATCTTTTATGATTCAAGTCTTTCCAGTAAGAAATACACACCCACCTATACCAGTATTAAGAAAAAGAATCATGAATAATTACTGTGAAGTACCTGTTAAAACTGTAGTATCACTACTGAAAATGTAATTTTCTACAGCACTACAAATTTAAACTAAAATATGCATGAATAACGTATAGTTAGTTTTACTACTCACCACCAGTGGGAAAAGTGACAGGTCCTCTGATGGACAAGGGCCTTGAAGTTTGGAGTGAGTTCAGTCAAAGCCAGAAGGAAGCAATTGCACAGATGATTATTAGTCAGAAAGGAGCGATGACAAATTTTAAAGTTGTTCACTGTTGAGAATGCTGACTCACACATGTATGTTGAGCCAAATATAGTCAATGTTAAATGCCACCTTCCTCAAGTGTGGATACATAGAGTGCAGCGCAAGGATCTTTCAGAAAGTTTCAGATATAGGGTGTGCTGCACCTTAAGCACTTCCATGTGCTTGTAAATCAGCAAGCTCCCGTTGTAGTTCTGCTTTTTCCACATCTGGAAAGGATGTTTTTGCTTGATCAAACCAAGTGCCATTTCCTTGTACCACAAATGGGTTCCTTACAAACAGGAAGATACCTTTAACATTTTCATAATTCTTGGACCCTCTTCTGGGTGGTTTGAAGAAGCCTGTCTAGAGATGATGCCGTCTGATTCACATCTGCAGTGTTCCGGCAGTTTAGCAGCATCAGGAAATGCCGCAATTCCCCAGTTTCCAAATCTCTTTTGAAGAGACTCAATTTGTTTTGAAATGAAGTGACACAGCTATGGAGATCCATTACATTGAAATTTTGCCCCTGTAGCTTTAAGTTGAACTCATCTAAGTGTCCTGTCAAATCAACAAGGAAGGACAGGATGCTCATGCTTGTGCCATCCCTCAAAAATGCATGTCGCTCTTCTGCCTCTTTCCCTGGAATGTTATGTAGACATTCTTCCACATGAACTCAAATTTCCCACAGCCTTCTGTTCAGCCAGAGGATGCCATTATGAACTAACAGGTCATTGGCAGATACTTCTGAAAGAAAGCTTTTGAACAGTATGTGTGCCAGTGATGACTTGGACCAAAAGAAGTTGAAAAGTTTAATCACCATTGACACTAGCATACTTATTGCTAAGCTTTGCACAAAGTGTGGTTAGGTGAATACACAGTGATAGGAAATCAAATTGGGGTTCAGATCTTGCAGATGTTTCACAAGCATTCAGTGAGTACGGATCACGGCAGGAGAGCCATCTGTTGTAATTGACAATCCAAGTCATGTGAAAACCTTCATTAGACAAAATAATCTGAACAGAATTAAACAAATCCTCACCACTTGTGCGATTGTTATGTGGTATATAAAGGACAGCAAATCCTCCATAAATTTCTCTCCATCAAAAAACCAGACATACAGTGCTACCTGTGCTGTGTACCTCATATCACAGGATTCGTCCACTGCCATGGAAAATTTTCCAATTTTCAGTTTCTCACACAACTGCTTGAAAATGTCTTGTGCCATCATCTCATTGTGTCTAAGAGCTGTTGTGTCTGACAATGGCAGTTGTCTGAAGGTGTCAGTGTGCTTCTCCTCCACAAAAAGGGTTTCAGCTGTAGTAACCATACATTGCTTAATAATGTCCTCATTTGTAAAAGCTTTCCTGAGTCTTCCTATTACCCATCTGCACCTCAGTGAAGCTTCAGCTGCCTTTTCCTGAGCACAAGTAGTCTTTGATATAATATTGGTGCTCTGAAAATTTGCATCCTTTAACGAAGTGATCTTGCCTGATCTTAAATGGGAGCCTAGTGGATATTTGTGGTCAAAATCCACATGCTTCCTTTGGTAGTGCCATTTGATGTTCCCACTTTTAACAATAGCCACAATCCCTGTACAAATTAAACATACTGGGCCATCCTTTGGATGTTGTGGCAAAATAAATCAGTAAGCGTCAGTCCACTCTTCTTTAAATTAATGGTTTCCGGTGTCAACTTTCCTTTTTTTTGCTGCCATGTTTAAACACGGTGCCATTAAACGTCAAAAATGCCATAGGTAGGACTACCTTTGCTAAACTTTCAGTTCCTGTGACTCTTCACCCCCCCATACAGAGGCAAAGGAGAGGAGAGGGAGCGGCACAAGAGCCCTCCCCTTGTCACAGGAGTAGAGGGAAGGGAAGAGCAGAGCTGCTACCAGCCACTGAACTCTTCTCCTTCCTGTCTCCTATAAGAATGGCGCCTGCTGAGGGGAAGGAGCAGAGAGCATCACCTGCTTCCTGCAGCAACCCTGATTAGCTACTTTTTCCCTTGCTGCCAATCAGAGGGGGTTTCTCCACGATAAGAAAAGAAATGTGCACCCCTCATCAGCTTAGGTGGAATTGTGAACATTTTAATTGCAAGGTCTGTGACTCAGGGGCACAATTTCAGATTTTGATTGGGGTGAGGGGTGGCGACTTTAATTGTGGTTCCAGGGGCTACTTGGCTGTCAGGCCCAGGCAGCAGGGCTCCTGCTGACAGCCCCACACAGGGATTAAACTCAATCAGAGCGCACTGGAGAAGAGCTCTGGTAAATATTTTTAAACCTACAGGAATCGCAGGGCCTCCAACTCCAACTCGCAGAAGCCACGAGTGCCTCGCAGGGGAGAAGCCCTGAGCCCCGACACCTCCCACAGGGGCTGAAGCCCCTAATCCCAGTGTGCCCCCCAGACCGGTCAAAACATAGGCGCTGACTTCCCCTTTGCCTGGTGGGTGCTCGACCCCCCCGCCTCCTCTCTCTGTCCCCACCTCTTCCCACCCCTGCACCGCCCTCGTCTCGCCCCCATTCCACCCCCTTCCCACACGTCCCCGCCCCTGCCCCACCTCTTCCCCTGAGTGTGCCATGTCCCTGCTCCTCCCCTTCCCTCGCAGAAAGTCCTAAGTGCTGCCAAACAGCTGTTAGATGGCGGTGGGGATAGGGGGGCGGAAAGTGCTGGGAGAGAGTGGAGACGCAGCATGCTCGAGGGGGGTGAGGAGGAGGGGGGAGCTTGGCTGTCAGTGACTGTGGAGCACCTGCTAATTTTTCCCTGTGGGTGCTCCAGCCCCGGAGCACTCACGGAGTCAGCGCCTATGGGTCAAAAGCCTCTGGCAGTCCGGATTTGGACTGTGTTTTGCCTATTGACTACCCCGTCCTAACCTATTGACAGGGATTGTTGTGTTAATGAAGGGTTACTTGTTTTAGAGATATACTGCTTGTGTCAGTCATTTATCAGACAGATGTGCTGTTTCCTCTAGGTATTCCTGAGACCACCCTAGCAGATAGAAAACCCTTGGGGTAATAAATCCATGAGCTAGCCAGAAGTGGTTGAGAGAAAGAGGACAATTGACACAAGCAAGAGTAGTCGAGTGGTATGATTGACACAACCAGGAATAAGGTAGTAGACAGGAGGGTAGGAACTAGGGTAGCAGCAGTCTGTGAATTACTTAAGGGAATTTAGGACTCAGGCATATTACCTGGCTGAGTGTGCTATATAAGCATAACATCAGAAATGATAGCAAAGAAGGAAGAGTCAAGTGATAATTGGGAGAGATAATCAGCCCTTTAATTCAATTTTGGGTGGGAGTGAAACAGGGAATGGGGTAATTTGGTTTAATAAATTTAGATGGTAATGGTATTGTAGGAATGGATATATTGAAAGATTTCCAATTAGTAGTTGATCTAGTAAATAAAGCATTGTGGCAAATTCCCCCAGACCAACCAAATACCTTATATGGCAACCAGTTATTATTTAAGGGCAGCTAGCCAGTATCCTGCTTCAAGTTGCTGAAAGGATAAAATGGACCAAATGGCCTTCAGAGATATGAGAAACAGCCCAGGAACATAAGGAAGTTTGGGCTACTAGCAAAATTGAGTGTGGAAAAATTGGAGAGGAGATCCTTATTACCAGACCTGATATCCCCACCTCAAAAACAGTACAAATACCCTAGAGAAGCAAAAAGTAGTCTACTTGTAACAATACAGAGACTCTTAGACCAGTGAGTCATAGTAGAACAGCAAAGTATGAACAATTGGGCTATTTGGCCTGTTTTAAAAGCAAATGGTAAACTTGGAGATTGACAATTGATTTTCAGCCACTCAATAAAGTGACACCCATGACTGCCCCAGTAGAGGCAATGTAACCAGAGGTAATGGCATCCCTAGCAGGAAGAGCTCAATGGTTTACAGTCCTGGACTTGTCAAACGCTTTCTTTGTCATTCACTTACATAGTGATTACTGGTATAAATTAGCATGTATGTTCTAGGGACAACAATTTGGGTTTACTGGAGTCCTGCAAGGTTTTCATAGCACCCTATTTGCCATACACATATGGTGAAGATGTGGCATGGAATGTCCAATAAGGATAGCATTATCTCCTATGTGGCTGATATCCTTATCAGTATTAAAACTAAGGAGAAAAACATGGAAATATTAAATCAGGTTCTGCAAAAAATAAGAGACTGGGTTTAAGGTTAGCCCCTGGAAGGCTCAAATGTGTCAGCAACAGGTAAATTACCTGGGAGTTACATTAGGGCAGGAAGGGAGGTCACCAGATAAACAAAGGGTAGAATTATCACAAGTATTACCAGTTCCCACAGATATATCTACCCTAGGGTCCTTTTTGGGTATGGCTAACTTCTCTCAGGACTTTATTGAGAGAATGAAGAAAAGGCTGCTCTGTTGTATAAGTTGCTTAAGGATAGTGAATGGGAATGGGGATTAGAGCAGTGGGAAGCATTTACATAATTAAAACAAGCCCTAGCACAGGTCCCAGCATTAGCCTATCCAAAAGTGGGACAGCCCTTTGTTCTCCAATTGGCTACTACTGATACACGTATATGTGTGGGGCTCAGTCAGGATCAGGGAACAGGGCTCCAACCAGTGGCATATGCCTCTAAGATTCTGAATAGGGGAAAACAGGGATATATTTTTTTGCCTCTGTCTTCACAAACAAGGTCAGCTCCCAGACTGCTGCGCTGGGCATCACAACATGGGGAAGAGATGGCCAGCCCTCTGTGGAGAAAGAGGTGGATAGGGACGATTTAGAAAAGCTGGACGTGCACAAGTCCATGGGGCCGGACGAGTTGCATCCGAGAGTGCTAAAGGAATTGGCGGCTGTGATTGCAGAGCCATTGGCCATTATCTTTGAAAACTCGTGACGAACGGGGGAAGTCCCGGATGACTGGAAAAAGGCTAATGTAGTGCCAATCTTTAAAAAAGGGAAGAAGAAGGATCCTGGAAACTACAGGCCAGTCAGTCTCACCTCAGTCCCCGGAAAAATCATGGAGCAGGTCCTCAAAGAATCAATCCTGAAGCACTTACATGAGAGGAAAGTGATCAGGAACAGTCAGCATGGATTCACCAAGGGAAGGTCATGCCTGACTAATCTAATCACCTTCTATGATGAGATTACTGGTTCTGTGGATGAAGGGAAAGGAGTGGATGTATTGTTTCTTGACTTTAGCAAAGCTTTTGACACGGTCTCCCACAGTATTCTTGTCAGCAAGTTAAAGAAGTATGGGCTGGATGAATGCACTATAAGGTGGGTAGAAAGTTGGCTAGATTGGCGGGCTCAACAGGTAGTGATCAATGGCTCCATGTCTAGTTGGCAGCCGGTGTCAAGTGGAGTGCCCCAGGGGTCGGTCCTGGGGCCGGTTTTGTTCAATATCTTCATAAATGATCTGGAGGATGGTGTGGATTGCACTCTCAGCAAATTTGCGGATGATACTAAACTGGGAGGAGTGGTAGATACGCTGGAGGGCAGGGATAGGATACAGAGGGACCTAGACAAATTGGAGGATTGGGCCAAAAGAAATCTGATGAGGTTCAATAAGGATAAGTGCAGGGTCCTGCACTTAGGACGGAAGAACCCAATGCACAGCTACAGACTAGGGACTGAATGGCTAGGCAGCAGTTATGTGGAAAAGGACCTAGGGGTGACAGTGGATGAGAAGCTGGATATGAGTCAGCAGTGTGCCCTTGTTGCCAAGAAGGCCAATGGCATTTTGGGATGTATAAGTAGGGGCATAGCGAGCAGATCGAGGGATGTGATCGTCCCCTCTATTCGACATTGGTGAGGCCTCATTTGGAGTACTGTGTCCAGTTTTGGGCCCCACACTACAAGAAGGATGTGGAGAAATTGGAGAGAGTCCAGGGAAGGGCAACAAAAATGATTAGGGGTCTGGAACACATGACTTATGAGGAGAGGCTGAGGGAACTGGGATTGTTTAGTCTGCAGAAGAGAAGAATGGGGGGGGATTTGATAGCTGCTTTCAACTACCTGAGAGGTGGTTCCAGAGAGGATGGTTCTAGACTATTCTCAGTGGTAGCAGATGACAGAACAAGGAGTAATGGTTTCAAGTTGCAGTGGGGGAGGTTTAGGTTGGATATTAGGAAAAACTTTTTCACTAGGAGGGTGGTGAAACACTGGAATGCGTTACCTAGGGAGGTGGTAGAATCTCCTTCCTTAGAAGTTTTTAAGGTCAGGCTTGACAAAGCCCTGGCTGGGATGATTTAATTGGGGATTGGTCCTGCTTTGAGCAGGGGGTTGGACTAGATGACCTCCTGAGGTCCCTTCCAACCCTGATATTCTATGATTCTATGATTCTATATCCCATTTGAAAAAGAAGTGTTAGCACTGATCTGGGCTCTACAACATTGGGACTATCTGGTAAGACTGTCCCCGATGCTCCTTAACACATCTCACTCCCTGGTAAAATATGTGCTGATAGGAAAAATTAATGATGGTCATGTATCTAGTCCCCGGTTAGCCAAATTAACACTGACATTATTGAATAAAAATGTAAATATGGAAAAATTACAACTCTTGTCCCCAGTCCCATATTGACTTTATAATTTAAGGGGAACAGCATGAGTACCCCCTGCCTGAAGTCCCTCCAGAAGGACCCTTATTGGAGCAATGTTAGGGGACATAGTAGAAAAAGTAGATATAATCCGGTGTGTGGATGGTCCAGTTAATATGAAGAAGGTAAACCAAACACTGGAGCTGCTACGGTAAGGGTATCTGATGGAATTGTTTTTAGGGGACAGCGTGTGCCCCACTGAGTGCAAGCAGATGAAATTGTGGCAATAGCAGTAGCTATTTGCACAGACTCTGAGCGGGTAATGAGAGCTGTGGTGGACCCAATGGAAGAAAAGGTATAGAGCAATAAGTAATTGCATACAGGTTCTGAGGAAGAATCCTTCATGTGTATTTGTAGCATGGCATGCTTCTAAGTGGGTAAAAGAAGAAAATGAAATGATATTATTGGAATGGGCCCACAATGTTAATCAGAGTTCTGTTATGCTAAACATTACTGACTCATTGGGTGGAATAAATAGTGTAGTGATTTATTGTGCTGCCCAGCAAAAATCTATAGCTAAGGACCAATCAAGACTGCAAGTGCCTTGGTATAGTCAGTTGTTGGAACAAGATGGGGGAATCCGGGAAAAATAACAAAAATTGGACCACATTCCAGCACTGCTGTAAATGTACCCTAATAATAAGATGAAACAAAGGGGGACATGGATTATGGAAAATTGTTGGTTCTAATAGCATGCATGGAACCTTTACTGTATTGTGGGTGTCCAAAGCTGATCAAATTAAGGTCGGCCCTTATGTAATAAAAGCAGACATTAAAAGACATTTAGTGCTGGACCTCAGTTATTCTCTGAAGAAGGTAATACTTGAGACTTAACCCTCATGAACATGTCAAACATACAGCCACAATGTATTAAGTATGTGGAGCCTTTGCTTAAAGAATGGCAAAGGTATGTGACAATACAGCTGCTGTCAAAACCTCTCACTAAAAAGGAAAAATTAGATCTGCTAGGTAAAGATCTAGGAGCAGGGACAAGTCTTCGCATAGGCACTGACTTTTATTTTTTCCAGTGGGTGCTCTACCCCAACTCCGCCCCAAGGCTGCGCCCCACCCCACCCCCTCCCTTGAGGCCCCGCCCTCGCTCCACCTCTTCCTGTTCATGCTCTGCCCTCTCCCCTGAGGCCCCATGCCAGCTGCCAAACAGCTGAATGGTGGCCCAGCTGAACAGCTGTGGCTAGTGGGTGATGACCACCCCCACTATATTTTTCCATGGGTGCTTGAACCCTGGAGCAACCATGGAGTCGGTGCCTAGACCTGATTCTCTCCTCACTTGTAGCAGTGTAAATCAGGAGCAACCCCAACGAAATCAGTGGAGTTACACTAGTATAAAATTAATGAACCACAGGTGGTTCACCAGCTTGGGAAGCAGTCTAATGAATGGTGCTGTGGTTCACCAGCAGATATAAACCCAATCTGACAAGCCAGAGAAGGTATGTCAGACTGGATGTGCTAGCAGGAATCTGAAACGCACTTCTTGAGTTGAAGAGGGTACTAACCAGGGGTGAGTCTAGCTGGCATAGCTATGCTGGCAAAGGTGCTATAGTGTGAACAAGACCCGCATTAACCATGTTTTTCTGCAGTTAATTCCCCTTGTTTCTTGAAGAATAGGTGTTAGTGAGGGGGCATGATTGGAGGGCCCCCCTGGGAGGGGAATGATCTGCCACTTTAGCTATCAGCTCTACCCTCCTCCTGGCCCCACCATGCCCCGGGTAGGGCTGGAAGGGCCATGGGAAGAAAGGAGGATGGTACCTGATAGATGTGCTCCTCACAGCCTATCAGCTGGAGGCAGCAAGAGGAATAGCAGGGAGCCCCAGACTTTACACTAGCTCAGGGGTTCTCAAACTGGGGGTTGGGACTCCTCAGGGGGTCATGAGGTTATGACCTGGCGGGTTGCGAGCTGTTAGTCTCCACTCCAAACCCCGCTTCACCGCCAGCATTTATAATAGTGTTTATATATATATCTATATATGTGTGTGTGTTTTTAATTTATTGGGGGTGGGGTCACACTCAGAGGCTTGCTCTGTGAAAGGGGTCACCAATACAAAAGTTTGAGAACCGCTGCACTAGCTCCCTGAAGTATATACAAAGGAAGGGGCTCTGCACAGCCCTCTGCAGTACAAAGGACTGGCCCATTCACCTCAGTAGGGTCTGATGAGATGAATTAGGATGCTCTAAAGAGATGAATAATCTAACACAATAGCTCTGGGTGGTGTGAAATGATCCATTCATCTCAATGGGAGTTCCCTTCCACCTCAGTTTCAGTTGTGGAATACCATTGTTCAAGGTAATCTCACAAGGCACGTCAGTTTTAGAGCAACTACAATATTAAAATATTCTTTTGGGGGGGGGACAGTATCTGAGGAATGCCTGAACAAAATTATTCCAAACGTGCGCTATTGCCCCTGTTGTGGCATACCAATATCACAGACAATCTCATTATGCATGTGGATTTTACAGTACTTTGAAAATTAAAAAAAGTAAAGGAGTACTTGTGGCACCTTAGAGACTAACCAATTTATTTGAGCATAAGCTTTCGTGAGCTACAGATCACTTCATCACTTCACTGTAGTTCACGAAAGCTTATGCTCAAATAAATTGGTTAGTCTCTAAGGTGCCACTAGTACTCCTTTTCTTTTTGCGAATATAGACTAACACGGCTGTTACTCTGAAACCTGAAAATTAAAAAAAGCTCATAATGCAGGGGGAGAACATATATTGGGAACCTCTTGATCAAATGACCTAAATTTGCACCATAAATTCGACCCCAGCCCCTGAATAGCTTTTTAATTATTGCTTCCCCAAAAGGGAAGTGGGTGATGGAAATTATCCATGATTGATCCCGAGAGAGCAATATCAGGATCAGAGCCATAGTTTGAGCCCCAAGTATGTGTAAAAAAAAAGTTATAAGAAGTGTAAAATTTGGATGTTACATGATTATTTTAGTGGGACTGTATCTCACTTAAACAACCTCAAAAATCTTGACTACTAACCTAACCCTGTAGCTATTTTCAAGGCAAGATTTTTTTGAGGGTCTCTTTCCCCTATCAGTTTTCTCTTACCCTAACCTATTGTGTTGTGCTCCCAGCATTCTGTTCTATATGTACTTGCAATGGTGGAAAGGAACAAAATTTTTACATCCAGATCCAATCTTTCAGCCCCAGAGTCAGCAGTTACATTCCTAATTCCCTAAAATCAGGGTAACAGATAATTTCATTTTTTAAAGGGGCAATAACTGAGACCGTGCCTTTGTTTGATTTTCTTCTGATGTGTAAAGGTGGCATGAAGGTTTGGGGGCCTATGCATTTTTTTGTTTGTATGTTTGTTTTTGGGAGGGAAGACATATTTATGTTTCCTCTTTTTATATTAAAAATCCAGGTCCTGTCTAGCCTGGGGGACTCATGCTTTGTCTTTGTCTAGACTAGAGTTGGTGGTCCTGTTATAATTTGAGCTAATTGATCGTAAATGCTAATTGTGTTGATAAGGCTCTCCACAGATGTTTGTTCTCAGGCACAAAGTTTTGTGGTTTGCCTGAGGCTGAGCCACCATGTCCTGATACTTTGCAAATGTTTGCGTCTAGATTAGCATTTAGTCACTTAACAAGCAATTGGCAATCAATTACAACAGCAGGACAAATGCTAGTACAGACAAAGCCTAGGATAACAGGAGAACTAGTGAAATGATAACATCACAAGACAAGAGTCAAGAGATAGAAAATTGAGAACAGAACACCACTGGCCATCAGGTTCAGCCCCCAGCTAAAACCTCTCCAGCACATCATCAATAATCTACAACCTATCCTGGAAAACAATCCCTCAGTCTCACAGACCTTGGGAGACAGGCCAGTTCTCACTTACAGACAGCCCCCCAACCTGAAGCAAATACTCACCAACAACCACATACCACACCACAGAAACACTAACCCAGGAACCAACTCCTGTAACAAACCCTGTTGCCTACTCTGTCCCCATATCTACTCTAGCGACACCAGCAGAGGACCTGACCGCAAGAGCCACACCATCAGGGGCTTATTCACCTGCACATCTACTAATGTGATATATGCCATCATGTGCCAGCAATGCCCCTCTGCCATGTACATTGGCCAAACCGGACAGTCTCTACATAAAAGAATAAATGGACACAAATTAGACATCAGGAATGGTAACATACAAAAGCCAGTAGGAGAACACTTCAATCTCCCTGGACATTCTACAACAGATTTAAAAGTAGCCATCCTTCAACAAAAAACTTCAAAAACAGACTTCAAAGAGAAACTGCAGAGCTACAATTCATTTGCAAATTTAACACCATTAATTTGGCCTTGAATAGGGACTGGGAGTGGCTGGCTCACTACAAAAGCAATTTTCCCTCTCTTGGGATTGACATCTCCTCATCAATCATTGGGAGTGGGCCACATCCACCCTGATTGAATTGGCCTTGTCAACACTGGTTCTCCACTTGTGAGGTAACTCCCTTCTCTTCATGTGTCAGTATATTTATGCCTGCATCTGTATTTTTCACTCCATGTGTCTGAAGAAGTGGGTTTTTTACCCAAGAAAGCTTATGCCCAAATAAATTTGTTAGTCTTTAAGGTGCTACTGGACTCCTCGTTAAAACTGAGCAATGGAGAGAGAAAGGGATTTTAAATCACACTTTGAAAAACACTGTTTTTTCTGATTTTGTTAACACCTATTTAACTTCAGTGCCAAATGAGTATTTTGGATAAAGGATGCATGGGTGCAAGGGCGGGATGAAAGAGACAAATTTGCCCCCAGACTTTTACTATCCTGGGGGGGCCATCCCATGACCCCTCCCTGGTGGCTGCAACCCCCAGGTTGAGAAACACTGATCTAGATAAGTTGAGCCCCCACTGGAAGACCTCTGAGTACCCCCAGGGGTATACATACCCCTGCTTGAGAAGCACTGCTCTTTAACCCCCAGATCCTCTTCAGCAGTACTAGCCAATTACTGCCCATTTTGTATTTGTGAATGTAATTTTTCCTTCCTAAGTGAAGTACTTTTCACATCTCTTTATTGAATTTCATCTTGTTAATTTCAGACCAATTCTCTAATTTGTCAAGATTACCGTGAATTCTAATCCTGTCCTCCAAAGCACTTGCAACCCCTCCCAGCTTGATGTCATCTGCAAATTTTATAAACATACGCTCCATGCCATTATCCAGCTGCATTTATTGGTATAGAATCATTGGTATGGAAGAGAGGCAGGATTGTCTAGTAGTTAGGGCACTGCCCCAGGGCCTTGGAGATCGGGGTTCAAGTCCCTACTCTGCCAAGACTTCCTATGTCAGTAGGCACACCAGCCTCTCTGTGCCTTAGTTCCCCATCCATATGTGGGGATGATAGTACTTCCTTAACTCATAGGGGTATTGCAGATAAATACATTAAAGACTGGTGCTCAGATACCACAGTATTGTTATACAAGTATAGATGCTGGTAAATCTGGAGATTGGGTTTTAGTTGCCTTTCTGAGCTCCAAGAGAAAGCAGAATATAACTTTTTATAAATATATTCAACCTGGACCTATTTATAGCATCTTCTTTCTTAAAATAAGGTCCCACAGACAGATAGTCTACAGAGTTCTCACCTTTGTATATTCCATTCCAACCACTCAACTGGGCATTTTGTCTTTGAGCCTCCAAGGATCCTCCATGGTCAGATGTGAAATAAGTGAATGTGTTATTCTTCATGCCTTCTTTGTCAATAGCATCCAGAATTCTGCCTGTAAATGAAGAAAAATAGTGCTATTCAGTATTGAGAAACGGGGTTACAAATATGTCATTAAGGACCTGATCCAAAGACAAGTGAAGTCAGTGGGGGTTAGATCCACAAAGGAACTTAGGTGTGGTGATGCTGAGGGTCCCCACACCTTTTAGGCATGTAGAAAATCACTGGGATTCATCATGTCTGAGTTGGGCACTGAGGCTCCATATACAATGAACGGGGAGAGAGGGCACCTCAGAATGGGAACTACAAAAGCCAATATGCTAGCGGTTCTCCGCCTAAACTAGTCAATGGGAGATACTAAGGTGAGAGGGGTTCTAAACCCTGCCCCTCTCAGCGAGTGGGGCACCTAAGTCTGGGCTGCAGGGGTGCTCCTCCCTCTGCTTGGAAGCTGCAAATCCTCTCATGCGATTAGGCACTGTGATGATTTGGGAATATGTCTGTACAATTTATGAATTCTGTGTGAGATTATGAACCCTAGTATCTGTGTCAGGCTGCAAACTCCACTTTCAGTGTTCAAATGTTTGCCTTTTCTATGGTCTGTTTGTCTCCATGTTGGGTTGAAAATACCAAAAACTGGTGGCATAAGACTAACAGTAGAGGGCAATTGACTCATAAGTATGCAACTGCTGGAAATGTATTCCCTTTGGACAAAAGACTGGTTTTTAAAAAGGGCTGAAGTTGGTCTGCTCAGGGCAGCAGTCCATTTTCTCCTGGCCAGGAAAGCGAGGTCACATAGCAAGTAGCAGCCCCATGGGGAGGGCAAGCACTGCCCACTTTCCTGAACCCAGGTAGCCCCAAGAGCTCTGGACCATTGCAGAGACTCAGATACCAGCTCAAAGCACGCCCTGGCTTGGTAAGGGAATTAAATATGGGTTTAGTGTTTATTGTTTTAAATGCTCTGTGCTCTCCTGTGCTTTGCACAATTAAGTATAGAAGAACATAAAGCTTTTAGACTGTACATAGCATGTGTGTGTATGTTGAATGCTTCACCACAACTGCCTGCCCCTGAGAGAGTTTCAGAAGCTTCACACCTTTCGGGTGGAGTTTTAGGAGAGGTGTGTTTAAGTAAGAGGGGTATCTTGGGGGGAAGTGCTGGTTCTGAGGGAGCTCTTCAGCCCACCTGTCCTAGGGCCCATTTCCAAGAAGGGGTAGCAGACTGGGAGTCAGTACCCTGGCCAAGGGAGGAACAGTGCAGCAGCTTGCTGAGGCTCCAGAAGCTTAACACCCTGTGGATCCAGAGCACAGAGGCTTGGACTCTCCTCACAGCAGTCCTAGTGGATGCCCAGCGGGGACCACTTGCTAGGATCTGAGACACAAACCGATGCTGTTTTTGCAAAAAGCTGGGGAGCAGGTCTGACCTCATAACTTTTAGCCTAGTATTTAGGAAACTCATCAAGTTCCCCCTCAACCTGAGAGGGAGAAGGGATTTGAACAGGACTCTGCCATTTATTACCTGTCAGGTGAGGTGCTCGAACCACCAGACATTCTCAGGCTGGCGTGCTGTCTTTCTCTCTCACCCAATGATTCTTTCATTATTTATTAAGAGTGGAACAGCTTCAACAGCAAAGATGGAGGGAGCCTCACAGCACAGTCTCCTCTAGTCCAGCAGTTAGAGCACTCACCTGAGAGATGGTAGATCCCTGTTCAGAGCTCTTCTCCCCACTGATGCAGAGCAGGGACTTGAACAAGGGTGTGTGTGTGTGTGTGTGTCTCCTACATCTCAGGTGAGTATCATAACCACTAAGCTAAAAGTTATGAGGATGGTCCTCCTCCCTCCACCCCATGTTTTGTGTAGGTTCACCTGTAGGAGCCCGATCCAGTAAGTGAGCTCTAAGCCATCTTATCTGATCAGGCCCCACAGGCAAATTGGGCAGAGAGAAGCCTGCTTATCTTTCCCCAGTTTGTACATCGCACTTGGGCTGAGTCATATCTGGATGTCTGGCATGGGGCTGCAGTGTTCATGTGCACAGGCAGAAATTTTGGCTCCTAGGGAACTTTAACTGCAAACATTTAGGCATTAAGTGACTTTAGACACCTACAGGGTTAGGGGGCAGCTGAGTGGGGGTTTTGTGAATCCCTCTGGGGCCTGATTCTGGGATTTAGGTGGCAGTTAGGTGCCTACATCCTTTCATGATTCCAGCCCTGGAATCTTTCAATTCCTTCAATGGACACTGACATTTTTTGCCCCCCTCCTTGTAACAACCTTTTATGTACAATAAAGTGTTATCATGTCCCCCCCCGCCCCTTAGTCTTCTTTTTTCCAGACTAAACAAGCCTAATTATTTCAATCTTTCAATCAGGCACTATATGAAGAATTCTGGGCCAAATTCTTGCCAAGAATCAGCTTTCTACTATCATCACATCTTTGTTATTGCCCCTCTATCATAAAAGGAAAGTTCACACATTTTAGGGAAAACAAGGATCCAAAGGAAAGTTATTATAGCGTTTTCAATGCTCTGCAATGATGCCAACAAAATATTATAATTACAAATAAAAATCAGCCACTGAATAATTCAATGTGTAATCCTTCATCCAGGCCTCTCAGTGTACTTTGTCACTGTCATTTGTTCTTTTAAACTGTGAACTCTGGGGCCAGGATTGTCTTCATTCTCTAGCTTGTGCAACCTGCTGGTGCTTAAATAATAATAATAATAATAATAATTAATAATAATGCCGCAGACTTTCTCATCCATATTAAAGTGCTCTGCCTCTTCATGAGCAAAGACAAATTGAGATCCAGCTGTGCACTAGTGGTCAGAACCTGTTCACAATGCTGAAGTTAATGATAAAAATCCCATTACCTTCAATGGTGCAGATTCAAATCCTATTTCCTAATGAACTTTTTTGATACTACTGACAGCAGTAGGCTATGCAGATCAAGATTTATCTGTGATTTTCCTGACCTCAGCATATACTGCGTCAAAATAGCTTCATCACTGGCAATAGGTGCCTCCTGTGGCTACAGACGAAGGAGCAACAGCTGAAGGGTATCAAAAGGAAGGATGGTCTAGTGGTTAGGCTACTAACCTAGTCTATGCTCCTCCACAAACTTCCAGTGTGACCTTGATTATTTAGCCTTTCTGCGTCTTAGTTCCCCAGCTGTAAAATTGTGATAATAATTATAATAATGATTATTATTAATACGTAGGTCGAATATAGCACTTTTCATCTGTAGATATCAAGGCTTCTTGCAGTAAGTGTAATTAATTTTACAGATGGGTAAACTGAGGCACAGGGAGGGGAAGCGATTTGCTGAAGGGTACCCAGTCGGCTAGTGGCAGAGACGGGAACTGTACCCAAGTCACTGAGTCCCAATCCAGTGCCTTAGCCACTAGATCAAAATTCCCTACCTCACAGGGGTATTGTGGGGATAAATACATTAAAGACTAAGAGAGGTGCTCAAATACTTAGGTGACGACAGCCATATAGGTACCTAAGACAGATAGGCACAACAAGAAATAAACTACAGGAAAGTGAGTACACTGTGCAAGTTCAACTTTACACTGACAACTGTCATGTTTGAACCATGCTGAATTAAATGTATGTTAAAGGCATTCTTTGAGGCCAGATGTAATAAAGTGTATTTTACAATTTGATTACATTATACTTCTCTGTAACTATCACAGCACTGCACAGTTTTAATTAAAAGACGTTTTAATTAAAAGAAAGAGATACT
Source organism: Eretmochelys imbricata (assembly GCF_965152235.1). Classification (NCBI taxonomy): domain Eukaryota; kingdom Metazoa; phylum Chordata; order Testudines; family Cheloniidae; genus Eretmochelys; species Eretmochelys imbricata. Next base: position 127,457,054 of record NC_135572.1, read on the forward strand.
CCAAAACAACTGCTTGTATTTGCATCCTAAGAATGACATGTACATATTTAAAGCAAGGGGCAGTGTAACAGAGTGCTGGTCCTTGGGCACATATGTATATTGTAGAGACCTGTTTCAGGTAGTTTAAATCTATTTGTTATTGTAAATTATAATGGGGATCTACCATGCCTTTTAAATTTTTTTAGACACATTTAAATAAATAAAGCCAATCTCATTCAAAAAGACCACTTACCCACCATCCGGTCCAGCTCCTCTACATTATCTCCATATAAACCATGTCTACTCTTCCCACGAAACTTCTCTGTGGTGACGAGGGGTGCGTGGACATGTAAAAAGGAAACAAAGAGGAGGAATGGACCGTGCTTGTTTCTAAAAACAAAACAAAAAATAAATTGTCACCGTCTCAGAAAAAGAGAGTTTTAGTTGAAAAACAACTCCCCCCCCCCCAAAAAAAAACCAAAAAAAAACCAAACCCAAATGGCCTTGAAATATATTGCTCGGTGTTTATTCAATGTCACATTTTAGGCTACATCTGCACTATGAGCTGGGGTGTGATTTCCCTGGTTTTGTACACGTACTAACTCTCATCAAGCTAGTGTGAGTATAAATAGAAGTGTAGACACGGTTGCACAGGCAGCAGCAGTAGAAGCACGGCTGAGCCGTGCCAAGTACAAATCCACTTGAAACTGCCTCTGTTGCCGCTCCCCATGCTACCGGGGCTACACTGTATTGATACGTGCGCTCGCTCTATGAGAACTCGTGCGACTATGTGCATATGAGCAGAAGAATCATGCCTCTAGCTCGGAGTGTAGACATAGTCTTTGTGGTCAGCTCCAGTTAACCGGTCTTGTTAGGGAGGGGCTACAACAAGAATTTTAGATTCAATCTTCTTTGAGGTTTGGGCTTCTTGTGGGGAAAGATCTACCTTAATGGTTCAGATCCTGAGTTGGATTCGAAGCAGGAATGGAGCTTTTTTTCTGGCTCTAGGTTAGATGCAGGTGGAATCTTACACAACTTTGCTTGTGAGGTGTCAGCCAAGCAAAGCTGAAGAAAAACGAATTCCAGGTGCATGGAAGAATGGAACATTTTTCATATGAAACAGTTAATTTATAAACAAATATTTGTGTTAGCAGGAATGTGTAAACACAGCCAAAAGGCTGATGTTTTCTCTGCCAAAGAGAAAGGGATTTCTGTTTGGGGGGTTGAGGACAGTCAAGATGTTGCACACAGGGGAGAATTTTGCCATTTTTACTGCAAAAGCCCAGTGCACTAGTGGAAGGGATACTCATTCATTGTGGATACTCATTCATTAGCTCAGATTTCATACATGAATACTTGTAAGGTGAAAATTAAGGCTCTCTCTATTACAAAGAACTAATACAGTTGGAAAATCCAGTTATTGCTTTTGATAAACTGTTCAGCCTACGGACTATTTTCTTGAGAGATGTTAATCTACAGGCATCAAGCTAAAATTGTTGTTATTATTTGTAATGTGGTACTGTCTGTGTAAGAGCCCCAGTCATGGACCAAGACACCATTGTGCAGGGTGGTGTAAAAACAGAACAAAGAGTTGGTCCCTGCCCCAAGGAGTTCACAGTCTAAGTATTAGAGGCAAGAAGTGGAGCCAGTCAGCCAGGGGAACACAAGGAAACAATGAAACAATACTGGTCAGCATGATAGGCAGTTGTCTTAGCACATTAGCTGCCTAACCCAATGGTGACCTGTATTATTAGAGACATTTACAGTAACAATTTAGTTAAGAAACTTTAAAGGATAATATGATATTTATTGGTTACCGTTCAATAAATGAAACAGCCTCCTTAAGTACGTTGGAAGTGGCTTTCTCTAGCTTCATTGGTTGTTCAGTAATGTCATGGTTTCTCATGAGGAAACAGTTCCAATACTTTACAAATCCATAACTGAAGAACCAGGAGATGAAAAACAGGAAACCACACAGGGCAAAGCAGATGATTGCTTTCCATTTTACCAAGAATAAGCTGGTCAGTTTTCCAATCAATAGTGTGAGCACTGTAAGGGCAATTATCTGACTGTAAAGCCAATATTTAGCTTGCACCAATGTGTTAAGGCAACGATTTTCTGTACCTTGACACTCATTCACAAGGGTAAAATGCATCCCATAAAAATAGTCAAAACCGTGGTTTAAAGGGTGGTGGCAGTGATCACTGTGGGATTCACAGTTCATACCCTGATGCCACTTTCCTGAAAATATAAATGAAAGATTTAAAATCATATACCATTGACACCGGGTGCCCCTGCCTACATTCCCAAAAGTTTGGCTCTCCTTCTAAATGAAAATATAAAACAGACCAGCCAAGTCTAGGTCAGGGATGGAAGAGGTTAAATTTATATGTGGAAGCATAAGAACATAAGAATGGTCCTATTGGGTCAGACCAAAGGTCCATCTAGCCCAGTATCCTGTCTTCCGACAGTGGCCAGTGCCAGGTGCCCCAGAGGGAATGAATAGAACAGGTAATCATCAAGTGATCCATCCCTTGTTGCTCATTCCCAGCTTTGGCAAACAGAGGCTAGGGTCACCATCCCTGCCCATCCTGGCTAATAGCCATTGATGGACCTACCCTCCATGAATTTATCTAGTTCTGTTTTGAACCCTGTTATGATCTATAATAAATAGAAAAACCAATTTACCCTCATCTAACTCATTTAACAGAATTCCAGTTAGGATGAAAGCCCCGATGAGGGGAGAGACATACGGAATGAGATCAAGAATGGGATTTTTTTTTATGATGGCTATCTTAAATTATAAGATAGCCCTTACTCTAAAGGAGGATCCTTTGGGATCCAAGTACATCAGATAGCCTATAAGTTTAGTGTGACATCCACTCCTGGGAGGGAATTCCTCTGTAACAGGATCTACACACGCTCAGCCCCCGCACTTCAATTTTATTTGGCTAAATTTATTTTAAAATTATCCCCAATAAATGGTGTTCTAATTCTAAAGAACGTATAGCATACTAATAATTGTTATTTACATAGACCATAATTAAGTTGTATTATAGCACAATAGGAATATATTGTAACACAGAAAAGTGCATAGTTATAGAAGAGCCTATGACTATGGTCTCAGTGGCTACAAGAATGGCAAAGGACCTCTGAGTACTACTAGCTGTTGGTTGTGTTTTACAGTATAACATGAGAACCAGTCTGCACTGTCCCAAGTCAAGTCCATCCCTTTGCAGAGGGCTAGCACAAGAGTTATATATTACTAAGTCCCTCTTAAACCACAAACTAAGAGCTAAGCAAAACGGAAATGGTTTTGCTGGTCATCCAACAAAAGATTAATTTTCACCCTCAGTATACTTAACCACAATAAGTACACAATAAGTGTCTTTCACTTTTTAGAACAATATTTTTTTGAAAAAAAAAAGTGTGATTTAAAGGACAAATCCTGCTATCCTTACTCAGGCACAATTCCTAGCGACTTCAGTGGGATTTTTTCCCACTGTGTGGGGCCTGATCCATCACTAAAGTCAATGAGTGTCTTTCCACTTTGTGCCTCAACTAATATAGGTACAGCTCATGAAGGTAAGTGGCTTGGCTCTGGTAATATACAGGATGCACAAACATAGCAAGTTCACCCAGCAGGTGAGTAACTGAGCTGTAATTGTTTAAGACCACTGTAGTGTCTGGCAAGCATCTGCTCTCATAAGTCAATGCATATTTCTGTGGGTGTTTCCTAAAACATTATGTACTGAATTCACCAGATCCTTTTTTCTGAACTGCTTTCAGTTTACTGTGTACATCCATATTTACTCATTTTGGGCTGATCAGATATGTAAATTATGTTTTTTTGTAACCAAATGGACTATAGTTCAAAATGTTACAATGCTTAAGAAGTTATACAGACTGGAAACTGTAGTCTAGCTAATTTCTACTTACTGTACCTATAAGTGCTGTGGTATGACCTTGCTGCTGCAGTATTCTGGAAAAAGTTGTTTCATTTGGAGGGAGCCCTCCTGAGCCACCAATCCAATAAAGAATACACTGTTTAGTGCTGGATGCCATTCCTAAAGCATAGTACAAAATAATAAATTACTTATTTCTTTTCCTATTGTTCTCTCCGATGAATGGAAGGTCATGTTTTATTTAAAACCAAAATGCAATGATACACTGTCAAAAACTATAGAACTCGATACAAGGTCTATTAATCAAGATCTATTTAAAGGAATTGCAATAGAAAATTGTACTGTTTAGGCAGCAGTAAACCATTAAAGAGAGGTCCAACCTGATCTGATGGGGTACCTGCCAGTCAGGAAAGCTGCTCTGCTTGGCATGCAAAGTGGAGCCGCAGCGATGTGCTGAGTAAGTTTCACTCCTTCCTTTGCCAGACGGTCAATATTAGGGGTCCTAAAAAGAAAAACAAACCTTGATCAAATTTGACACACGCACAAAATAAAGCAGCATGTTCAAGATCATCATGGATGAATCTACAATTGTCTGCCTTATATACAACTAAATAATGAGAAAATGTTTATATTAGTCCTATTACTATTACCTATAACCACTGTCCATTTGGGAGAGGTATTGATTCAAATAAGAAATCAGTTACACTGGATAAATAATGTGTAATAAAGAAAAACAAGAATCAAAGAGTACATCCCAGATGAAGAAAGCATATACTGTATTGGCATATGGAACCAGATATGGATATATGACAATACAGGGATTTATTTTCCCTGCTCCCAGAAAGGGACCAGCTATGTTCACTGCAGAAATAAAAGTGAAGATAAGAGAATGGCCCTTTTCTGTTTTATCACTTTTTAGTATGTGACTTGAGTAATATTTTGTTGATTTAAAGCTGTTTTTATATATTGTATATGACTGAGGTTGCAAACACATAGTACAGTTAAATCTTTTTTAAAAAAACAAACCAATCCAATTGTCTCTTGTGCCTGCCACTCATTTCTTCAGAAACAATTCTTACACTTTTAAATTATATTTTCCTTTTAACAGACATCTCAATTTTGCAATTAAAATGATTACCATCTATTGGAAAACTCCTCAAAGGGAAGGAGAACAATAGCTGCATGGACTGTGCCTGGTCAAAAGCTAGCCTGTCTTATTAAAGTGAACACATGTTGTTACCAGCCGTGAGACCCCATTCAAGAAAGAGAAACATAAGATTTGACATACTGAAACAGACAAATGCCACATCAGGTCCAGCATCAACTCTTTGGCAGCTGCTAAAGCTGGACAGAGGAAGATATGAAATACCCAGAATACACATAATAGTGACTATAATAACAAGAAATTTCTCGCTCATCCAAGAACTTTCTTTATGCTTTCTCTCTCTCACACACACACACGCAGTATTAATATGTCTAAATAAAGATGGATAAGTCCATCTTGGGATAACTATATCATGAACATGGAAACATCATTCAATGCACATATTACATTTAAACCTGTGCTGGTTGGAGGTGGCATATGGTGTCAAACCCCAATTTCAAATGTAACCTTGGAGTACATGCATGAGTCTGTGTGTAAGCACCCACACGCGCGCATGCGTGTCTATCTGGGCAAATGAATCGACAACCATCCCAAGAAAGTCCCTCGCAATGTACACTTACTGTTGCCCATTTATTTTATATATACTGCACACTGAAAAGAACATATTTAAACTGATCATCTAAGATGACAGGCAGCTACCGAAATAAATAAGCCCAGGATTACTTTAATTAATATGTTATTTTTCTAATGTTAAGTAGTTTTGAACCTGATCTCATATCTATTGTAAGCCACAGACTACTGTGCTATCATTAGGACACTCCAAAGGAAAATGAAGAGCACTTTTCATGTACAGTGAGCTGGTGGGATACTGGTTGACTCAAGTATGCCTATCCTTTTTCTTGACTCTGTATTTCCACCAGGCCAGAGGACAACACTACACAGCAAGATGAAAATTCTGGGGCCATTTTGATGGATTTCTGCTCCTCGATCCATGCCACCGTGACCATGTAGTCTATGACCTTACCTTATCATTGCCATAGCAGCCTACATCCCCCAAACCAAGATCATCAGCCATCATCAGTAAAATATTGGGTTTAGAGGCCCTTGATGCATATGTCCTTAAGCATGAAACTAGCAAAATGACTAGCCAGCTCCTGAAATTCAAGAATTAAAAGAAAAGATTTATTGAATGGAGACATTTGTAACTTTCCGACTCATTTTAAAGTAAGTGCAGACTGAGGTGGTTCTTCAACGGTTCTAATTAATTGTAAACGCTTCCCACACCTTGTAAGCGCAACGTTATGCGATATCTGTGTGTGTATATATGTAAATAGTTATCTAAGGTGCCAGAAGGTGATGCTCATGAATATATAGACTATTTTGTGGGTTTTGTAGGATTAATACAACTTCTTGTTGCGTGTTGCTAATAGCTTCTTGTGTGCAGTTCTTCACACAGAGATCTTCACACAGTAGTACCACTGCAGTTTCATTCACTATATTAGGGTGGGAAAATACAAAGAATGCTGTCAGGGGTGTGGACCCCAGCATGTTCTGAACATGTTTCTGGTAGGGTTCCCTTGAGCCACAACACTAGGATTTGGAGGTGGTATGGAGGCAAGTTGGGTCTGGGGTGGGAGAGAAGGACTTTTCTGCTGGATCCATTACTACACAAATCCACTGGCCCCTCCTTCTGCAAAGAAACAGTGCACCAGCTCCAGGGGCAACTGTAAAATTAAGCAAAAAGAAAAGGAGTTCTTGTGGCACCTTAGAGACTAACCAATTTATTTGAGCATAAGCTTTTGTGAGCTACAGCTCACTTCATTGGATAAATTGGTTAGTCTCTAAGGTGCCACAAGTACTCCTTTTCTTTTTGCGAATACGACTAACACGGCTGCTACTCTGAAATCTGTAAAATTAAGGTTGCAGTTACTGTTCAGTGGCTCCACTTTTGTTCCTTGACCTGAGGGAGGATGGTTCTTCCCCTCCAGGTCTTACCAGGCCAAGACAGTAGTTTTAAATGGGCATCAATTTTGAGCCCACGTTAAATATTTTTAAAACTTCAAAAGATTAAAAAAAGATGATGTTATATTTTCTTATAGACAAAATTTCAAAAGCCAAAAAGGGCCATTAATTAATTTCCTCTCTTACCATTGCAGTTGCAGGTGTCTCATGGCTTCTTTTGTTACACACCAGCTGACTACATCAAAATTCTGTAAAAATAAATTTAAAAAATATTATATATATAACGCTCTTATGCCTGCTTATTAACCATGATACATCACAGCAGTCACACTACCACTGTTCTCAGCTAAAATGTAGATGTGCTGAACAGTTAGGGCCAGGTTTTGCAACCCCTAAATTCATGAGCACTTATAGACATAGTCCCATTAAACTAAGACACTACTTGTGTGAAGGAACGCTCATAATTACAATTAAAGATTATGCAGTACAGGGCTCAATCCTGCAAGCTGTTGACTGTTCGCAACTCTTACTGACTTCCATGGGAGTTCATGACTTTGCAACAATGAGCCCACAAGCACCCTAATGAACAACAACAACAAAAAGAATAAAAAATGTCGAATGCAGAATTTATACAAGGAAATGTTACTTGTTGGATTTCACTGAATGGGTTTTTTGAGTTAAATGATAAACAATACATCACTATAAGTAAAGCTAAATTTTATTTTGCTTGGGAGGGAGCGAATAACATTCATCTTTCAGGTGCAGAATTTGAGCCTTACTGTTTGATTACAAACTGCTAAGCATGGTATGCACATCTTCAAATAAAGCCTAAGGCAGGGGTTCTCAAACTGGGGGTCAGGACCCTTCAGGGGATCACGAGATTAGTACATGGAGGGTCGCAAGCTGTCAGCCTCCACCCCAAACCCCGCCTTGCCTCCAGCATTTATAATAGTGTTAAATATACTAAAAAGTGTTCTTAATTTATAAAGGGGGGTGGCACTCAGAGGCTTGCTATGTGAAAGGGGTCACCAGTACAAAAGTTTGAGAGCCACTGGCCTAAGAGCTACATCCACAAAAGGGACTTAGACTCAGTGTTCCAGTGCTTAACTTGGAGCCCGCCCCCTAGTAGAGTCCACAGCCCTGAGTTAGGATCCCAAGCTCTCTGTACAACGCATATAGAGGTAAGTGCCTAAGAATAGGATCCACAAAAGCCTGCACACTAGGTAGAGAATCATAAGCTAGCCAATAGGAAATGTTGAGGACGAGGTGGGGGTCAATGCCCTTCCCCTCAAAAATAGCTAAGTACCAAAGTCTGAGTCAGAGGAAGGAGTCTCCATTTACCTCAGCTTCTCAGCTGTGAGTCCTCTCCTGGAGTTAAGCACCTATCCCATGTCGGGAAAGAGAGAGAGCCCGATGCCAGAGAACCAAAGTTACTCCATTTTGTTACTTTGCCGCCATTTTGTGTTAGGCAAGCACTGAGGTACCAGTCCATCTTTAGCATGTAGCACCAAGAATTGGTGGGGAAAATAACAAGCAATGGTAAGGCAGTTAATGAGAAGGTTGGGTGCATTTAGATACTATGTTGCAATATTGGCACACGCACCAAGGGCTCTGAGATGATACTAAGCAAAAGTGAGATAAAAAAGGTGTGGTATAAGAGTCAGAGTGTTTTAGTGAGAGAGTCGGAGAGGAGCCAGAGCTGTCAATCTGTCAAGGAGTTTGTGAGTAAGCCAGTGAGAGAGTGTCAGAGAGTGGGGTCAGTGTATGTGAGGAGAGCAGAGAGCAGTGTAAGACATGAGAGGGGAGCTGTGTGAGTAAAAGGGAAAAGAGCCTGTGTGTGTAGGAAGGAGAGAGGGATAGAGAAGGTGAGGGAAGGCAAGAAAAAGAGATAAAAGTGACAATAAGAAACTTGAAGGAGACCTGAGAGGAACCTGAAAAAAGAAGAATGAAGAGAAACCTGAGGAACTTGAACTGAGAGGTGCTTAAGTACTGCAAGAAGCCTGCTGTCAATGACCTGTGGAAGACCTGCCATGAGAAGCACGGCGCCTCCACTTCAACATCACTTCCACCTGTATGTTGTTGTGGTTTGGGACGCTATTAGCCTACTGACAGGGATTGGTGTATTAGAGGGATTGTTGTGTTACTAAAGCGTTGTTTTAGAAATACTACTTGTGTCAATAACATATTGGACAGATGTGCTGTGTCCTCTAGGTATTCCTGAGACAACTCTAGCACAGAGAAAATGCTTGGGGTAACAAGCCCACCCTGTTATAGCCAATAGCCTAGAGGTTAGGGCACTTACCTGGGATGGAGAAGACCTGCTTTCAATACTCTGCGCTGCCTGATTCAGAGCAGGGACTTTAACCCCGAGGCTCCTACATCCTGGGCGAGTGTCCTAACCACTGACTTAAAGGATATCAACAGCACTGGCATCTCCACCTTTTTTTTTTTTTTTTTTTTGGTCAGAAAGGGACTAGACACCTAACTTCAACAGAGGGTTTATACCGTGAGTCCCAACTGAAGAGGCACCTCCCTCCTGCCTAGATTTAGGGCCCTAACTGTATCTGTGGGACAGGGCTTAGACTCCATCCTTCTCCTCAGCATTTGCTATTGAATACCTTAAGCGGCTCCCTACTCATGTTGCTGGCTTCTGAGAATCCAATTCTTAGGTGTCTAATTCTTCCCATACACTGTAGAGGGAGCCTGGGCACCTAACTTGTGGTTGTGAATTCCACTGGGCAGCAAGGCACCTAATAGTTAGGCACTGCAATGCCCAAATCCTTTGAGGAGCTGGGCTTAAGTTACCAAATGCAGAATTTGCACAACAACTGCTTATACAAACACAATACTTTTTTCTTTTACACGCTGAATCCCCAGCTCCTTCTGAAGGCTGGACTCTCACTGAAATCAATGGGAACTTTTCCTGTGCATGAAGAATATAGAATTGGGCCCTAAGGCTTGTTTAATGTCTTCAGGCATCATCAGAAAAAACTAATTCCATTCAATAAAATCACCACGTTTACTTACATAAATTTAACACAAACCAGAGGCTCATTCCCCCAACAGCCAACAAGACACAGAAAACAATCAGCAAGACTCAGCATCAAATTAAAAAATCCCAATCCCTTTTTAATAATATGAAAATTATTATTATTTTATATTATTATATTATATAATATAATATTATATTATTATTAATATATAAATTATTATTCCCCTGAGATTCTTCTCACTCCTTGATTTTTTAAGTAGCCCTGATCCATTAGGATGTGTCTCTCAGAAAGTGGCACAGCTAGACCAGTCTTGCTGCTTTTCCCCAGGCCATCTCTCCTCCCCCTTACCTAGGTCTTTGCACAGTGGGTCAAGGGTAACATTGCCAGGATTAGCAAACATAACTGCTGTTAAAGTTTTACACAAATTCCTGGTTAGCTGAGTATTATGACTATTTTCTTAAAATGCTGGAGAGATATTTTACTGGACATCCTATCTAGGCTATTCTGATTAAATTCATTTAACACCACTCATCACTGTTTGTCTGAGTAACTAAAAAGAGCCTTTGTAAAAATACAAATCACAACAGGACAGTCATGGTCTCAATCTTCCTTCTACTTCTCTTGAATCAGAGCTCTGGAGTGGGAGGAAGGGCTTTCAGGAGGTGAAGGGCCTGGTGTCTGCTTTTATTTCTTTTTTCTCTCTTTTCTCCTCTCCCTCTCTCTTTTCCCTCCTCCCTTTCTTAGCCTTTCCAGAGCTGCAACTAACTAAACCTCACAATGTTGAAGAAATGATTCTTACCCTTCATTCTGAAGATAGTGAGCGTTGCAGTCATTCCCCCTTCTTACTTCCTGTAATGGAGTTCCAAAGTCTTGGACCTATTTCAGAAACAATGCCCCATCTCCTGCTCTCACATGCTTCATCCTTACAACGGACATAGCTCATAGCTCCCAAGGAATTTGGCTGACAAGGGAGGTTGTTGTCCTGAAGAAACAAGCATTGTCCAAATTTTCTTCCATGGAAAACCTTGAATATTATCATCGAGACCTTGACTTTAACCCTATATTCTAATGGAAGCCAATGTAGTGAACAGGACACCAAGGCTATGTCTGAAGTGCATAGCCTATTCTGACTTAGCCTCCAGTGTAGATGCAGGATACACCCACAGAAGGAATTTTCTGCTGACATAGGAACCCCACCTCCCCAAATGGCATTAAATATGCAATCGCCATAACTGCGTCTAGAATGGGGGCTTTGCTGGCATAAGTATGTCGCTAGGGTGTGTGCTGTTTTCACATCACTCACCAAGCTAGCTGTGCTCGTATAAATTTTAGGTGTACTCCAGACATGACCCTAGGCACTCTTATATTCACAGCCTTCACGCTACTGCAATAATATCTGTATAAAATATGCCTTGTGAGGGATCATATCAAAGCTAATAACATGCTGATTATTAATATATAATACATAATTTTACAATGATGGGAAGTTATGAATTCCCTCTGTATGATGCATCTAGAACACGTTTTAGACCAGACGGCCTGGCTTAGGTAAAGGAGATAAACAGTCTGTCGTAGACAAAGTAGTTGTGGGTTTAACCACAATTTACATATTAGCAGTAAACAAAGCCACTGAGATAAACCAGCAGGGGTAATTCTGGTCTTGCACTCAGAGAATTAACATGCCTTCTGCATCCCAGAAAGACACAGGAGACTGAATGCCCAGGAGGCCTTCCTGATTTGTAAGACAAAGACATCCCTTTGGGGATATAAGGAACAGAGAGGGGCTCCATCTTTATGCTTCATCTTAGGAGAAAAAGGAACCAAGCAATTTGATCTCTGTGATGGGTCCTGGCCAGGCTGACCAGTAAAAAGCAGGAAAGGAGACTGTGCATAAAAAAGAAGAAATTACTCAACCTGTGCAGTAACGATAGTTCTTTGAGACTGTGTGTTCCTGGGTCCTCCACTGTAGGTGTGTCTGCGTCCCTGCGCTGCTGATTGCAGAACTTCAGTAGCAGTGTCCATTGAGCCCGCACATGCGCCGTCTCTCGTTGTGCTGCACCATGAAGCTAGCCAGTGCATGCAGTCTAACCGTCCTCTGTTCCTTCTCTACTGCAGAGTCATAGTGGGAACTCCGAAGTAGAGGGGAGGAGGGCAGGTTGTGGAGCACCCATCGGGACACACATCTCAAAGAACCATCGTCACAAGGTGAGCAACTTCTTTTTTGAGTAGGGTCCCTGTGGGTACTCCACTGAGGCCGACTCCCAAGCAGTACCCTCCTTGGAGGGCTGGGACTTCGGAGTGGGGTTAGTCATATATGACAGTACGGTGGAGCCAAAGATGGCATCAGAGGCAGCATTCCCAATGATCGCATAATGTTCTGTGAAGGTGTAGACTGATGCTCACATCACTACTCTGCAGATCTCTAAGATGGGGACATTCTTAAAGAAGGCGACAGATGAGATCAATCTCAAGGAATGTGTACAGATCAAGTCCAGAGGGGTCATGTTATGAATTTGGGAGCACTGTCTGATGCAATTTGAGACTCACTTGGAGAATCTTTGAGCTGATATCGCTGAGCCCTTAGACCTTTCCGCCATAGAGAGGAATAGTCATGGGGACTTCCTGAGGCCTTTGTCCTAGCGAGGTGGAATGCAAGGACTCTCCTGATGTCTAGGGTGTGCAGTATGGCCGCCCTATTGTCTCGGTGAGGCTTAGGGTATAAGGCAGGAAGGTAAATAGATGGATTCATGTGAAATGAGGAGGTCACTTTAGAGATGAACCTTGGATGTGGCCTGAGTGTAACCTTATCTGGGAAGAACACTGTATATGGGGGATGCACCATCAGAGCTGCTATTTCCCCTATTCTTCTAGTTGAGGTAACTGCAATAAAAAAACCCTGTTTTAATCAATATGTATGCTAGCAAACAGGTAGCCATAGGTTCGAAGGGGGGCCTGGTCAGCCCTTTCATCACTAGATTTTAGGTCCCACAAGGGGGTAGGAAGTCAAGGTTGAGGGAAGAGGTTTGTTATTCCCTTAAGGAACCATTGAGTGGCTGGGTGCGATTGTACGAAGTATTCCTCTATGGGTTAGTGAAATGTGTAATAGCTGCTAGGTGGATCCCGAGAGAGCTCAGAGGTAACCCCATTTTTTTAAGTGTCAGGGCATATTCCAGAATATGTGGAAGAGTTGCTGACACTGGAGAGATTTGTTGGGATGTGCACCAAATCTGGAACCTGGACAATTTCTGCAGGTAAGTGTGTTGTGTGGAGGATTTTCTACTGTATGGTAGAACCTCTTGCACTTCCTTTGAGCATAAGCTTTCTATGTGCTGGAACCACACAGGAGCCATGCTTTGAGGCAGAAGATCCCCAAGTTGGGACGTATGATACACCTTTGCCGTGATCTCAGTATCAATGGGCAGAGAGTCAGGTGTGTGAAAGTAGAATGAATTATATTGAAATTATAATTCATTAAAGAAATGCTACTTGAAGGGTTTGCTGAAATATAGTTGTCAGGAAGAGAAACGTTAAGGAGTGTGAGACAATGGGTCCTCAAACTAACTAACTTAGAGCTCCTACTGAGCTAGGAGATTGGTAAACGTTAGTATGCAAATAAGATATGTATGTTTATTTGTCAGTTTCTGCTTTCTTTTGTCTCTTATGTTAAATTGGCTTTGGCTTAGCTGTATAAATAGGTTATCTTGGGCCTCAGAGAGGGGCTCACATCTGGGTGCATTAGCAAAGCGCTTTGCTAATAAACAGAGTGGTCTGACAAATTATGTGAATCCTGAATCTGACTTTGACAATTTGGAGGTTCCACCGAGATGGCAACCGTCTTCTCTTGGGCTGTGTGACTCCTGACTGTTCTTAGGATGGCCGTGGCAAGCCAGCACCTGGGCATTTGGCTCGAGTGGTCCTCCACCAGAATGGAAGGGTGCATGACCACAGTGAAGTCTACGCCATCAAACCTGTTGGTTCCCACTCTGTTCTGGTAGGGATCCCGGGATCTGACATCAGGAATCTGATCAGGTAATTATTTCTGTGTTTTGTCCGGACTGAGGACTGTCTTGTCTCTGTGTCTATCCATCCTCCCTGTGGTGTGTTTGAGTCTGGCGCCGTCTCCGTCCGGGGATCAGCTGACCAATGGGTTCCTCTCCCCACAGTCTGAGTGAGTGAAAGCTGCACAATTGCAGCCGCACCGCGCCTTGGGTAAAACCCTTAGTGTGAAAGCAAGGGCAATTGACGTAGTAGCCTGTGGGCTCCTTTTGTGTATTGCACCGGGAATCGCTCTGACGAACCTGACTTTCCTTCTTGTGTGATTGGTGTGTAAAGTCCTCCTGTATGGGTAACCAGACGTCTAAGTCGGGACAGTTCCCTAAAGGAACGCCGGCTCAGTTTATGTATTTTAGGAAGAGTCCGGACTCCTGTAAATTTCTGGAAAAATGGTCTAGGCTAAGGGGGTCAGGTAGAGTGACTACTACCAGCACTACGCTTCTGTCCCCAGAACCCTTTACAGCTATTCTGAGGGAAAATGGGCCCTTTTCCACAGAAATTGTCTATAAGGGACTGCTGCAGGCAGCTGGCAGAGAGAGAATCTGATCAAAATTGTTTGACTATTGGGTAATGTAATCAAAATCACTAAAGGATGTAAGGGTGTTCTATTGGAACTTAACTGCCTCAAATGTATAAAGGGAATGTAAGATGTAAAAAAAACAAAAAAAAAACAGAGCAGTGTGGAAGGGATGTTAAGAGAAAGAAAATGTGTATGTACTGTCTGTGTGTGTGTAAATATGTAAAGTTCTAAGGACCAGTTGGTTTTGTTTTTGTTTTAAATAATGCCACTAAAAATCCATCTGACTCTTTAATTCAAAGTTGTAAAACTGACAGACCTTTTTGCTAGACACAGGTAATTAGTGTTGTTTGGCTTTGGGATTTGGCATTTAACCATTAAAAGGTAACTCAATGCTTTACAAAATTTAAAATGTTTTTAAGTTGTGGCTGCAGCAGGGCAGTCAAAATCAGGAGAATAGAAAAAAAATTCTGGATTCTTTTTGTTTGTTTGTTTGTTTGTTTATTTGTTTTGTAACAAAATAGCAGATGAGAGTTGTAGTAAAAAAAAATAATTAAAAAAAGACAGTGCCCTTCTGAAGCAACAGCAGGGGTGAAGTGCACAAAACAAAAAGAAGCAATGTTAGAAACACTGAGTCTTAAAATGGCTCTGAGTAATCAGACTGTCACTTTGAGAAAGGTACATGAAAACTCTGTAAGCAAAAAAAAAAAAAAAAAAGAAATTGTTACACCTTATGTAAAAATGGATCTGGATAATGTTATAGAAGTTAAACAATGGAAGGAATGTGCATTTGCCCCAGAACATGTGCAGGGTATATTGTAGAAGGGGCAAAAGAAATGCAAACATACCATGCTACTTCATTAAAATGCTATTAGGGCTCCAAAGGGAGCCACAATAGGTTGGGTTTTCTTTTTCAGATTGCTGTGTGTTTTGGAAGCAGAAGTTAAAAGTAATCAAAACTCTGGTGAAAGTTGATTGTGTCCCTTTTAAGATAGAGTCTCTGAGCTGCTGATGGCTTTAAATCCAAAAGCAGGAAGCGTCTGTGAAAATGCAAATAACCTAAATGATAAAGGAAGGAAAGAACTAGCAGCACAAAGGAGCTGCAGATAAAGGACACACCTGGTCAGCAAACAAATTGTCTAAATAAAAGGCATAGGATAACAAGATAATTTTAATAAATTTAATGATAATAAGTATCCCTGTAACAACGTATAGTGTGTATGATTTTTGGAAAAACCCTTTAAGGTCGTATAGTAATGATGCTTCTCAGCTATTACCTGTAAATAAAACTTAAAGCTTAACACAGCAGGAAAAACATTATAAACTTGGTCTGCTGTATAAGAAGGAAAACTCAGGGATTTAATGACTAAACAGTGGGATAATTTCCCCATAACCCTTAAAAGATAAAAGCCATTGAAACCTGGCCTGCCTATAGAACAAAAACAGGAAAATGTGGGGGCAATTCCTCTGTTTTTCCTGCAATTAGCAAGGATATTTGTAAAAGAAAGTGGTATTATTATTAAGCAATAATCTGTCCCCACCAGGGGGGGTGGAAATTGTTTCTTTTGTTTTTAGACTCTACAAGCAAGCTGGCGCCAGAGGAAGAAAAACTCAGAATACCATGGATCTATGTTTTGTGTTGTTTGTCTGTGGTGTTTGTCTTGTTGCTAGCATTGTTGTGTTTTAATGAACAGAAAACCTCATGACATGGGTGTGGGATGGCTTCAAAAGGCTGACCTTGGGAGGAGAGGGGGAAGATGTGTATGGGAATGCAAAAGGCTAACTCAGGAGAATCCCAAAATTCAGTGGCCACTGTTAGGATCTTGGGACAAAGACCGAGTAGATGTCTTAAAAGACAAACTCGGCCAACTTAAAACTAAATTGGCAAAAGGAGAGGTTGATTGTTTCATGCAGTGGTGGGAAGAGGCAAATCATAGGTGGACAGAATCAAAACTTGCCTCTCTCAAAGATTCTGGCTTCTATCCCACCAGATGCAACTCATTTTACTGTTGTTGATTTGTGCTCTGCTTTCTTTTCTGTCCTGGTTCACCCTGACTCCCAGTTCCTGTTTGCCTTTTCTTACAAGGGGCAACAGTACACATGGACCACACTGCCCCAGGGGTATACTGAAAGCCCGTCATATTTTCCCCAGGCATTAGCCTGAGACCTTGCTGACCTTGTTTTCCTGTCCAGGTCCACACTAGTCCAATATGTAGATGATCTACTCCTCTATTCCCCTTCATGGTCTGCCTCTGAAACTGACTCTTTCGTGCTCCTTACTGCCCTAGCAAATAAGGGTCACAAAGCTTCTCACTCTAAACTACAACTCTGTCAAGCTTCTGTCACATACCTTGGCTTTCTCCTCTCTCAGGGTTCCCGTGCACTTTCTCTCACCCGCGTCCAAGCTATCCTTAGCTTTCCCCGACCCCGCTCCCCACGCCAGGTCCGGAAGTTTTTAGGCATGGCTGGATTTTGCAGACAATGGATTCCCCAATATGCCTCCCTTGCAAAACCTCTCCAGGAACTCACTTGATTCTCTGTGCCTGACCACATGCTGTGAGCCCCTGAGGCCAATTCTGCCTTTGTTTCCCACAAACAGGGTTTGGCTTCTGCCCCTGCCTTAGGGCTGCCTGACTATTCTAAGCCTTTTACCCTTTTCTGCCACGAACAATCTGGATGTGCACTTGGAGTTCTCACTCAGATGCACGGAGAAAAGAACCGCCCAGTGGCTTATTTCTTTGCCACTTTAGACCCTGTTGCCCAAGGCTTACCCCCGTGCCTGCGTGCTGTGGCTGCTGCAGCACGCCTAGTCGAAATGTCTGATTCCCTTGTTCTCCGCTCTCCTCTTACCCTCCTGGTCCCTCACTGACCTCACCCTGCTCCAAGACTCTGCCCCAGAAACCGAGAAAGAATCCTGGGTTGCCCAAGGTTGCTCTCTACATCCCGATTCTCTTTGGCGCTCGCCTACTGGCGCCTTTGTAGCCCCCTTTTCACTCTACCTGTCTCTGGCCGCCCTGCTACACGGTGTTTCGCATGTCGGAAAGGAGGGGATGGTCTCTGCTGTAACTAAGACAGGATGGTGGGCCCCCCATTTTAGCTCTTTTGCAGCCCGCCACTGTGCAGCCTGTACCATTTGCCAAAGCCATAATATTGGTAAACCTGTAAAAGTGGCCCAGGGGTTCCGGGGCCTGCCTCAAGCACCGTTCTTGCACAAATGCCTAAGTGTCAACAATATGAATTTATATTGGTTATGGTATGTTTATTCTCTGGTTGGATTGAAGCCTTTCCTTGTCACAAGGCTGACTCACTGTCTGTTGCCAAATGTTTGTTAAATCATATTATGCCTGCCAAGGGAATTCCTGCTACTCTGTCCAGTGATCGGGGTACACATTTTACTGGACAACTTGTTCAACACCTGGACCGTATATTGCATATCAAACACCTGTTGCACTGTCCCTACCACCCACAGAGTGCAGGTGCAGTTGAAAGATGAAATGGTGTACTTAAGAATAAGCTTGCTAAAATTTGTGACTCTACAGGATTAAGCTGGCCAGTAGCCTTACCATTAGCCCTGGTGGACATGAGATCCACTCCATCCCAAAGGCATAAATTAAGTCCCTTTGAAATTGTTATGGGATGCCCTATGCAAGCTCTGACTGCCATTACTCCCGTTCCAGATTTGAACTTGACTCACAGTGCACTCCTTCAGTATTGCAAGGGACTAATGCAAGCTGTAAGTCACTTCCATTCACAGGTTCGAGTCGCCTGGCCCACGGAAACCACCTCCGACGCTTGCCACAACCTCAAGCCAGGTGATTGGATCTACGTACAGCGCCATCATCGAAAGCACACCTTGGAGCCCCGGTGGAAAGGTCCTCATCAGGTACTGCTTACTACACAGACGGCTGTTAAACTATCTGGCATTGCAACGTGGATACATGCTTCACAGTGTAAGAAGGCACCATCCCCAGAGAACCAATCGTCACGTCAGGACAAAGCAGAGTCAATTTTGACTCCAGAAGAAGACGTAGAGGAACAGTCTGCAATACCTTACAATCTACGCTCTCATAAGGGTTGCCAGAAGAAGACGACGAACAAAAAAAAAAAAAAAGCAGTAGCGAGCCTAGCGCCTACTGCCTGGTGGGCGTAAAACCGTGACTGCGGTTCCCTCAGTTGAGGTTGTCAGAACCAGAAGAGCCTTGCCTCCAACATGCGCCTCTGCCTGTTCCTCGGCTGCTGGTATCTTATGGTCTGGGGAGACCACGATGATAGTTCTTTTATCCAGCAGCAGGTGTGGATAGCTCAGACCCTTAATATTTCTAATTGCTGGGTCTGCAGCCACATCCCAACCCACTCTCAAACTGGTGTTCCTGTCCTGGCTATCCCACTCAAGTCCCCAGACCTCACTGGAGGGCCTCGTCCGTTTAACAAAATATGGAACAGCAATGACACTTGGAAAGCGGTGGGAATAAATGCAACTAAATGGATAAGTGTGGTGGAGGGAAAAGGTCATTGGTGTTGGGTGTGTAATGGGACAGGACTGGATCTGGGGAAAAGCCATTGCCTTCAGCATATTGTGGCCAATGGTGTATGGGATTATTCAAACAAAACTAAAAAGTGGCAGGCTGGGTATGGAGATATGAATTTTTTTCTCAACCTGGGATCAAACAGAGAAATCAATCTCATGTTCCCCCTACAGTAACCTTAGTGAAAACAATACAATCTTTCAATGTCATGCAAATAACACCACTCCTCATAAGGAGAATTACCCTGTACCCGTTGGGGGATACTACTCCTCCTTTGCAAACACCTATATGACAAATAGGTGCAACCGATCCTTCCTGGCCTTAATAGGCCATCACTGGGTGTGTGGGACCAGAGCTTATACCGAACTAACAGCTAATTGGTCAGGAACCCGTTATCCTGCCCGACTCTTCCCACAATTCCGAGTGCTAGGAACCTTCCCTCGAGAACGCCTCCGCAATTTCAGGTGAAAAAGAAGGGACTTAACAGATGTCCAACGGCACATAAATAACATAAGCCCCTTAACCTGGGAAGAGGCCATTGGCAGTACCTTAATACCATTAGGGGGAGTAATACACCATACAAAAAAGGCTCTTAAGGTTACAAGCAGTAGTTGAAATAATGGCAAATGAAACCGGAGAAAGTTTAAGAGCCCGTCCAAAGAAACGGGCAATCCGACAGATGGCCCTCCAAAACCGTCAGGCATTGGACATAGTGCTGATGGCAAAAAGAGGGACTTGTGCTCTCATTGGAAAAGACTGCTGTGCGTATATACCAGACAACACCAATGAGGTAATAGATCGTGCTAGCCACTTAGAACAAATCGCATATCTTCCCCACGAAGAGCCAAGTTCTTTATGGAAGTGGCTAAGTAACCTTTTCAATTTCTCTGGCATAGGAAACTGGTTGTTTCAGGGAGCCCTAACTCTCCTGTTTGGAATCCTAATAATTTTTGTATGTTTTCAGTTACTTTCCTGTTGTATCCAAAATTGTGTCAGGCATGCTACACAGATAGCTGCCCCAAACCAGAGTGCTAATTTGATGATTTTAAATATCACTGATGAACAAAGAGATAAAGAACGCTTGATATGTGGAACCCAGTAATTGTTGGTCATTGCGTAGCTTGAACAAAAGGAGGGATTGTGAAAGTAGAATGAATTATATTGAAATTATAATTCATTAAAGAAATGCTACTTGAAGGGTTTGCTGAAATATAGTTGTCAGGAAGAGAAACATTAAGGAGTGTGAGACAATGGGTCCTCAAACTAATTAACTTAGAGCTCTTACTGAGCTAGGAGATTGGTAAACGTTAGTATGCAAATAAGATATGTATGTTTGTTTGTCAGTTTCTGCTTTCTTTTGTCTCTTATGTTAAATTGGCTTTGGCTTAGCTGTATAAATAGATTATCTTGGGCCTCAGAGAGGGGCTCACATCTGGGTGCATTAACAAAGCGCTTTGCTAATAAACAGAGTGGTCTGACAAATTATGTGAGTCCTGAATCTGACTTTGACAGGTGCTTCCAACACAGCCACGTCACCGGCCTGATGGAATTCTGCCAGTATCAAGCATCCCAGTGTCGGTGAGAATGGGGACCTTGCCCATATTGATCTCTCCAGTGATGGATGGGCCAATGCTGCTGGAGGTACTGGTGTCAGCTTGCATACCAGAAGCATCTTAGGCCATTTGCCTTTATCTCCCTGCACTGAAGATCCGGTGCCTGTGCCCAAAGTGTCCATGGGCCTATCAATGGTACAGGACACCGATGGTTGCTATGAGACGTAGGTGCCAGATGATCTTGGTGCCGAGGATACCGAGCGAAATGGTGATCGCTTTCAGCTATCCTTAGGCTCACTGAGGAGACTTCCCGCTCTCTTTTTCGACTTATGAAAGGAGTCCCCGGACCATTTCTTCTACTCACTGTCCTTCAAAGTCAAGGTTAAGGGGAAGACTCATGCCTACTGGAGGGTTGCGTTCAGAGAGCTGCCTACATAAAGATTATTTTCTGGCGGAGCTCTCTGTCCTTGCGGGATCTTGGTTGGAGCTGCTGGCAAAGGGAACTCTTTTGTTGGATATGGCCCTCGCCTAGGCAGCGAATGCATTGGGAGTGCTTGTCTGTGACTGGGATCACCTTGCTGCAAGTGCAAGACACTTCTTGAAGCCCAGAGAGCCGGGTATACCCTTGTCCAGGGGAGACTCCCCTCCTCCCCCCACACTGGTGGTGGACACAGGAATAAAAAGTCTTTTCTTTCTTCTCCTTCTTCTTCTTCTTTTTTTACAGCATGGCCAAATAAAGACTCAAAAGAAAGCTAAAAGGTTCCTAAAAGCTAAAGATTAACAAATGAAAAGGAGAGTTAACAATCTGCTAATGGACAGTTAATGGCTCCATCTGTACCCAGGGGTGGCTGAGAAGGAACAAAGAAGCATGAGGAGAGACAGCGCATGTGCGGGCTTAATGGAAACTGTTAGGATATAGATATTCAGGCCTGTCTGCAAAGGCCTGTACTTTAAGAATTTAGGGGTATTCTTATCACTTGGCTAGTTCTAGAGGTATAAAAGAAGAATCAAAATCACTGTCTGCCGGTGTAAGGACCTTCTCTTACTGTGACAGTCTGAGGCCCTGTTCTTCGGCTAAGGCCTTTGGCTAAGCAGCAGAGGCAGCCATAAGCTGGGAAGCGAACGGTCACATCCTCACATTCCAAACTAGTCACATTGAAATAAGGTGCTATTGGGCTGTTAGGCACTATCAGGACAGGATTGTATTCCTATCAGCTCCAGAGAAAGGGAAGTGCCCAGAAAATGTAAAAGGAAACTTAGTTTGATAGCATCCTGTCTGGCAAGAACTCACTTATCAATACTGGGACGTGAAATCCTCACTTCTGTATTGTTTTGTCATTATAGTTCCCACTTTGCTATTGTTTGTCTGTATAATCTCAGTCTGGTTCTGTGATTGTTCCTGTCTGCTGTATAATTAATTTTGCTGGGTGTAAACTAGTTAAGGTGGTGGAATATAATTGGGTACATAATCATGTTACAATATGTTAGGATTGGTTAGTTAAATTTCAGGAAAATGATTGGTTAAGGTATAGCTAAGCAGAACTCAAGTTTTACTATATAATCTGTAGTCAATGAGGAAGTGAGTGGGTGTGAGGGGGGAGTAGGGGTGGGTGTGGGAGATGGGAACAGGGAATGGGGGTAAGGAAATTGCAATCATGTTTTGCTAAAGGGGGAAATGGGAACAGGGAATGGGGTTAAGGAAATTGGAATAATGTTTTGCTAAGGGCAGGAATGGGAACAGGGACACAGGTGTAAGGCTTTGTGGTGTCAGAGCTGGGAAGGAGGACACTAAGGAAGGAAACTGGAATCATGCTTGCTGGAAGTTCACCCCAATAAACATCAAATTGTTTGCACCTTTGGACTTCGGGTATTGTTGCTCTCTGTTCATGCGAGAAGGACCAGGGAAGTAAGTGGGTGAAGGAATAAGCCCCCTAACAGAAACTGCTACTGAAGTACAGAGACACCTACAGGGTACTGCTCGAAGAAGAAATCATCTTGAACAAAGTCTGTATGTTGCTAGATTTTAGACTTTTAGATGCATTTTCACTTATTTGCTTTTAACCATCTCTACCTTTATCCCTTTTAGTTGATATTACTTAATCCATATTCTGTTGTTAATAAATTTGTTTTCCTTTTATTGTAAACCAATTCAGAGCTGTGTTTGAAGAGAAGGGTGTATTTATCCAGTTAAATTCATAAGCTATGATGTACTGACTCTTTAACAGAGCAGCAAATTTAAACACACAAACTTGAACACACAATGGTAGAGGCTGTGCATTGCAGAGAAACATCTATGAGGAGCTTGATGGCTGGAGTTCATTGACCGTTACCTGCAAGGTGAGGTTTGGGTCGGGAGAGCCTTGAGGAGTTTGCTGGTGAAGAAGACAGACTGGTGTGACAGAGAACTGACGCACAATCTAATCACCAGCAAAACTCATTCTTGCTGAGGCAGGGATGTAACACAGTGGCTTACAGCTCTTGGTATCCTCAGTAGGTTTAAAGATGAAGCAGCTTGAGCCCAAAGCACAAGATACAGAATATTGGCAGGGATAAGTATATTTTGTAGCAGTTCTTTCCCTGTAGATTATCTTGCTAAAAAATGGAACATTAGGCATCGTGTAATAGGTCTCTGGGTCCAGAGAATGGTTTCTGGAGAATTATTTCTTGTTTGTGGGAGGATGGCATGTTTTCAGCTTCAAAGGAAATGTTACACTGCTTCAAAGATGATGTTGACGCAGTCTCCGGCAGCATGGGTCCTAGGTGCTACTGTGCATCTTTCAATAATCACAGTGGCCATGAGTCCCCATCACATGTGGTGGCTCAGATTTCTCTCCACATTTCTAGTATGAGTCCCTCAATCCTGGCATAAAAATCACTGATTAAGATGAGGAACCTTACAACAACACTGAATATTTAATTTGTAGGAGAGGGTGCATTTTTCTAAAATATACAACTTGCATCAGACTGTCTCTCATTACTCACCAATTAGTTACTGAACGTATGCTAAGACAAAGATTCTGAATTGGCATTGACTTCAGAGGAGCCAGGATTTCACCCAAGATATTTTATCAGCAAGTGCAATATTGTAATGGTATACTGGCTGTTGTCGGTTGTTGGCTGTGCGTGTCTGTTCTCTCTGTGTGCTGTGCCGGCTCTGCACAGATAGCTGGCCCAGAAGACCTTGTTTGAATGCCCCAAAGAGACCACACACTTGATTCAGTGGCGGAGGTATTCGATCAGGTTTATTGTCAATAAATCAATGTCTACAGTTACACTAGCACATGTATGCGTGTTGCAGTGGACTCAGCTCAGTGAATGGCAAGACTTTCTGTTCCCCCCTCAGCTGGACAAAGACATACCCCCTGTAATCCCTCTTTTACACACTGATACAAACAAATGACGTGGTTTGTTACCACCCTTTACCTTGTACCTGTTGGTTTGATCAAAACATCTCTATCCATCACCCAGTCATCTTGGCCTATTATTTAAAAGGGGTCAGTGTGTCCTTGTGCCATCTTCAGGGAGTGTGTTTATACCATAACCTTATATTGGGGTGTTCTGGTATTACCTTTCCGGAATGTGTTTATGTGAGTGTCCTGTGCCTAGCACTTCTTAGGAAGGTTTGTATTTTTGCAAGAAGGCATGTTTTGTAACAGGGCAGGGCCTGACTTGGCCTGACTCTTGCTAATTCTGCTTTATATGAGCAGGGCTTGACTCTGTTTAGGCCTGAGACCTTACACTAGGACTTTTCTATCGGGCCTCATGTCTCTCTCTATTACACTGACCTAACCTCCACTTTCAATTACTCTTTTTATACCTTTTGAGCCTGCCGTATTTTTTCAGAACCTGATCTACAAAAGCTCTATTAAAGCAAAGTTTGTGATGGTGGCTCCACTAGTTAAGGCAGCTGCTGCTGTCCATCTGCTATTAAATTTAGACAGTCAGCAGGTATGGTTGAATTTTGGGTCATTGTGTGCTTTATGTCATCTTTCCCTCCTCCTCTCCCCTCACATATCTAACTTCCGGAAGTATATTCTGATATTCAAAAGTTTAGTTTTTCATCTGACAAGTTATTTACTGGGGAACATATATTGATCACAACAGTCAATAATAAAACTCCATATTGGAATGCTACAGGAATGGGAAAGAATATATAGAAATTGTTTCTCATTTAATACCTTTTTGAGATGAATAAGACAGTTTCCTTCCTCGCTTTGTAGCATGACAACATTCTATTCTGTTCCTTTTCTGCCAATCAATTGAAATGTGTGAGTCACATGTCTGCAGGATCAGTCCTAAATCTTAAAAAATATATGTAAAAATCACTTTCCAAGTCCCAAGTTCTTCCTACAGCAATTGGTAACAGAATTAATGCCTACAAGCAGGCGAAACAATAAGCTCCCTGTATGGTTTAGGTACTGTAGTTACAATAAACTGTGGCTGCACATATATACACCATGCAGACACCATAGTCCTCCATGGGGATCAAACTAGGCACTAAAATGACAGGCTTCTACTTCAGCAGGAGCCATGGGTCAAATTTGTTGCGGTGAATCTGAATGGAGTTACACCAAGGATGAAACTGACCAAGTATTGCTGAATCCTTTACTGAACAGCACCTCATTCACTTAGATATTTGCTTATTATATTACATTACGTAGATTTCTCCAAACTATGATTTTTTTTCTTGTTCACTAACTGAAGTGGTAAATCCCACCAATGATCACCATACTTCTTTACCCAAGATGACCGTAAACATATAAAGTAAGTTTATTTATTTTATACATTTTTATTAGTGTCATTTATCAGTAAAACTGCCAGTTACAATCTAGAACAGGACCCTTTGCTCACCAACCAAAAGCTACTTTTAGTAATGATTGTGCAAATGACAATAAAAAAAAATCTTAAAGAGCAACATTCTGCTTTCTGGCATGCATGATTATTTAACTTTACTGTTATCCAGTTAAAGCCGTAGTTTGTTCAAAAGCTGTTGAAAAATTGCAGTCGGTTCTTTCCTAAGCCAATTTTACTTTTTCTTGTGTATATCTCTCTCTGACGGTTTCAAATATTTATCTATAGCTAAACGCCCAACAGAGAATGGAGTTATACCTCTGCGAGGCAGTGATGTGCTGGGAAACGGAAGTAATTGTAACACAGAATCCACTGTGCCTGGATGCCTTATGGCCAAAATATTCAGACCTGGGTGCCTAAAGTGAGGCTCCTAAATACATATTGGAAGGCACAAGTCTCTCCAGGTACTATTCCATGTGTACATGGAGTGTGCTTTACGCACCTAGCTAGTAGTGGAAAGTAAATGGGAGAAAGCGCTACCATAACCCCCTCGTCCTCACTTAAGGCCTCTTTGCTCCCCATAGAGAGAGAGGGCAGTGGAATGGCATATTTTAGGTATAATTTGGCTCAAAAGAAACATGATTTTTCAGAAATGATGTTATTACAAGTTGACTGCACCAGAGCATTCACAGTTGCAGGGTTTTATGAACAATCACCTATTTTACAGAGCAGGGTGTGCACTGTCACCCTCTCTATCACACCAGCAAAACGGGAATGTCCCACAGCACGGCTGCAGCCAGGGCTTCCACATAACGTTGTACAAAGAGAGCTGTTGTGGGACTGGAGTCAGTGTCTGGCGATGCTCCTGAACAGCTCTTTCTATTCTGCTTATTACTGTGTCAAACAGGGGCTCAGTGCCAGGTGATAGAGGTTTGGCCTCGGAAGGGTCTCTGGAGAGATCAAAGAGTAAAGGAGGGTCATGATGGGTTACACCTTCCCCAAAACAAGGGCAAATTCCTCTTCCGTAACACGCTCCAGCACCCTCTGGATGGAATATTGGGGTCACATAATGAGCCTTCCACAGTGCCCCACCTGCCAGGAGAGAAATCAGATATAGGGACTAAATGATGAGTATAACATAGTACTCTGGTATTTGAGAGTGCTCCTTGAAGGAATACAAAGACATTTACCAACGAAAACACACAAGGTTACAAGGCTTCTTAAAGTCCTTCAGAACAGATACTGATTTTGAAAGCACTAGATGTTGTGGAGATGAAAACGTCTGTAGGATGGTACAGTAGGTGTTTTCATTAAACTTCTGCTTACATCTTTTCTCTATGTTGATTGCAAAGAGTCCTTTGTTGTGGTGCACCTCCTGCTGGCATTAGACATCACTACGACTTCCATGACAGTTCTGACTTACCAAGAACCTCAGGAGTCAATCCACAGGTTCCACAGAACTTGGGCCAAGCACAGAGAACTTCACTGAGGCTATGTCTACACTATGCAGCTTTTAGTGACACAGCTGTGTCGCTTCAGCTGTGCCGCTAAAAGTCGAGCAGTGTAGCTGCTGTTTGTCGACTCTCCTGCTAACAAAAAAAGCGGCATTAGCGTTGTCGGCAGGAGAGTGCTCCTGCCGACAAAGCACTGTTCACACCAGCGCTTGTTGTTGGCAAAAAACTTTTGTCTTTCGGGGTGTGTGTGTTTTTTTTAACACCTCTGAAAGACAAAAGTTTTGTTATTCAGTTGCCAGTGTAGACCTGGCCTAAGTATTATTGCAAAAAAAAAAAGAAAAAATCAGTTAGTGGTTGCTATGTTGACTGCTCCTATGAGGAGAAAATATTTGCTAGAGTTTGTATCCATCATGGGGAGAATGTCTATACTCACTGTCCTTTTGGTGCCATCGCACCGCGTGTAAGTATGACCCACAGTAGTGAAACATGAACTCATGCTCTGACTGTTGAACTTTTCCTTGTAGTAAAGGCATCAGGTTCCGGCCATCAACTACCCTAATGTGATGGAGATAAGAGAAGTCACCAAACTGGGACAATAAATATTGTATTTATTACTCACTCTGCAGTAAAAAATTCTTAGTGCCACTGGCACTACGTCTACAGATGGTTTACATGTTTATATGTTTATAATTTCCCTGCTGCACGTAGCCTACATTTAGAACAGCTATTAGAGAAAAGTTAAGCAAATACTGTAAATCCCTAAATAAAATGCTTTTAAAACAAAAATTCAGACTTATCCTATTGAATAGTACACAAACAGTTTTTACAAAGAATTAGTTCTTATGGAAGACTAAGACCCCTATTCAGGAAAGCATCCCTAAAGAGAACAGCACTTAAGCACGCTTTCCTGAATAGGGGTGGATTTAAGCACATAAGTGCATCCCTGATTTGGGGCCTAAATTAGTATTTAATAGTTCTCTTGTAATAACACTGACGAATAATTTTTTCTTTCCTATGTAACTTAAAAGTTCCATTTTTAAGGCACTTAGGTGCTTTTGAAAATATTACCCCGGCGCGTATATTTCTGACACTTCTGCAATTAAGAGGAGTGTGGCATTCGGGGGATGGCCTCCCCACTCAGAGTTCTACACTGCAATAAAACACCCAGGGCTGGCCCCTATCAGCTGACTTGGGCAAGCGGAACTCGGGCTGCGGGGCTGTAAAATTGCACTGTGGTGCTGTATGACTAGAGCATGACTGTTTATATAATTAATATTGCCACTCGTTGGACAGTTGCAACAAATCTTATACCAAGTATATCATGTAAGGTGTAAATGGAAAAGTTATGATTTGATGAGTAGGATTATCCTGTTTATGCGCATGTATCATTTTGTATCTGAAGTTATGAATACTGGCTACATAGATCTAGATTTCAAATGTGTTTGCTCCTGGGATAACACCCACAAGGTAATTTACGTCCAGTCTGGCCAGCACATTGTGAATGAGCTATTCAAGGTGATGGCCCATTAAAGAACACTTAAATATCACAATGGGCCACAGAAGAAGCTTGTTCCCACCCGGTAAGCCTTCCTGTACATGCTTGAGCCAGAATATGGGTAATGGCTCCTATGAGTCATCAAGGCATGCAAGGACATGTGACAAGCTCATGTGACCCTGGACTCCACCTTGTGCCCCTAATTTTCCACAAACTAAGACTGAGAACAGTCCCTCCACATGGGAGAAGGTATAAAGGACCCTGGAAGCATCTCCATTTTGCCTCTTTCCTGCTCTGATCTCTGGGCTATGGACTTACACTAAAAGGAGCATTCCAACCAGGGGACTGAGGACCTTCCAGTCGGTTGGAAGTTACCAGAGACTTTACAAGCCAGCAGTCTGTAATATCAATGCTACAAACCTGATCCAAGAACTTTTCAATGTACGTATATAATTTATTTGACTACTTTAACTCTCTCTTTCTTTTCTCTTATAAATAAACATTTAGATATTATGATTCTTGGGTAGGATCTGAGTTGTATATTGATCTAGGTATGTGGCTGATCTCTTGGGATCAGAAGAACCCTTTGTTTAATGAAATTGGTTTTCAATAACCACTCATCATAAAGTCTAGTGTCTGGGTGGTGAAATAAGGGCTGAAATGCCTAAGGAGACTGCATTTTTGACTTCTTTTTAACCAGTGTGGTGAGACAGAAGTTTACTTTTGATACTGGTTTGGAATATCTAATGATTGAAAAACCAGCAGCTGGAGGTGAGTCCAGCCTATTTCTCAGCAGTTTATCCTGAATCTGGTGTTCTCAGATGTGACTCACTGAGGCATGGTGACATGCACTGTAGGCTTTTGGGCTTGGGCTAGAACCTGGGACCTGAGAATCATGCGGGGAGGGTTTCAGAGGCTGGGGTCCATTCCAAGCTCAGACATTTACACAGCAATGTTATAGCCCCAGAGCCTGAGCCCTGCGAGCCCAAGTCAACTGACATGGGCCAGCTGCAGGGTTTTTATTGCAGTTGTAGACATACCCTTAAATAGTTCATTTCATACTCTCTGCGGTTTCCTTGTTCTGACAACTATCCTACCCCCATGCACTACATGCTCTAACCCATAGTGTGCATACCACACAATGAATGTAAAGTTTATCAAGAGCAAAAGCAGCAATATTGTTGTTACAGATATAGGGAGTGAATATACTTTGTTGTCTCCATACCTGTCCTGGGGCACTATCCCTCCACCCAGATGAGCCACTGTGGGATAAATGTCCATAAGGCTTGTAGGTTCATCAATAACTGTGTCAGCAGGAAAGACTCCTGGCCATCTAAGTATCCCTGGCACACGGATGCCTCCTTCCCAGCCTCCCATGCCTTTTCCACCTACAGCAAAGTGACATATAACAGTTATGACTCATTAACAGACATTAGACTTGTGCATGAAATTAGAGACAGATGGCAGCAGCACATTGCAAAGGTTTAATTCAGTGGTTAAGTTCTGATTTCATAAACTTCGAGAGGGATGCACAGAATCACTCAAAAAGTAAAAATCAAACACACCCTCAAACTGGGAGGGTGTGTGTAATTAATGTCTGTTGCAATGACTTGCAGCTTGGGACAGATGGGAAAATGGGCAAGCAAGCTTTCAAATATATGTTCTTTGGCAATAATTTTCTCTCTCTTTCCCCTCACACAGCTCTTCCTGCACTCAGCTGTTAGTCTACATCCTTATGTAGGGTCAGAATGGGGCGACATGAAACTTTTGAGAGCCTACACCAAATAGCCCCATGGCCTAGCAAAAAGGGAGAGACTGGAAACGCTCTGAGAACACACAAGACTGAAGGGTATGAAATACGTCTTAAAAAAGCATATAAAGAGCCTCATCCCCCATTTTAATTCAGAGTTTCAGTACAGATTGGTTCTGTTTAGACATGGGCTAACATTTTCAAAAGTGACTCAGCATGTAGGATTTAGTCACTTAGGAGTCTAAAACCTAAGTGCCTATTTCACTTTTGAAAATGAGATTTAGGCTCCAAAGTCACTTAGGTGGTTTTGAAAAAGTTACCCAAGAACTTCAAGACCAGAAACATGAAACTCAATAATACAAAAGCTACCATATACCCTTATTTGAACTTTCAGTCAAATGTTTTTCCCTAACCACATTAAGAAAAGGAGTACTTGTGGCACCTTAGAGACTAACCAATTTATTTGAGCATGAGCTTTCGTGAGCTACAGCTCACTTCATCAGATACATACTGTGGAAACTGCAGCAGACTTTATATATACACAGAGAATATGAAACAATACCTCCTCCCACCCCACTGTCCTGCTGGTAATAGCTTATCTAAAGTAATCGTCAGGTTAGGCCATTTCCAGCACAAATCCAGGTTTTCTCACCCTCCACCCCCCCACACAAATTCACTCTCCTGCTGGTGATAGCCCATCCAAGGTGACAACTCTTTACACAATGTGCATAATAATGAAGTTAGGCCATTTCCTGCACAAATCCAGGTTCTCTCACTCCCTCACCCCCCTCCAAAAACCCACCCCCATACACACACAGACTCACTCTCCTGCTGGTAATAGCTCGTCCAAACTGACCACTCTCCAAGTTTAAATCCAAGTTAAACCAGAACATCTGGGGGGGGGGGGGGGGAGGAAAAAACAAGAGGAAATAGGCTACCTTGCATAATGACTTAGCCACTCCCAGTCTCTATTTAAGCCTAAATTAATAGTATCCAATTTGCAATTCGCTATTCCTACCTGCATGCCTCCAGCTTTCACCCTGACCACACCACACGATCCATCGTCTACAGCCAAGCTCTGCGATACAACCGCATTTGCTCCAACCCCTCAGACAGAGACAAACACCTACAAGATCTCTGTCAAGCTTTCTTACAACTACAATACCCACCTGCGGAAGTAAAGAAACAGATTGATAGAGCCAGAAGAGTTCCCAGAAGTTACCTACTACAGGACAGGCCTAACAAAGAAAATAACAGAACGCCACTAGCCGTCACCTTCAGCCCCCAACTAAAACCCCTCCAACGCATTATTAAGGATCTACAACCTATCCTAAAGGATGACCCAACACTCTCACAAATCTTGGGAGACAGGCCAGTCCTTGCCTACAGACAGCCCCGCAACCTGAAGCAAATACTCACCAACAACCACATACCACACAACAGAACCACTAACCCAGGAACTTATCCTTGCAACAAAGCCCGTTGCCAATTGTGCCCACATATCTATTCAGGGGACACCATCACAGGGCCTAATAACATCAGCCACACTATCAGAGGCTCGTTCACCTGCACATCCACCAATGTGATTTATGCCATCATGTGCCAGCAATGCCCCTCTGCCATGTACATTGGTCAAACTGGACAGTCTCTACGTAAAAGAATAAATGGACACAAATCAGATGTCAAGAATTATAACATTCATAAACCAGTCGGAGAACACTTTAATCTCTCTGGTCACGCAATCACAGACATGAAGGTCGCTATCTTAAAACAAAAAAACTTCAAATCCAGACTCCAGCGAGAAACTGCTGAATTGGAATTCATTTGCAAATTGGATACTATTAATTTAGGCTTAAATAGAGACTGGGAGTGGCTAAGTCATTATGCAAGGTAGCCTATTTCCTCTTGTTTTTCCCCCCCCCCCCCCCCCCCAGATGTTCTGGTTTAACTTGGATTTAAACTTGGAGAGTGGTCAGTTTGGACGAGCTATTACCAGCAGGAGAGTGAGTCTGTGTGTGTATGGGGGTGGGTTTTTGGAGGGGGGTGAGGGAGTGAGAGAACCTGGATTTGTGCAGGAAATGGCCTAACTTCATTATTATGCACATTGTGTAAAGAGTTGTCACCTTGGATGGGCTATCACCAGCAGGAGAGTGAATTTGTGTGGGGGGGTGGAGGGTGAGAAAACCTGGATTTGTGCTGGAAATGGCCTAACCTGACGATTACTTTAGATAAGCTATTACCAGCAGGACAGTGGGGTGGGAGGAGGTATTGTTTCATATTCTCTGTGTATATATAAAGTCTGCTGCAGTTTCCACAGTATGTATCTGATGAAGTGAGCTGTAGCTCACGAAAGCTCATGCTCAAATAAATTGGTTAGTCTCTAAGGTGCCACAAGTACTCCTTTTCTTTTTGCGAATACAGACTAACACGGCTGTTACTCTGAAACCTAACCACATTGTACACAGGAATAAGACAGATATAGATAGAATAAGATTTTTACACAGATCAAGCATCAGAATGCTCAGATTGCTTATGTGCTGAAGAAAAGATGTGTACTGTGGTACAGTTGGGTACACCCAATATAGCCATCAGGTTTCCATGTCTTTTCGCTGCTCGCCCTACAAATCCCATCAGACTCATTCACCAAATCTATAAGTACTGCTTCCATTCAATGGCAGCAATCAGAGCCACTTTACAGTCCAGGTGCATAAGGAAGAGCCAGGAGCTAGGAAAAGTTCCTCCTTCCCCTCTCTGAAAGCAGGCAAACTCTCCCTTTCAGTAGAACACAATTTCCACAGCTCAGGGAGTCACAGTTTCAAGTCTTTGCCCCTGGCTGTGTACTTGGCCAGTGCTGCACTAGAAGTCAGGCCAGGTTGCAAAATTAATACAAGCTGCAGTTTGAAAAATGAAAACATTTACATGCTTTCTGATCAGCATTTGTCTTGTGTAGAGTATACTGAAAGCAACAAAACCGTGCAGTGATTGCCTTCTCACTGTGAGGGACAGCACACTCCTCCTTTCCTTTTCTGTTCTGATTACCCATGTATCTATGATTTCTGGGGTACAATAAGTAACGATAATTGAATTTGTCTGACTGCATGGAAATCATTCACATTTACTATCTAGTAGGAATGATTCCATAAAATGCCATTGAAGCTTGTGAATGTCAAGAGTTTGTATACACAAAGAAGAAAGCTTTTTTTGGTACCACTTCTCCTTACGATTTTCCCTCGCTCTCTACAAAAGATCAGTTAATAACTATTTTAATACAAATATTTTTCCCTTCTCTGAAGCCTTCCATCCAAGGAACTCACAATGATTTACAGGTATTATGCAAGCCTCACAATACCATTGTGAGACAGGCAAGTTTAATACCTTCATTTCAGAGAAACAAGATGGAGCACAGAGAGATTAAGTTTGCTGTCCATGGTTACACATGACATCTAGGCTAGAACCAGGAATAGAATCATAGAATATCGCGGTTGGGAGGGACCTCAGGAGTCATCTAGTCGAATCCCCTGCTCAAAGCAGGACCAATCGCCAATTAAATCATCCCAGCCAGGGCTTTGTCAAGCCTGACCTTAAAAACTTCTAAGGAAGGAGATTCTACCACCTCCCTAGGTAACGCATTCCAGTGTTTCACCACCCTCCTAGTGAAAAAGTTTTTCCTAATATCCAACCTAAACCTCCCCCACTGCAACTTGAGACCATTACTCCTTGTTCTGTCCTCTTCTACCACTAGGAATAGTCTAGAACCATCCTCTTTGGAACCCCCTTTCAGGTAGTTGAAAGCAGCTATCAAATCCCCCCTCATTCTTCTCTTCTGCAGACTAAACAATCCCAGTTCCCTCAGCCTCTCCTCATAAAACTCATGTGTTCCAGACCCCTAATCATTTTTGTTGCCCTTCGCTGGACTCTCTCCAATTTTTCCACATTCTTCTTGTAGTGTGGGGCCCAAAACTGGACACAGTACTCCAGATGAGGCCTCACCAATGTCGAATAGAGGGGAACGATCATGTCCCTCGATCTGCTGGCTATGCCCCTACTTATACATCCCAAAATGCCATTGGCCTTCTTGGCAACAAGGGCACACTGTTGACTCAGAAGAAGAAAGCAGCTTTTCACCCCAGATGGGACCCAACTCACATTGAGCCCATCAGTGTTAGTCAAGCACATTAATTTTCTATTGCATTTCTAACCTTAAAAGAAATCGTAACGTATTTCTTACCTTTATATATGCCATTCCAGCCACCTAGCTGAGTTTTTCCTTCTTGAGCCTCCAATTGTCCTCCATGGTCAGAGGCAAAATACGTGAATGTGTTGTTTTTCAAATCTTCCTTGTCAATAGCATCAAGAATTTTGCCTGTAAATTAAAGAAAGACAGAAAAACAGTCAAAACTTTGCTATGAATCAAACAAAAAGATCAAGATCTAATTAAAATGATCAGGACACTAAAGCTTTGCAGAGCCCTTGCAGAAACCTTTAATAGCTTTTAAGACTCTAAAAGCTTGGTCGATATCAGTATTTCACTTTTACACTGATACATTTAAAGAAAGTCTCTTTCATAAAGGACACTTACCCACCAACCAATCCATTTCTTCTACATTGTCTCCATATAAGCCGTGTCTGCTCTTCCCAAGAAATTTCTCCGTGGTGAAAAGGGGTGTGTGAACATGTAAAAAGGAAACGAAGAGGAGGAATGGTCCATGCTTGTTTCTTAAAGAATTAAATGAATATTTTTGTTGTGCACTTGGAAAATTCTAGAAGCTTTCACATTCACACATGTACACACATACATTATAACTAGCACCGTATTCATCCTGACATAATGCCACTGATCTTAATTTGGCCCGTCCAGAGCATTCTGTCTCGTAATGTGCACAATGGATGACACTAGCTATTTTGGGGGGTAATGTCTGTCCCCAGAAGGGTTTGCATTACAATGCACCAAACAGTATATATTTTCAAAACAATTTCCCTAGTGAGAATGATCTCAGAAGCTCCTCACAAGAGGGCTTTACCTCAACACAAAATTTAGCTATTTTCCACTCCGTAATAAAGAGAAAGAGAGAGCGTGGCACCATGGAAGGCTGTAAACTGGGTGAAAGAAAAAAGAGGGACACATGATAATGGAACAGTTAGGCAGAAATAAATGTCAGACTTCAAGGTATCACATGTAGTCAGGAAGGGTAAATTTTTAAAAAACACCTCTGAGGCTTCTAAGTCCAATTTTCAAAGCAATTTATGCACCTTTACTTACAAAAGTATTTAGATGCCTAAAGATGCAAATAGATGCCTAGAGGAATTTTCAAAAGTGCCTAAGTGAGTTAAGCATCTAACTCAGTGGTGGGCAACCTGCGGCCCGCGGGCTGCATGCGGCCCATCAGGGTAATCTGATTGCGGGCCGTGAGACATTTTGCTGATGCTGACGGTCTGCAGGCCCAGCCCCCCACAGCTCCCAGTGGCTGCAGTTCACCATTCCCAGCCAATGGAAGCTGTGGGAAGTGGGAGCCAGCATGTTCCTGCGACCCACCGCTTCCCGCAGCTCCCATTGGCTGGGAACGGCAAACCGCGGCCACTGGGAGCTGCAGGGGGCCAGGCCTGCGGATGGTCAATGTCAGCAAAATGTCTCGCGGTCCGCAATCACATTACCCTGATGGGCCGCATGCGGCCTGCAGGTTGCCAACCACTGACTAGAAGTCACTGAAAGTCAGTAGGACACAGGCTCCTAAGTGTCTATGCCACTTTTGAAAATGGGACTTAAGCACTTCTGAAATTTTTACCTGAAGTTTTATCTGCTATGTATAGCACAGTACAGTTATCTGGATGTCTCATGGGGCTTTTTGTAGTTTGTTCCCTTCCAGATGAGCACCAAAGGGGATGAGCCACTGCAGGAGGCAGGATACCTGACCAAATAGATCAAACAGTCAGATTTACTATGGTTAATTAGTCTATATTCTTATGTAAAAAAAAAAAAAAAAAAGATGTCTGAAAGGGAGTAAGAGCAATATAAGCCACAGAGAGAATAGCCTGGCAACCACTGTAGGAGAATTGCTGGATTATGTAGCGCTGGACCAGAAACAGCCCTCCATTAACAGAGATGGGGGGCTGGCAAGAGAGAAAGAGCAGCCTGAAAGCTAAAAGAGGGGATGACAGGCTAGTAGTGTGTGTGTGTGGGGGGACAATAATGGAAACCTAAAAAATAAGTGATTGCCAAAAAGCATGTTTTATTTGCAGCAGTCTTGTGCTGTAATGGTGCCACTCTTCACTGGCACAATGGAGAGTATGGGTCATCAGGTTGCAGCCCATCACAAGATCTCCATACAAATTACTTATTCTCTCACTACAGCTTTTCAAAAGCATTTAAGTGATTTTGGAGCATGCACCCCACTGATTTTCACTGGGACTTATGAGCCTAAATCATCTGGCACTTTTGAAAATCCCACCCATGTGGGTTAACAAGGTGGTCCCAATTCTGCGAAGACTTACACCTCAGATGATACCATGGACTTTGGCCCAGCATTCTTTCATGATAAATATGAAGAGATAGATTTAGTTAGAAAAAATCTTTTAGCGTTTGGTTGATAGCTGGAGAAGCTACACAGTGTTGTTTTGCAAATAATAAAAAAATTGAAAAACAAGTCCTTGGTCACATATGTCACCTGGTTAAACTCTATCCTATCTGAAAAGCTCCAGGTAGTTCCAGATCCAGGATTGCTGAAATAAAGTCGAATCCGTGGTGTACTCATTTGTTGTCAATACTCAAAATGCTCTCCCCATTAACACGTCATTCATACATGTTTTCTTGGCTCCAGAAACCAAGTCAGTGAGCAATGTGTTTGTGGGCAGAAATTTCTTATGTGTTTCAAAAATATCTGAAAAAGAATTATCCAGAGACATTAACAGCTTATGCAAAAAACTCCACTTGCACCAAGGATCTTAAAAAACTCCTGGGATCTCGTCTCCTTTAAGAAAAAAGGAAGGCCTTTAGTTACCTTTCAATAAATGAAACTGCTTCCTTAAGCATGAGGGCAGCCGTCCTTTCCAATTTCATAGGTTGTTCAGTAATATCATAGTTCCTCATCAGGATACAGTTCCAATATTGCACAAATCCATAACTGGAGTACCAGGAAGTGAAAAAAAGAGAGCCAGCTAAGGCAAAGAAGGCGACTATTTTCCAGCTGGCGGAAATCAAGTCAGTAAGCTTTCCAATGATAACTGTGAGCACAGCAAGGGCAATTATTTGAGTGTAAAGCCAGAGTTTGGCTTGAAGGGCTGCATCCAACTCGGGAGGTTTGTTTTTCTGACAGTTGTTTAGGAGAGTAAAAGGCATGCCGTAAAAATAATCAAAACCATGGTTTGAAGGGTGGTGGCAGTGATCATTGAGGGCTTCACAGTTCATACCCTGATGCCACTTCCCTGAAAGTTAAATAAACAAAGAAAGGCAATTGTTAGGGTTGGGATTTTCACAGAAGCCTTACGAGAGCTAAGTGCTCATTTAAATGGCAGTTGGGCACATAAATCCCCTAGGTTCCTTTGAAACTTCCAGCCTAGAACATTAAAAAGCACTTGTAAAAGATGGAGTTAGCACTGCAATGCAGGTGCCTGCTGTGCAAGACTCGGAAGAAGAACCATGGATTTCAGTCCCTCCCTGTGTCTGCAGTCTTTTACTGTGCTTGTCTTAACACAGGCCCTGAATCTAAAAAGAGATCTTCATAGGTGGATCCTTGCACCTATGTGGAATTCCAGTGAAGCCCGTAGAACTCCATACTGGCATAAAAGTTTCTGTGGATTCTGTCGGGGTTTCTGAGGCCATAGACTAAGCTACCCAGGGAAGGGATTTGTTTTGTAAAAAACATTAGTCTGCATCTATGCAGCCATATAAGAAATGAATACTGAAACATACTACAGGAAACACATGTACCAACATTTATGAAATAATAGTTTTCTACAAATGTAGGCAATTGTAGCAATAATAAATGTGAAGTGAAAGCAATGCCACTAGTTTGCTGTAGATGTAACTCTTCCCCCAAAATGAATACCAGTTATTCTTTCAATTTTGGCATATGGCAATTTACGATTCAGTTTATATATATTTTATATATAACCCACAAAAAACGACGTAAAAACATTTTTAAGATTGCAAAGGCAAGCACTCAGAACTTAATCCTAAACAAAGAAACATTTCCTATGTCCAAGTGTATTTAAGGAGATTTATAAATCCACATGCAATGGTCTACCTAAACTTAATTCCAAAATCTCTGTGCATTATAAGCTCCTCCCCAAATAAGTCTTCTCAGGTTGTCAGACCCATACCAGTATCTAATCCTCTATTCTTTCTTCTGTATAAACCAGTAATCCCAAATTCCAACAGAAAATGCCTGATTTTCCTCTTATTACGAATCGAGAAAAAATATGAAAGATGAATTTGCAAGCACTGCAAACTGTTCTCTTGTTGACTTGATATGCACAAAGAATTGCTTCCAGCTTATATAAAATGAACACAGCTTCTAGTAAGGGGATGTCTACACTGCAACGTAAGCCTGGGCTCAGACTCTGGCTTGAGTCCAAATCCTCCTTCCATCTACATACAAATCTCTCAGACTCGTGCTCACACCTAGGATCCTAGGACCATCTGGAGCTAGAAGGTCCGAGCCTTTGTCAAGCCAGGATCCAGAGTTAGAGCCCTATTGCTTTGCAGTATAGACACAGTCCTGGTTAACTCACGTCCTGTAAGTCTGCCAAAAGTATCCTACAATTCCATGGGCCAACTTCCTTTGTCCTCTCTATCCCAACAATCTCCAATCACCTGCAGTGAAAATGGAAGCCACCCCTTTTGGTGAGCAGCAGCAGCAGTAGCTCATCAAGTCAGCATTAAACCTTCCATTGTCTTCTGACCACCAAGCTGCAAATACCATCAAAGAACCTTCTGTGTTTACAACAGAAACTGAACAGAACAAGCCTTTTGCAAAGCACGCTGCCTAATGATCATGGGAGCACAGCCAGATTTTGGTGAATCTCTGGTGCGAGGCCAGTAAAATCATAGACTTTAGTAAGACTACCTGGAATTATCCCACATATCAGCAGATAGCTAAAAAACTGACAGCGCTGCAAATCTTCTGGGCTGGTGAGCAAGGCAGGGAGCGGATTAAGAGGCTGAAGAGCAAGTGCCGGAAGACCAGGGACCAGAACTGCACCTCAAGTAACTCGCCAGCCAAATGCCCATTTTATGAGGGGTTTGATCGAGTGCTGGGCACTGTGCACGATGACCTAGTCAGCCGGGATGGTGCTGTGTAGAAGTCATGTTGGCCCCTGAATTCATCATGTGAAATTCTTTATGCGAAAGTTCTGGATCCATGGCTGGTCATCCCAGTTCTGCATGCAGATGTGATCCCACCGGTCTGTGCGTGTGACCCTGTGTCAGAAGTGCCGGTGTACGTGGGGGCAATCAGAGGCTATACTGAGTGTAGTGAGCAGCATCAGCCAGTGAGAGTCTGCCATGCCTGGGTACTCTGCCTCCTCCTGCTCTATCATAAAATCAGTCAGGTGCCTTTGGTGGGTCAGAAAATGCCACCAAAAGGTCCATCAGTGTCTCATAGAAGCTCTGCCCATTTCCTGACACAAGCGTGAAAGCACAAGCAAGAGAAGTTTCTTCAAAAGGCACCTCCTTCACGTGGCTGGCTCCAGTAGCTCAGAGCGCACAGGCCACAATGAGTCCTCGGCAGGCTGTGTTGGCGGGTTGTTCAAACTTCCTCTAACATGCAAGGTGGACAGTCAAGTTTTCCCACAGTGCATCACAGTCAAAGGGGTGGAGCAACCACATTTGGGGAGGGTGCTAGGGAGTTTGGGATATGGCTGGTTTGACTCGGGGCTGTGTGCTGCGGTGTAGATGCCAGAGCCCCAGTTTCAAGCCCAGATTAGAAAATTGTCAACATAGGATTAAGAATTAATGTAAATACTCAAGCCCCAGGTTTTCAGCTGACTCGAGTTCCACTAACACTGGGCTTACCCTTAGACCAGTGGTTCCCAAACTGGGGTTCGCAGAACGTCACTGGGGGTTCGCCAGAAAAATTTCACTAATGGGGGTGAGAGGACCCCGGGCACTGGAGGCAGCAAATGAGGTTTGCAACTATGTTAATACTAAATTTTCCTCCATTACCTCACTTTTTAATTTTTTAAAAAATGTGGGTTTATCACATACTTGGGTATGTATTAAAGGTTCACGAGTCTCAAAAACTTTAGATCCAAGATGGCAAAGGTGGAATAGCACACTAGATCACATCAAAATCCATCTTGCGAGCAAGTAAAACAAGATGCGAGGAATCTTCCACTGGTGTCAAAAAGCAGACTGCTACCTGAAGAAGGATCATTTTGATTCACTGGAAGAGCCAACAGCCAAAATGAAAGTGGTCACTGAGTTTGTATCGGGAGCTGGTAAGACTGAGTTAAAAATAACCTTTGCTGAGGAAAAAGTTTGATGGTAATGGTTAGCAAGTATGGAACAGTCCAGGGAAAGGGTGAAATTCACCTAAACGAATCAGCACAAAAATATTCTGATGAAAAATCAAAACATTCTCTTTTTCGTGATGATTCGTCAATAAACAAAT
This sequence comes from Eretmochelys imbricata, assembly GCF_965152235.1. Classification (NCBI taxonomy): domain Eukaryota; kingdom Metazoa; phylum Chordata; order Testudines; family Cheloniidae; genus Eretmochelys; species Eretmochelys imbricata. Next base: position 127,497,744 of record NC_135572.1, read on the forward strand.
TCAAGCGATTTCATGTCCTCGGATTTTTTGGTATCTCTGCTTGTGTGTTTACATACTCATCTTTTATTGTTTGGTTTTATTCTGTGATCGGTAAATAAATAAATAAACAAATAAATTCCTGGATTAGTCTTCAGACCTCCTCCTCAGAAAATAGCACCTGCTCTTCTCACCTACCATTAGGGGTTACAAAGGCAAACAGTACCAATGACTTGACTTCTATGCTATACCATCACACATTTGGATAGTACTTCACATTTTAAAATGCTACTTAATAATCCAGAGGCAGAACAAGCTATTTCTGAACATGGCTGGGCTTACCTACCTATGAGTGGGGAACATATTATATTAGCCAGTTGTGTACTACCTACCTGCTGTTAATTTCTATATCCCTTTCCCCCTCTAAAGCCAAAAGAAATGATTAAAGTCCTTCCTTTGTTGGATTTCTGTCTCTGTGTGTATATCTATATCTCAAAGGAAGCACTGAGAGAGTTTTGTTAAGCTTTGGAAAGGCTCCTGGACCTAGTACAAAGCTCAGTTGTTCTAACCATTGTAACCATGCCACTTCTTGTGACATATTTTACTTCTCCTATTTTATGCTCCCTTGGGTTCAGATGATTAAATGTTCAATGGGAATGTTAGATCTTTGGGGTAGGGGCTGTCTTTGCATTATGCGTGGGTAAAGCACCTACCACATTAGGGCCACAAGCCCCAATTGGGAGTCTCTAGGTCTTTCCACACTACAAATATTAAACAGTGCTAGTTTGTTAAAATATAGGATGAGTGTACAGTTATCATAAATATCAGAGAGGCAGTGTTTCCTAATGGATAGAGCACTGGATGGTGACTCAGGAAATCTGGGTTCTATTCCTGGCTCTGCTGCTGGCCTGCTGGGTGACCTTGGGCAAGTCCTGTGTCTCAGTTTCTCCATTTGTCAAATGGAGATAATAATACTGACCTCCTTTGTAAAGCACTTTGAGATCTACTGATGAAAAGCACTATATAAGAGCTAGATGATCACGATGGTCCCTTCTGGCCTCAAAGTCTGTAAGGTATTATTACCACTATTATTAATATAGACACCTGCATCTATTAGGTATTTTTTTCACCTGCTCAGGGGCTACACATCTGTGACTGACAGACAGTTAAGAGAAAATAAAAACCCAAACAGTCTCCCAAACATCCGGGTAATCGTTCCTGTGCCGACTCACGATAAAACATATTCCTACATACCTATAAGTCCCGTGGTGTAACCCTGCTGACGCAGCACCTTGGCAAAAGTGGTTTCATTTACAGGGAGTCCTCCTGACCCAGCATTCCACTGCAGGGCACGATACCCATTACTGGAAGCCATGCCTGCAGTACATAACAAAATACACCGAGTCATTTTCTGCTTGATTTTTCATTGTTTTCATTGCTTAAGCCACACTCCTGCCAAGATTTAAGCAGGGTTAGGTAATATCTTTTATTGGACCAACTTCTGTTGGTGAGTGAGACAGAAGAGCTTTGTGTTAGCTCAAAAGCTTGTTTTTCTCACCAGTGTAAGTTGGTCCAATGAAAGATATTACCTCACCCATCTTGTCTCTCCAATGTACTGGGACCAACACAGCTATAACGACACTGCATAGAAGTGCCTTGCATAATGACAGGTTTCAGAGTAACAGCCATGTTAGTCTGTATTTGCAAAAAAGAAAAGGAATACTTGTGGCACCTTAGAGACTAACCAATTTATTTGAGCATAAGCTTTCGTGAGCTACAGCTCACTTCATCGGATGCAGTGAGCTGTAGCTCACGAAAGCTTATGCTCAAATAAATTGGTTAGTCTCTAAGGTGCCACAAGTACTCCTTTTCTTTTTTACTGCATAGAAGATTTATGCATGCACTTAACTTTGAACCTGTGGAACTATTCATGGAGCATAAAGCACCCCCACATAAGTCTTGCAGGATCAAGGCCATAAGAATAAAATGTAGCAGTCCCAGATTGTTTATATACTAATGTATGTATTTGCACCACATGCATTATTGCGGTATCAAAGTGCTTCAATGGGTCAAGGACAGAGCAAGACAATAAACAAATAATATTTGGCACTGTTTTTTGCATCAGAGAGGAAGGATGGCCCATGCTTTAGGGCATTAGCCTGGGAATTGGGAAGCCTGGGTTCCATTCACTGCTCTGTCACAGACAGCTCTATCTAGCCAAGGGTAGTACCATGTGACTTGCAGAATTGCTAACATCTTACTTATAGCTAAGAAAAGAGGAAAAATACATGATCTGGGCAATTACAGACCAGTTAGTCTGCCCTCAGTAGTATACAAGGCTTTATAACAAATTGTGAAGGACAGAATAATTAAATTAATGGAGGTAAATGGTAAAGGGGATGTAACACAACAAGGGTTTGCCAAAGATAAATCATGCAAGTCTAACCTGATTTTGTTCTTTGAGAAAATAACTGATTTTTAGATAAAGGAAGTGCAGTAGATATAATATACTTGGACTTCAGCAAACCATTTGACATGGTACCACATTGGAAATGTTTAGTTAAATTAGGGAAGGTGGGGATCAGTACAAGCATCGTAAGGTGGATGAGGAATTGTCTAAAAGGGGAGAAGGCATCAGGCTGAAAGGTGAATTATTGGACCAGAGGGAGGTTACTAGTGGAATTCCTCAAGGATCAGTCTTGGGACCAATCTTATTCAATATTTTTATTAATGACCTTGGTACAAAAAAATATAAGTGTGCTAATGATGATCATTTGCTGATGATACATAGTTGGGAGGCATCATCAATTCGGAGGAGGATTGGAAAGGTTACACAGGAAGATCTGGATGACCTGGAAGACTGGAGTGATACAAATGGGATTAAATTCAACATCACACACTTCGGATCTAATCATAAGAATTTCTGCTACAAGCTGAGGTCTCATCAGTTGGAAGCGACAGAGGAGGAGAGAGACCTGGGTGTGGGGTCGATCACAAGATGACTGTGAGTCACCAATGTGATGTAGCTGTGAAAAAGGCAAATGCAATCCTAGGACGTAACAGGTGACGCATTTCCAGTAGAAATTGAGAAGTATTAACGCCATTGGACAAGACCTCATTTGGAATACTGTGTGCAATTCTGGTCACCCATGTTCATGAAAAATTAATTTAAACTGGAACAGGTGCAGAGAAGAGCTAATTGAACGATCTGGGGAACGGAGAGCCTATCTCATGAGAGGAGACTGGAAAAACTTGGCTTGTTTAGTCTAGCAAAAAAAAAGGCCAAGAGGGAATATAATTGCTCTCAATACATAAGGGGGTAAATACTAGTGAAGGTGAAGAACTATTTAAGCTAAAGGACAATGTCAGCCCAAGAACAGTTAGATATAAACTCACCATGAACAATTCAGTCTGGAAATTAGAAGAATCTTTCTAACCATCAGAGGGGTGAGGTTCTGGAACAGCCTTCCAATAGGAGTTGCAGTTAATCTTAACTATTTTCAAGAGAGAGCTGGACAGATTTATGAGTGCAGTTGTCTGACAGAATTACTTGTGCTGGTAGGAGAATCTCAGCAACCCTGGGACTGACATCTGGTTTAGGTCTTATTTTCCTAAAGCTCATGCTTCAGGCTTTCAGCTGGCTACCTGCCAGGGTCAGGAAGGGATACCCGCACTCCAATGTATTTTGTTGGGAGGTTTTTTTGTTTGTTTTTTAATCTTCTTCCTCTGAAGCATCAGGAATGGCCAAGCTGGAGATGGGACACTGGACTTATCTTTGGCAAACCATTGAGGTGGCACCAAGCATTCTCTCTCTCAGGTATGTGGCTGGCTGGTTCTTGCTCACATGCTAAGGGTCAAAATGATACTATATGAGCAATCGGGAAGGAAGTTTCTTCCAGTCAGATTGGCAGTGACCTTTGGAGGTTTTCACCTTCTTCTGCAGCGTGTGGGTCATCTGCCATAATTTTCTGGCTATATCTCACTCAATCTTTTTCATACGACTGCAGGGGCCGCAGACACTGGGCAGTCTGTCCCTCTTATTCTCTGCCTATGACACATAACAGTCTCCTGTGGGATTTGGTCTAATTTCAGTTGTTGGGTTTAGTGTGTGGGTCCTGGGTGGTGGTGGTGGCCTGTGATACAGAGGAGGTCAGACTAAGTCGTCCCGTCTGGCCTTAGTCTTGATTTGCCTCCATTCCCCTTTTGAAAAATGCAGATAATGTTTCCCTACATTGAAGGTTGCAAGACACTCAGTAATGCCTTCTGGTAATGGGGCCAGATAGATCTCCACCCAAGAGTCTCAAAATTCATCACAAACGTCAATTAAGTCTCATGACACCAGCGTCAGGCAGATAAATATTATCCTCATTCTGCAGGAAGGAATGAAACCCAGTCCCTAGGCTTTAAACACAAAAGTATATTTATCTCCTCCATGTCTTTGGTTTACACAAGTTTAGGCAAGCTAAGACCAATGTCAAATCTGCATACCACACAGTTTATAACTCTCAAATATTTTGTGCTAGCGTTCACATTTATATCAGCTTAAAAGTCACTTCTATAGTTCTGTTTCAGAGTAACAGCCGTGTTAGTCTGTATTCGCAAAAAGAAAAGGAGTACTTGTGGCACCTTAGAGACCAACCAATTTATTTGAGCATAAGCTTTCGTGAGCTACAGCTCACTTCATCGGATGCATACTGTGGAAAATATAGAAGATGTTCTTATACATACAAACCATGAAAAAATGGGTGTTTACCACTACAAAAGGTAAACCAGCAGGAGAGTAGGGTGGAGGGAGAGAAAACCTTTTGTAGTGGTAAACACCCATTTTTTCATGGTTTGTATGTATAAGAACATCTTCTGTATTTTCCACAGTATGCATCCGATGAAGTGAGCTGTAGCTCACGAAAGCTTATGCTCAAATAAATTGGTTAGTCTCTAAGGTGTCACAAGTACTCCTTTTCTTTTTTCTGTAGTTCTGTAGTTAGAAGGCCTGCATATGATATGAGTATATGATAAAGACATAACCACTCAAAACAGCACAGGGAAGTCAAGTTCTTCCTCAAGAGACTGCTAGGACTACAAAGAATAATTAGCTGTCAACAATATCTTGAAAAGCTAAAAGTTTACATATTTGGTCTCTTTATAGTGTCAAAAACACAATTAGAGTCTATAAAATAGCTGATATTCTAATATCATGAATATAATTTATGTTATCTAATATCTGATAACAGCCCTTTGCTCCCTTGCAATGTTGACCTAAAATACAATAATTTCTCTCTTTTTGTATAATTTTGTGATCTTCCACTCTATATAGAAATTATTGTGGTATGTCAATCACCCACTGCAAAAGATTTTAAATAAATGGGAAGGGTTTTCTAAACTGTCACAGCTTGACCATTGCTTGTTAGAACCCACTGTATTCCCTTCGTCCATAGCTTTCAAGCTCAGCAGAACACAAGAAAGTGGACACAGCATTCTCTGTAAAAGCTAAAGATGTGAAGAATCTCATTTTACATTGGCATCCTTTCACTCCTACTGTAAGACACTTAAATGTGACTCTGACTTTTTTCATACGGTTATGCTGAAGGTTTGTAAAATGATGTTAACCCTTCCCAGCCCCAAAAGTTCATTGTTTACCAAGTGTTACCAAACAAATCTGAGATACCAGCAATAGAGTATTTTCTTCTACTTAGGATAGAAAATTACTGCATTATCTTATATTTCACTATTTGGGGACTGTTGATAGATGTTGACTTGTTACTGATGATCACCAGAGCTCAGCTGATTAAATAGACAGCATTGTATCACTAAAAACGTGCCCAACCTGATCTGATGGCGTATCTGCCAGTCAGGAAAGCTGCTCTGCTTGGAGTACAAAGTGGAGCTGCAGCAATGTGCTGAGTAAGTTTCACCCCTTCCTTGGCCAGCTGGTCAATATTAAGGGTCCTACAAAGAACAAACAAAAGAGGCATATGTTAACACAAGTAGGTAGCAAGTTGAAGGATACATACATGAAACTTATTACAAGAGAAATCGAAACTAACTCAGCTTTTACATGGTTTCCCTGGAAGCATTGCTCTTTTATGCTATATGTATACTTTAAGAATGTTTGGTACAGTGCTGAGTAGCCTTTCACCACTAGAGAACTAGGACCAAATTCATCCCTGAAGTAACTCCACTGATTTGAATGAGTTAACACAGGAATAAATGTGGCCAATGGTTTTAAATATAGCTTAGTCTGCAAAAATGAAACTACTGCAATTACACATGTAAGTGGAAAGGAGTACTAGTGGCACCTTAGAGACTAACCAATTTATTTGAGCATAAGCTTTCGTGAGCTACAGCTCACTTCATCAGATGCGTTCAGTGGAAAATACAGTGAGGAGATTTATATACACACAGAAAATGAAAAAATGGGTGTTATCATACACACTGTAAGGAGAGTGATCACTTAAGATGAGCAAAGTAAAACTATTTCCCCATGTTTATTCCCCCCCCCCCACACCCCCCACTGCTCCTCAGACGTTCCTGTTAACTGCTGGAAATGGCCCACCTAAATTGGTTAGTCTCTAAGGTGCCACTAGTACTCCTTTTCTTTTTGCGAATACAGACTAACACGGCTGCTACTCTGAAACATGTAAGTGGGATGCTGAACATAGAAGGAATGATTTCCCATTCAAATGCTTTGACTACAGTAGAACCTCAGAGTTAAGGACACCCCGGGAATGGAGGTTGTCTGTAACTCTGAAATGTTTGTAATTCTGAACAAAGTGCAGTTCGGGCTCCAGTTTCAGCAGCTGACACTCCAAGCCAGGTTCCAGCAGCTGCTGAATCCCCTCCTCAGTGCTGGCATCTTTCTTGCAGGGAGCTTCTTTCCCTGCATCGGACTGCAACCTTGTCCCCTTCTGGCCAGAGGAGGGAGGTGTGAAAACAGCTTGTCCCCCTCCCATCCGGGGGAGGGGTGTGAAAACAGCGTCCCCATCCTGGCCTGGGGAGGGGTGTGTGAAAACAGCACCCCCCCACAAACTCCTGGCCGGGGGAAGGTGTGAAAACAACGCAGACCCCAGTGCTGCTCCTGCTCTGCCAGCTGCCTTGGGCTGGCAGACGCAGCATCTTCACTCCTAGATGTAAGTGGCTGCCCCGCGGATGGGAGTGGGGTGAGGGGAGGACAGGCAGCCCAGATGTGCCTACCTTTAAGATATAATACAGGCACAGTACAGTATTTGCTTTCTTTCTTTTTCTTTTGTCTCCGCTGCTGCCTGATTCTTCTGGTTTCACACGGTATCCGGTTCACCAGTCAGTCCATAACTCTGGTGTTTGTATCTTTAAGGTTCTACTGTATGTCACTTTTATAACCCTATATTTTGGAGTTCACTGAACCAAAACCTCCTATCAGGTATCTGGAGCTTTTGTGAGCCAAGCAGTTACTGTTCAGTGTTGACACTACAGATTATATATGGCAGCAAATAATAATATAGTTACACAATGATATTTTTATAAGGTTCTAACTCTCCCAGGGGGTAGGACTGCAGCAGTAGGAGGAGGGAAACAGGCCTTACAGACCTTCCTACCTCCACGAATGGCAGATCTGGACAATGGGGGCAGGAAGTCTACAGTGCTCCTTTCTGGAACCCCAGCACCGCCATGTGAGGCAGGAGGAGACCCCCTACCACCTCTTTGGGATTGCCTATAAAAAAGGCGGAGCTTCTTCAGGTGGAACAAGCCCTTCTGCTCCTGCTACAGACCCAGGCTAACTGGGAGACTACAGGCCTTGTGGGCCATCCCTCATGAGTAAATTAGTGAGTGCCAGCCCACAGGATCCAGTGGGCAGAGGCCTCATGTACTCGGAAGAAAGGAGTGAGAAAATGGATGAAGGTTGGAGGAAAAGCATAGCACAGAAAGAGCCAGGCTTATAGATAAAAAAAGTAGAAATGGATAAAGTGTAAGATATATGTAGAGATAGACAAAGGGTAAATAATAATGATACAACATGTAGTCAGAGGTTAATGGACAGAAAATAAAAGGAAATTCAGATCGAGTGGAAATAATAATGTTGCTTCCTTCCCCCATTTCTTTTTTTATTGTACATGTAGGCCCTAATCCTGCAAGTACATACACATGGACTTAACTGTATGTGAGCTGGCCCCATTGACTACAAGAAGACTACTCATATGCATCAAGCTAAGTGCATGCATGAGTGATTGAAAGACTGGGGCCTTGGACTGTAAAGTCATTGGGGCTGGAGCTTCTCTTATTTTATCCCTGTAAAACATGTAGCCTACTTGAAAAAATTAAACACATACATATAGTAATGAGAGAGCCTTTACCTTATGGTATTGTTACCATAGCAACCTATGTCTCCAATGCCAAGATCATCTGCCATTATCAGTAAAATATTGGGTTTAGAATCCACAGCGACACTCATTCCACATGTCTTTGGAAATATGCATAATGCCAGCAGAGCAGTTAGGTAGCTCCTGAAATATAGTAAAACAACTTAAGTCGTTACCCGTATGAACCACTGTACTGTTCACAACGGAAATGCTAATACGAGCCAAGGTTTGAATTAACTTAGGACAAAATGTAGCCCCTGCCTCCACGGCCGAGGAGAGCGCTGCTGGCAGCGGGTCTGCTGCATGAGGAAGTGGGAACTAGATACAGGGGTGGGTGTAGAGCAGGGGTGAAAGTAGCTTAAATGACTTACCAGTATGCAGGGCAGCCGGGGTCCAGGGCAAGGTGGGGGGGGGGGAGGGGGCGACTCTGGGCCCCCAGAAGCGGCGGGGCCTCTGGCAAAATCCCCCTGCCAGCCCTTCAGCGCTGCCTGGCCTGTGCCGATTTAAAGGGGCTGGGGCTCCAGCCACAGGTGCAGTGGCAGCAGTGGCAGCTGGAGCCCCAGGCCCTTTAAAATGCTGGGCCCGAGGGCAGCTGCCTCTTTTGCCCCCCTCCCCATCAGCTGCCCTGCTGGTACGATCAGCACTTTCTTACCAGTACCGGGCCATACTGGCTTACTTTCACCTCTGGTGTACAGCTAAACTCCACAGGGCCTGCTGTGAACAGGAGACAGACAGAAGGGCAAAGGCTCCATTGTTGTGTGTACCCTCCCATCTGTTCCTTCCTTCCACGTACTGGTCTCCCTGCTCCCAAGTAGGTTACTCTAGTCATTGGGCTGCCTCTGTGGAGGAGCTCTGCAAAGGTCTCCCACTACAGGCCTGCATGGGAGAGAGGATTCCTTTTCCCATTTACCTGGCTTTCATGCTGGCTCCAGGATTATAGTCTGAGGGTAAAATTTTCAAAACACAAGAATTAGGGGTCACCAAATGAAATTAATAGGCAGCAGGTTTAAAACAAACAAAAGAAAGTATTTTTTCACACAACGCACAGACAACCTGCGGAATGCCTTGACAGAGGATGTTGTTGCCAACACCATAACAGGGTTCAAAAAAGAACTAGATACGTTTCCATCAATGGCTATTAGGCAGGATGGGCAGGGATGGTGTCCCTAGCCTTTGTTTGCCAGAATCTGGGACAGGGGATGGATCACCTGATGATTACCTGTTCTGTTCATTCCCTCTGGGGCACCTGACATTGGCCACTGTCAGAAGACAGGATACTGGGCTTGATGGACCTTTGGTCTGACCCAGTATGGCTGTTCTTATGTTCAAAATTGACTTAAGCTCCTAAATCCCATTTTTTTCACACTTTCTAATATACTAAGTATGTCTGTCTTGAACAGGGTCAGCTTTTGAAGAGTTCTCAGCTGCTCCAAATGTCAGTTAAAGATTACATTCCTTGAGCCTGACTCCACATTTCTCTCTCTTGCAAAGTCCTTGGTGAGGGAATCAGTAATTTTGCTGGAGTAAGAACAGTAGCAGTTCTATAGTACTGCACGAGAAAAGAGTCTCCCAATATCAATCCACTCCTAAGCCTTTAGCTTTTAAAGAATTGCTGTCAAGTTGTTTACTCCAAAAATATGATGTATGGAAAGAATAGCTGTCACCCCACAAACAAGCTGGAAACAAAAGCATATTTAGAAACAATTCAATGGTATAAAAGATAAATCTGCTTCATACTGTAAATAAGGAATATGCAGCTGCAGCCAATGAATTGCTTAAGAGCAAAGTTCTTGTCCTTATGCAATCGTCTATTAATAATTTTTGGCATGGCTATGTATTGTCATGTGAGAAACTTGGGTCTGGACGCAACTTTGAGAATTCCACTTACTCATACTACTTGTCCTCAGGAAGGGAGGCTGCTGATCACAGTGCAGTTGAAGATAGCTCTTAAAAGTTACACCATGTTGTACTGGTATTATGAACTCCCGCAAAGAGCACACAGGGTGATACAGTAATAGCCATGCAAGATATTGGAGCGTAATACATTACACCGGAGGAAAAACAACAGCCCCTAGGAGGGCAGGTTAATTCATGCAGGCATTTTTTTGTCTGAAATGGACTGACAGGAATAACTCTCTCTTCTCTCCTACTACTAAAATCAAGGCAGTTTGACTTTATGAAAGCTGCTTTTATTAGTATCTACAAATGTCTTAGCCCTTAATTTTTGCACAGCGTGAGGCTCTAAATATTTGTCGATGACACTGGAGTTATCAACCCAAAATAAATTCCTGCTCAGGGTAATAGAATTTTGCTGCCTAATGTACATTCCAGCTACAGTTTCAAATGGATGCCCTAAGCTGCTGTGCTCATACCTAGAGATGATGGCCTTTCAGTAGTATTTCCCCAAGTATGGAACAAGGGCATTGTGAGATCTAATTATGTATTGTTGGAGTAGGCTAGGGTAAAAAGGAAATGTGGAATTGGAATGTACCATGTGCAACAATATTTTTATTGTTCATTCACCCACAGCATGCATAACCACTCATGTTTCTTAAAGAACATATGTGGTGTCAAAACATTATCATATCCTCCTTTAAAAAGGCCCCCAAACTGTCCTTTCTAGTTAATTTAGGGTGAGCAGATGTCCTGTTTGACATGGACAGTCCCAATATTTGGGGCTTTTTCTTGTATAGGCTCCTATTACCCACAACGGCGGCCTGATTTTTCACACGTGCTATCTGGTCACCCTAAGTTAATTCTAAGTGGAATGAAGCCTACATGAGAAATTGGCATCCTGCACTGCTTGTCTAATCACAAGTGAGGAACTGATCAATCTAGGAATGTGTACAAAAGGCTGAAGGAATAGGCTCCACAAGCAAAAGGAACAGACCAGGAGAGAAAAAAATATATATTTTAACGTAATGGAATTTTACAGGGAAAATTACAACACATGCAGAATTTCAGGGCACGCATTGCTGCAAGATTCATCTGGATCTGCATCACTTGGTAAGCTGGGCCCATTTTAAAGCAAAAGTATTTTAATACAGCCAAATACATACCAAAGTTATCTATCTGGGAACAAGGAATGCCGGCCAGGTGATTGTGTCTTGGAAGGCAGTGACTGTGAAAAGGATTTAGGGATCATAGTGGACAAGCAACCGAACATGAGCTCTAGTGCGATACTGTGGCAAAAAGGGCTAATGCTATCCTTGGATATACAAAAAGGGGAGTAGTTAGTAGGAGTACGGAGGTGATTTTACTTCTGTATACAGCATTAGTGAGACCAATACTAGAATACTGCACGTAGTTCTGGTGTCCACATTGTAAAAAGGATGTTGAAAAAGCAGAGAGGGTGCAGAAAAGGTTACAATGATTCAAGGGCTGGAGAAAATATCACAGTGAGAGCCTTAAAAAGAGCTCAATCTGTCTAGTTTATCAAAAACAAGATCAAGAGGTGATTTGATTACAGTGCATATGTACCTTCATGGAGAAAATACTCGGTACTACATGGCTCTTTAATCTAGTAGAGAACAGAACAACAAGAACCAATGGTTGGATGCAGAAGCCTGACAAATTCAAAGAAATAAGGAGCATATTTTTAACAGTGAGGCTGATTAATCATAGGAACAAACTACCAAGGGAAGAGGTCATCAAATGATGATGATGATGTCTTTCTGGCAGATATGCTTTGGCTTTACATAAATTATACTTTACATAATCACAAGTAATTGGCCTCAATACAGGGATAACTGGGTGAAATATAATAGCCTGTGATACACAGGAGGTCCAACTACATGAGTGAATAGTGCCTGCTGGCCCTAAACCTTATCAATCTATAAACCTGCAGATTTTCCTTCAGATGGGACAGCAGGAAAAGAGAAGGGAAGAAAATCAGTGATAGAAACAAATGTAACAAAGGAGATGTATGAGGAAAATAGGGCATGTAAGAGTAAATTAACCAGAGAATTACTACAGGTCACATGAAATATAACTAGAGTGCAAAACTCTCAGATACTCCAGTATAAATGCACAGGTTTCAGAGTAGCAGCCGTGTTAGTCTGTATTCGCAAAAAGAAAAGGAGGACTTGTGGCACCTTAGAGACTAACAAATTTATCTGAGCATAAGTTTTCGTGAGCTACAGCTGAAAGCTTATGCTCAAATAAATTTGTTAGTCTCTAAGGTACCACAAGTACTCCTTTTCTTTTTATAAATGCACAGTAACTCCACTGATGGTGAAATTGAAAGCAAACTTTTCCCCAGTGTATCTGTGCTTGTCACAATCCAGCAAATCCCAAACTGGATAGAGCTGAGTTTGTAGGGATCAAAGAAGGAAAGAGGAGAGGAAATAGGGATGAATTACTATTTTCCTTTCTTAACACTGCCCATGTTGTTTTCCACTGTTTATGACACAGTGAGCCACCCCGTCTGAAGGCAGCAGTTCTGATTAAGCAGACAATTGGAGACAAGGGCAGATAGGAGCTAGCAGAGAAGAGATGCAATTTGACTTGAAAGCCAGACAAAAGTCAAGAAAAACAGACTTTTACTGCCTAGGGTTTACTATTTTGAAACATCCTGTAAATAAAATTCTGCATCAAAACAGAGTATGGCTCAAAAACACCTGGGAGCCTGTGCAGAGGGCACAAAGAATACAAAGCTCTGACCATGTTCCAGAGGATCCGGACCTACACACCTTCTGGACAAAGGAAAGGTCTTCGAGTGCGATCCCTTGGTACAAGTGGCAGAACACTGCTGGCCGACTCCCATCTGAAAGCCAGATTCCTGCACTGCAAATCCGGAAGCAGGAACTCTGAGAAAGAGAGCCCTGGCAAAGCTAATGTTACGAAGGCCAGAGAGGGAATAAAGGCAAATTAGAGTCTTCCTTAAAAAGCGTAAACTTCTCTAAGGGATTGAGGGAAAATTCCTCTCTGGAGAAAAAGCATGGAGCAGGTTTTTAAAAGCAGAGGTTGTTTAGCTTTTTCATTTTGCAAGCCATGGTGAGAGAGATCCTTTCTCTGCTCTCTCCCACAACTGCCACTCAAGTTCCAACCCTGGGGTGGTTTGTTCTTAAAAGGGACAGATTTTCAAAAGCACAGCTCCCATTGTTCTCAAAGACCAGTTGGGTGCTAAGCCCTTTGGAAAATCTGGCCAAAAGTGTTTCATCCTCTCTGACACCAGGAATGGCTGCACAGAACATTACTGCAATGCACCCTAAATAAGAACTGTTCAAAGGAAATATGGGCAAAGTAGGATGTGACACAGCCCAGGTGACGAGTCAGACTTGGCATGACCACTGATAATGAGGTGGGGTGAAGATCAGAATTCAGGAATGGTGAGATTGTACCTCTGCTTCTACTCAAAGTTTGGGTATGGGGACACATTCTCAGCTTAGATATATTTTTGGGAATCCCTAATAGGTTTAGAGGGCCAAAGTAGATATTAATACAAGATATCTCAGCAAGGTGCAGAAATCAGGCAATGTGGGAAGGGTCAAATGAAGAGCTAAGGTTTTAGAATTTTAAAAGGAATTTAGGCATGAATGGAATATTGACTCATAAGTGCCTAAATCCTTTCAAAAATAAGAGTTAGGCTCCTAAATCAGTTAGATGTTACAATGCTGAAGGCAGCAATGGCTAAATACTATCAAAAATCTTGGCCCTAATAAGTAGAAGCCAATCAAAAAAGAAGCCAGGAAAAAGCTGAGAAAGCAGCTCAGACAGGTTCCAAGCAGGCAAGAGAAAGTTTCCATCTAGTAATTTATAGGTTAGCGGAGTCTTAGAGTTGTTAATATTTTATATACATATTTTAAATATAGCCAAATCAAACATATCCAAGGGAAGGTAGAGGAGTCTGGGTGGTCTATGAGGAGAAGTGCGTAGGATCCACATAGTCACTCCCTTTGGCCCCATATAAATTAATCAGCAAAATAATGCAGCCTTAAGATATTATTTTTTCTGCACAGCCCCTGTCATGTCCAGGAGATAGCTTTGTTAGTATGGCTTCAATGGAGATGTGCTGCCAGGGATGGGGGTGGGGAAAGGTATGGGGGTCAGAGCTGGTCTAAATGATGTGGGGCGATTCACATTAGGGGATCCTCAAAGGGATTCTCTCCCTCTGAGCCCTCCCATGGGCTTTTCAGTAAGGGGGGGGGGGAGGAGCTGAGTCATTATTTTTATTGTTACTTGACAGCAGAAATTGATTATCACTGGGGTGTGGCGGCAAGAATAACTTTCACAGCCCTCTACCACAGTACTAAGACTGGCTGTGCATATTACAATTTTCAGCCTCCACTAGGGTTGGGTCTGGTGCTGACTGTTCCTCACTCTGGCAGTGCCAGGTATGCCACCCCATTGCTCTGCCAGCTGCTGAAAAGCGAGCTTCCTTCCCTCTTGCGTCCTCCACCATGCTCTAAGGAATGCATTAGGGACTGGACTGACAGCCCCAGACCAGTTAGGGGAGATTGCCATCAGCCAGGAGAGGCCTGTCCTCTTTAAGAACCAAAGGCGAACCATTTCCCAAATGGTCTCCATGGGAGAGCTAATCCCTCAACCAACCAGCTTCTGGACAGCCAGAGGATATATCAGCCACCACCGCTGCTGCTAGAAGAGCTAGCTGCAAGATAGAAGGATCACCTAGAGGAGCCTCTATGGGGATCTAGTGGTGGACTAAGCGATTCTTCTTCCATGGGGTATCAAGGGAAATTATTTTGGGGGTGGGGAAGTATTTTACACAGGATGTGTCTTATATATGACCAACTGGGCTGAAACATTGCAGGCAGCCCTTTGCTAGAATGTTGATAGTACATCCTTGCATAGAAATTCAGTATAAAAATGATGCTGAGCTAGTGAACCTATATCCACAGATGTCAAGAGATTCAAAGTTCTGGTTAATACAGCATTTTTAATTTTGGCACACTGCAATGTATCTGAGCTATATCTTCAGCAGTGGATAGATACTCCTAAGACTTGCCATACTGGAACATATTAATTTTGTCCATCTAGACTGGTATCTTGTTTCACGAAATGGCCTTCATTAAGCCCTATTTCATATAGCTAGCCAACTGTGTAATCCTAAATCAACAAAAAGAGAGTCCACTTGCTCAAAAAAAAGCACTTGATTTTAAAGCTTTTCATACAGTTAACCTTCAATATATTTTCTTTACAGAGCAGGGTGTGCACTGTCACCCTCTCTATCACACCAGCAAAATGGGAATGTCCCACAGCACGGCTGCAGCCAGGGCTTCCACATAATGTTGTACAAAGAGAGCTGTTGTGGGACTGGAGTCAGTGTCTGGCGATGCTCCTGAACAGCTCTTTCTATTCTGCTTATTATTGTGTCAAACAGGGGCTCAGTGGCAGGAGACAGAGTTTTGGCCTCGGAAGGGTCTCTGGAGAGATCAAAGAGTAAAGGAGGGTCATGATGGGTTACACCTTCCCCAAAACATGGGCAAATTCCTCTTCTGTAACACGCTCCAGCACCCTCTGGCTGGAATATTGGAGTCACATAATGAGCCTTCCACAGTGCACCACCTGGTAGGAGAGAAACCAGATGTAAGATGATGCATATAGACATAAAATGGCATTAGAAGAGTGAAAGGTCTTTCAGCACTGAACATATTTTCATCACTTAACAAGTAAAATTTTTAATTTGTAACACAAAGTGCCAAGCTTTGCCTTCATACTGCTTAATGCGGTATTCAGATTTTGGGTCCATCCAAACAGGATTAAGTCAATACTACCCGTCCCAGAGCAACTGAGCAGGGAGAACCTTAGTTCTGTACCCAATATTCTGGTCAGCATACTTGTGCCCGTAGTGTGTATATCAAAATATACATGCAGGACAACAGCGAATTATTGCTGCTCTGTGGGTACCTGCATTGTTCCTAGGTGGCACAGCTACACACTGTTTCCCATCCCAGGCTTGTTGCAAAGCTACGATCTAGCCTATATTAAAATTGAATTATACAATACATATGCTTTCCTAGAGATTGAAGCCATCATTGTTTTTGGAAGAACCTTTATACTCACTGTCCTTTTGATGCCACCGTACTGCATGTAAATACATGCCACAGTAGTGAAACAGGAACTCGTGCGCTGAGTGCTGAATGGACCCCTGCAGTAAAGGCATCAGGTTCTGGCCATCGATCACCCTAATGTTGATGGAGAGAATGGTAGTCACCAAACTGCAGTGAGTTGCAGGATAACAAGTTCTGTACTCAACTGTCATTGCATATGAAAACACTTGCAATTGAAAGCACGACTGAAAGCTTACATTTGGAACAAGAAACATTTATGAGTAAGGGGTGAATCTCAAACATGTAAAAGATTTATATGAACTATATGCAGCTTAGGCAGAGGTGAAAGTAAGCTGGTCCAGTCTGGTACGGAGTACCGGTAAAAAAAGATGCAGTAGTGTACTGGCAAATAAGTGGAGTATTCAGTACTGGCTTACTTTCACCTCTTTTGTCTGCAGAGCAAAAAGTTCAAACTCAAAGCTAATAAAAGCTTGGAAAGGGAAAAGTCTCTGTCACATTTGTTTGTTGTTTCTCCCCGTCTCCTCCTCCAGCCAGGATGCATACGCGGCTAGGCTCCCCATTCCCCCAACCCTCCCACTCAGCGGGGGCTGCAGCGGCTCCCCTCTAGCTAATAGCAGGTAGCAGAGGGACTGGCTGAGGGAGACGCCTCCCCAGGATGCCTGCTGTCTGCATAGGAACAGCTTAAACTTGCTGCTCCCTCCCTGGTTCAGACTGGGATTCTGGGCTCTTTCTGGCATCCTTTTTAATTTCATTCACAGTTGTTGGGGGGGGGGGGGGGGCGGGGGGGGGGAGGGTGGAAGGTGAGACCAAGGCAGGGGCAGAATACAATAGCCATTTGGCTGCACAGCTTAAATCCAGAGCTAATAAAAGCCAGTGGAAGGGGGAAACTCACTGTCACATTGGTTTCTCTCCTCCTCCAGCCAGGCTGCCCGATGTGGCTAGCCTCCCCGTTCCCCCGACCTCCCCCCCACCTCAGCAGGGGCTGCAGTGGCTCCCCTCTAGCTTGTAGCAGGGAGCAGGGGGACTGGCTGAGGGAGAAGCCTCCCCGGGATGCCTGCTGTCTGCATCAGAACAGTTTAAATTTAGCTGTTCACTCCGCGGTCTGAAAACTGGATATTCAGGGAAATTATTGTGCCTCCTTTGAAAGAAACAGTAGTTTTCATTGCACCCTCTTTATATATTGAATTAAACACCTGGAATGTCCTTAGGACGTAGGGGCTCAGATCTCTTTTTGTTTTGTGGGTGTCGGTGTCCTGCAGAGTGCTGAGGCTGAAATTGACAAAACTTTCTCTAAGTATCTAAATGTGCTTCTGCTGTTATAGTTATTTTTGTACAGGAAGGGGAAGGGGAATAAGCGATACTGGTATAAGGCACCTTAATAACAGTATCATTGCAATAATTTCCCTGAATATCCAGTTTTCCCCTCCAGACCCTTTGTGGTTTTGTCTATGGGGCTATTTGCTTTCCCTGTGAATCTTTAGTTGTTTTACCAAAATTGCTTTGCCTAAAATAAACCCCGATCATCAGAACACATCTTCCCACCATGTTCTCCATGTTTTTTTTTTTAAACAGTAACATTTCAAAGAGGATCTGCAAGCAGTTTGGACATCACAACCATGATCCTCTGCTGGGGAGGGACTGGGATAGATTTGAGCTTGGAAATGGTTCCTGATTTTGATTGTATTTTTTGTGTATTATATTATTGAAGATCGCCTCATCCAGGGGGCAGAAAAGAACTGCCCAGGCTTTGGTACCCCTCTCCCTCAAGAACCATGAGTGAAATTAACAAGGAAGCCAGAAATAGCCCCTAATTCCGCAGGTTTCAGAGTAACAGCCCTGTTAGTCTGTATTCGCAAAAAGAAAAGGAGGACTTGTGGCACCTTAGAGACTAACCAATTTATTTGAGCATAAGCTTTCGTGAGCTACAGCTCACTTCATCGGATGCATACTGTGGAAAATACAGAAGATGTTCTTATACATACAAACCATGAAAAAATGGGTGTTTACCACTACAAAAGGTTTTCTCCCCCCCCCCACTCTCCTGCTGGTAATAGCTTATCTAAAGTGATCACTCTCCTTACAATGTGTATGATAATCAAGGTGGGCCATTTCCAGCACAAATCCAGCACAAATTCTAATTCCGCAGTTCAGACCAGGAGTGAACAGCGGAACGGGCAGCCTAGCCAGAGGACGAGACAGGAGAGAAACCAATGTGATAGTGAGTTTCCCCCTGCCATTGGCTTTTATTAGCTCTGGATTTAAGCTGTGCAGCCAAATGGCTATTGTATTCTGCCCGTGCCTTGGTCTCACCTTCCACCCCCCGCCCCAACTGTGAATGAAATTAACAAGGATGCCAGAAAGAGCCCCGAATCCCAGTCTGAACCAGGGAGGGAGCAGCAAGTTTAAACTGTTTCTACGCAGGCAGCAGGCATCCTGGGGAGTCTTCTCCCTCAGCCAGTCCCCCTGTTCCAAGCTAGAGGGGAGCCGCTGCAGCCCCTGCTGAGGACGGGGGTCGGGGGAATGCAGAGCCAAGCCGCGTGGGCAGCCTGGCTGGAGGAGGAGGAGGAGGGAGGACAAGGAGAAAAATGTAACAGTGAGTTTTCAGGCTTATTCCAATAGTAAAGTTTTATTCCAGACAGTACTGGTAGTAGTAATAGTAGCTTTATTTTCTATAGCTAAGTCACGCAATGGGAGGGATCCATGAAGTATGTAGGAGAGGTGGGTTGCTTTTGTTTGGACTGTAAGGGTAAGAAATGTAACTTACTTCCACCCCTGGCCACGCCCCTTCTGCCTGAGGCCCCGCCCCCTCCAGGGGTTGGGGGAGAGAGAGAGAGAGAGAGAGAGAGAGAGAGAGAGACCCGTACCGGTAAGAGCTGTATTTTACTTTCACCCCTGATCTTAGGGATCTGAAAACGTAGGCTAAAAATGGCATGATAAACATCCAATATTGAGCTCTAATGTTAGGATCATTTTCAAATAAGATTCCATATTGGAAATTTAAAGTAATGAATATGTTTTACAATTTCTGTACCTGTCCTGGGGCACTATTCCTCCTGCCAGATAAGTCACCGTAGGGTAAATGTCCATAAGACTTGTAGGTTCATCGATAACTGTGTCTGCAGGTAACACTCCCGGCCATCTAAATATCCCTGGCACACGGATCCCTCCTTCCCAGCCTCCCATGCCTTTTCCACCTATTGTTAAACAACAAGGCAATAGAAGATATTTTAGAAACATGAAGTATTGCTTACTTAACCTGCCTAACGTTACAGGTTTATCTTTAATTAAGCCCCTCAAACTTTTTTCAGTTTTAGCATGAGTCCATCCTCCTCAGGAACAAATTTAGTTGTTTCAATCCATTAAAATGGATTTTCTTCAGCTGCCCCCTCAGTAGCTTACCTATCTATTGATTCCCCTTTGTTTTACAGATAAGAAAATTGCCACACTGGACCACAGCATGGATCACATTTTACTACGTAGATAGTCACATTGATGCCTCCCTCCCCATTCACAATTCAATGGATCGCCTTCCATGATCACAATCATGTAATATCCCGTGAGAACTATAGCAACTGTTTAATATTGTAAGAGTATTTAATGTGTCTTAGCGGTTTTTAATGCAATTTACCATGTGACCAGCCAGTTCTCCATGGAGCACCAGTTTGAGGACCTCTGAATTAAAGCGTTCCATCCCGTCACCTAGTTATGTATGTACAAGTGTATCTCCTGGAATTTTTTTTTTAACATTTTAATAACATAAAAAAATAGATGCAGCTTTATCAATTCCTTTCACAAAATATTGAAATCCTCTTACACCCCTACATTTTGAGCAGTCTAGCTTCGATTAATTACTTGAACAGTGGAGTGATCAGCCAGTGAGGTAGCAAGACCAGGCTGGTGCAGAGGGCAGTGGAGAGGTGGGAGCTGCGGTTCCAGCAGCAGCAAGTGAAACTGAGGACCCAGGAGCAGAAAGTGAGTGGAGAAGCCTAAGAGGTGCTGCTGGAGGAGAAGTCCCTCCCCTCCCTTTGTGCTGGGTGATTCAACTGCGTTAGCCAATACATATATGCTAGGCATAGTATACACCACATTAATAGATATTATGTGCATGGTATTAATGTAACTCACAGGGGTGTTGGGAAGTTATCAGGGCCGGTGCAAGGAGGTTTCATGCCCTAGGCGAAACTTCCACCTTGTGCCAACCCCCCCCCCCGCCCTGTGGTAGCTCCCCGCCACCCCCTCCACCCTGAGGCGCCCCCCCGGCGGCAGCTCCCCGCCGCCCCCTCCCTTGCCCCCCTTGGCCCGGGCAGCCCCCCCTGCGACAGCTCCCCACCCCCCCTCCCTCGCCCCCTCAACCCGGGGAGCCCCCCCTCGGCAGCTCCCCGCCGCCCCTCCCTCCCTCCCCTCGGCCTGGGCAGCCCCCCCGCGGCAGCTCCCTGCCACCCCCTCCCTCCTCCTCCTTGGCCCGGGCAGCCCCCCCGCGGCAGCTCTCTGCCGCCCCCTCCCTCCTCCTCCTTGGCCCGGGCAGCCCCCCCGCGGCAGCTCTCTGCCGCCTCCTCCCTCCTCCCCCTCGGCCCGGGGAGTCCCCCTTGTGGCAGCTTCCCGCCCCAGCTCACCTCTGCTCCGCCTCCTCCCTGAGCATGCCACCGCTTCTCCTACCTCCGAGGCTTGCAGTGCCAATCAGCTGTTTGGTGCTCAAGCCTGGGAGGGAGAGAAACAGAGCGGGGCGGTGCTCAGGGGAAGAGGCGGAGCAGAGGTGAGCTGGGGCGGGGAGCGGTTCCCCTGTGCGCCCCCCTTTCCCCCCATTACTTGCTGCAGGTGGCCCTCCCCGCGCCCCCCTGCCCCAGCTCACCTCCACTCCACTGCCCCCCCAACCACTTGGCGCCCTAGGCGACCGCCTAGTTCATCTAGTGGTTGCACCGGCCCTGAAAGTTATGTTTCCTGACTGTATTATGCTCTTCTCACAATTCTGTCCACACACGCCACTCACCCCACAGCACTTTGCAAACCTGAAGTCAGCTTTGGCATTAGAAAATAGAAACTTGCCAAAGCAAAGATGCACGAATACTTTCTACGAAGTACAGTTAGAGAGTCCCATCAGCACTTGGAATGTAGTATTTAAAATGAGATATGGGAAAGTTTAGGGAGGTACCAAAGACAAAGCTGGCACAAACTGATGGGTTAAACTTAAACTTTAAGTGATGTATAAAGAGTTTTGCAACTTGTAAAGTCATACTATAAATAGTACTAGCCGAAATGCGTACCTTGAAGCACCCCTTCTGTGTCAGGTGAACATACTGTGAGGTAAGAATTGCTTCCTGGATGGATGGTATATATGTCTTTGTTTGGTATTGTACTGCTTTGTCTTTAGACAGGAAAGTCAGATACACCTTTTGGTCAATAACTAAAGGTGAAGAACCAACTGAATAAGCTGTTAACGGAGAACTGACTAGTCGGTCAGTGCACATAGGCCCCCTCAAGAGCCAACAAAGTGAAGCCAGTAAGAGGACATGCAGGGGCTTGGAACTCCATTGCTGTGGTCCCGAAGGCAGAGGTGGTCCAAACATCAGCTGCAACTGACCTTTGTATGTGGGAGGCCCCTGCCTCCAGGCAGTGGTGAGCTGCCAAAATCTTAACAACCGGTTCCCTCCTCACCCCACGAGGGGGTTGTGGCCTGCCCCACCCCTCCCAGACCCCTGCCCCATCCACCCCCTCCCCTGTCCCCTCACTGCCCCCAGAACTGGGCAGGAGGATCTTGTGGGCCACCGTAGTGGATGCCCACCCCACCCCTAAGAGCCAGAGAGACCTGCTGGGGGGCGAGGTGGGGAGTCCCGGCGGTGCTTACCTGGAGCGGCTCCCAGGAAGCATCCGGCAGGTCCCTCTGGCTCCTAGGGGTGGGAGAGCGTAGCTAGGGGGGGAGTAGGAGGAGTGGCCACTCCCCCCACTTATCACATCAAAAATGGCGCCTTAGGCACCGACTCCGTGGGTGCTCTGGGGCTGGAGCACCCATGGGGAAAATTTGGTGGGGGCAGAGCCCCCACCAGCAGCTCCCCGCCCTGCACCCGTCCCCAGCTCCGCCCTGCTCCACCTCCTCCCCTGAACCCGCCGCCCTGCTCTGCTTCTCCACGCCCCCAGTTTCCTGCGAATCAGCTGTTCGCACGGGAAGCCTGGGAGGGCTGAGAAGCAAGCAGCGACTTCGTGCTCAGACCCAGGGAGGAGGAGCGGAGGCGAACTGGGGCGGGGAGCGATTCCCCTGCGTGCCCCCCGGGCTACCTGCTGCGGCGCGGGCGGCCCTCCTCACGCCCCCCCCGCCCTAGTTCGCCTCCGCTCTGCCTCCCTGGGCCTGAGCGCGAAACCGCCACCTGCTTCTCAGCCCTCCCAGGCTTCCTGCGTGAACAGCTGATTCGTGGGAAAGGGGCGGTGGGAGGAGTGGAGAAGCAGAGCGGTGTGGAGCGGAGGTGAGGTGAGCTGGGGCCGGGTGGGGAGCTGCCAGTGGGTGCTCTGCACCCACCAAATTTTCCCTGTGGGTGCTCCAGCCCCGAAGCACCCAGAGAGTCAGTACCTAAGGCGCCACTTTTGGCCAGTTGTTAAATTTAGAAGCCAGGACTCTAAACTGGTTCTAAAAGGGCTTCTAAATTTAACAACCGGCTCCAGCCCACCACTGCTTCCAGGTACTGGAGAGATTCCCTACTGCTATTGATAACCTATTGTGAAGGTTTGGGTGATCTCTTCCCCATCCATCCCTTTTGGTTTCTGGGATTCTGGTGAGGGGAGCTCTGCTGTCCTTCCCAGGGAGGGAGCTGCCAGCTTAACATAGGGAGCATGGAAAGAGCCACACAGTCCCAGAAGGAGGAGTCATATGGGAAGCAATTTTACAGATTTTATAACCCTCATACTCATGGCAAGGGAAAGCCTGCAGAGGCCCAGATATTGCCACAGAACCTTGAAATCTCCACAGAACCTTGTATGCCAGCTCCCACCCTTCTATTTTTTGGAGAGGGGATTAGGGAAGATAGAGGTCACTTTACCTGATAGACCCTTTGACTCACTAGTTTTATCATCAGGTACTCATCCTGAGGGTTGAATCTAATTTCCTAACTTTAATCAAGGACTAGGTAATGTCCCCAGTCAACGATTAGACAGTCTCCCCATGATAATGTGTCTTATAGACACATAGATTTCCTTTTTATATCTACAAGAACACTTGCTCTCTCTGATCCTATGCTGGGAGATAATCCTGATTCTTCTCCTGGATGATTAGCAAAACCTGCTTTCTGCTGTGAGAGTTGTCTGTTCATTGGGAAGTTAGTAGATACTATAATAGAATCATAGAAGCATAGGGCTGGATGAGACCTCCAGAGATCATCTATTCCATCTCCCTGTGCTGAAGAAGTATACCTAGACCATGCCTGGCAGGTGTTTATCCAGCCTGTTCTTAAAAACCCCCGGTGGGAATTCCACAACTTCCCTTGGAAGCCTATTTCAGAGCTTCCCTACCCTTATAGTTAGAACATTTTTCCTAATATCTAACCTCAATCGCTCATGCTGCAGATTCTGCCCATACTTCTTGTCCCACCTTTAGTGGACATGGAGAACAATCGATCACTGTGCTCTCTGTAATAGCCCTTAACGTATTTTAACACGGTTATCAGATCCCCACCTCAGTCTTCTTTTCCGAGGACTAACCATGCCCATGTTTCTTAACCTTTCCTGATAAAAAGTTTAGAAAACCCAGCCTATTGTTTTTGTTTCTCTCCTCTAGACTCTCTCCAGTTTGTCTACATCTTTCCTGTGGCCCCCAGAATTGGAAACAGTACTCCAGCTGCGGCCTCACAAGGTTTGAGTAGTGGGACAATTAATTCCTGTGTCTTACTTATCCATATGATACTTTTGTTAATGAGTAGAACAATTTTAGTCTTTTCTGAACTACATCACAGTGTTGACTGACATTCAATTGGTGATCCACTATAATCCCCCGATCCTCTTCAGCAGTACTAACAACTAGCCAGTTATCCCCCATTTTGTAGTTGTACATGTGATTTTTCCTTATTAAGTGACGTACTTTGTATTTGTCTTTACTGATTTTCATCTTGTTGATTTCAGACCAGTTCTCCAATTTGTCAAGGTTGTTTTGAATTCTAATCCTTTCCTCCAAAGTGCTTTTGACCCCTCCCAGACAGGTGTCATCCCCAGATTTTATAAGCATACTCTCCACTTCATTATCCAAATCACTAATGAAAATACTGACTAGTACTGGACCCAGGACAGACCCTTGCGGGACCCCACTAGATACATCCCCCCTGTTTGATAGTGAACCATTGATAACTACTCTTTGAGTATCGTCTTTCAACCAGTTTTGCACGCACCTTGTAGTAATTCAATTTAGACCACATTTCCCTAATTTGCTTATGAAAATGTCATGTGGGACTATCAAAAGCCTTATTAAAATCAAGACATATATCTATAGCTTTCCCCTATCCACTAAGCCATAACCCTGTCAAAAAAGAAATTTGTTTGGTTTGCCATGATTTGTTCTTTGTAAGCACCCTCTTATCCTGTGGGTGCTTACAAACTGACTGTTTAATAATTTGTTCCAGTATCTTTCCAGCTATTGAGTTACGCTGACCGGTCTATAATTCCCTGGGCTCTCTTTGTTCCCCTTTTAATATTTAAAGATATTTCAGAAATCAAAGAATCTTTCTTGGATCTCAAGGTTATGCAGGGGATTTATGGCAGGTTTGGCATAAGTCCAGAAATTCTAAAGGAAGCATTTTCCCTGAGGGTCCCTCATTATTAGCTGTCAATTTGAGTAGAGCAGTGGTTCCCAAACTTGTTCTGCCGCTTGTGCAGGGAAAGCCCCTGGCGGGCCGGGCCGGTTTGTTTACCTGCTGCGTCCTCAGGTTCGGCCGATCGCGGCTCCCAGTGGCCACGGTTTGCTGCTCCAGGCCAATGGGAGCTGCTGGAAGCGGCACGGGCCAAGGGACGTATTGGCCGCCACTTCCAGCAGCTCCCATTGGCCTGGAGCAGCGAACCGTGGCCACTGGGAGCCGCGATCGGCCGAACCTGAGCACGCGGCAGGTAAACAAACTGGCCCGGCCTGCCAGGGGCTTTCCCTGCACAAGCGGCAGAACAAGTTTGGGAACCACTGGAGTAGAGTGTTTAGCAGCAACTCTGTTCTAGACCAGCTTGATGACCCTGGTGTGAGACCTGTGACCATCACAACAAGGCTGGAGGTGACAACTTCCAAATTATTCCTGCTATCCCTCCTGTACCTCTTAGGTTAGAAAGCAGTCTTTTAGTTGCTTCATCTTTTCAACCCAGTGTAAATGAAAGTACCCCTGATTTAAGGGGGTAGAAATTCTAAGTATTATTGGTCAGTGGTCCTGTTTATAAAAAAAATTGGGAAAAGATAGTCACAAGCCAATTTGCAGTACCATATATGCATATTACTGAAACGATCAGTGTTTTATTTTATACCCAGAAGACATATTTTAAAAGGTAAAAAGGCTCTCCAACTGGGGTTCGCAAGAGAGAGTGAAGGTGGAGTTTAAAGACTAGTGCATGGCTAAGAAAGTCTGGAGTATGAGAGCTCTTCCTAGACAGACACCATTCAATAGAAAAAGTCAAAGGGAAACAGTCTATGAATGTACAACCAGAAAGAATTTCTGTTCCTTTTAACAAAATAAGTGACCAGGTCATAGAAGAAAAACATGTTGGACTATATTCTGTTATTTAGGTGAAACCACACAGCCAGGCCTTAAACCCTATTGCTTAAGACCTACAAACCATTCAGAAGGTTGAAGATCAAAATCTTGGGAGAAGTAGGCTTAAAATAGATTTTGACTGGAGGTTCTGAATGACAGATGGGACAATGATTTGAGGGTCATTTTACATTCATATTTGCTAAAAGGGGAAGTGTGATTGATTATATCACAGTTCCAATTAGAAGTAGGTTTTGTTTCTCAGATCTTTTAGTGACAGCAATCATCAACCCTTGTAGATGAATTTCTGCTCTCTGACCACTTTCCCCCAGATGGATTTAGACAGATTGTGTTTCACTTCTGATTCTGAAGCTGTAAATTTGTTGTGAATTAAGTTGCATCCATCGTTAAGAATAAAATCGGAGAGAAACTTGAATGCAGTGAGTTGTTAGTTTTGAAAAAACACCTTTTGAATATTAATGATCCAGCACAGGATCATAGTACTTATTGAGAAATACATATAATATTTATTGTTAAAAAATACAGGTTACCTGACTCCTAAAAAGATTATTTTCATATAAGAATCTAGTATGAGTCAGCTTACTTTGGTCAGAAACTTGTGAGGGCTGTCATAGCTCTTAGGCTACTCTCTCTTCTGAGAGCCCTTACTAGCCAAATGGTGGCCAAAGGTAGGATAGGGCAATGAGGTTAGTTAACTGACCCTATCTCCCTCATAAAGGGAGTCCATCAGAGTTGTTTATTGGTCCCTTTCCTATTTCATGTTGTTTATTGGCCCCTTTCCTATTTCATGTTGTTTATTGGCCCCTTTCCTATTTACACTAATGAAGTTCTCGTGACTTTAGAAGGGGTGTAGTGTTTCCCTTCCTGAAGTTTTCACCAATTTACATTGGCCTTTCTTTATGCAGATGGCATGGTTTTGCTGCCTCAAATACTTCTGGGCTTAATGTGTATGTTAAAGGATTTTAGCTCTTTTTGCCAGCAGGAGTACCTGACCATAAACTACCAGAAAATTAAAGTAATTTCCTTTGGCCACAGACCAAAGCTTCTTAAATGGATGATTGAGGGCTATTATATTGAACAGGAACATTGAAACCCTTTTGGGTATTTGTTTGACCTATAATGGCTAATGGGATAAATCTACAGAAGAGGTAAAGAAGAAAGCCTTAAGTTCTATGCCACTGGTGCTTTATTTTACATGGGTGCACGGGGGTAATTTAATCATTCTGGCTTTTAGAGTTTTCAGGGATAAAGTCCATGTCCAAATATTATATGGTGTGGACATTTGGAGCTGGAAAACGCTTAATGTGTTAGAGGTGGTGCAAAAAAAGTTTTAAGGAGAGTGCCCCGCTTCCCAAATTACCCACCATCTGCTTTACATAGGGCAGATGTATGAGATTGTACAATTTCAACTAAGGCTCAGTGCTTTTGCATTAATATTGGCTATGTGTTCAGCATATGGATCTACAGAGTCTTGGAAGGCTATGTCTGGAGGAACAGCTTAACAGGACACATACCCTAAAATTCCCCTGGCTTTCGCAAGTCCATTGTTCTCTCCATTCCTTGGGCGTCTCACAACTTGACCTGGCAGGGATGTGAAATCTTTACTCAAGTTTAGAGCAGGAAATATTTGCAGACAACAGGATGTCAGTTGTCCACCCAACAGATATGTCCCATTGGCTTTCTCATTTAAAAATATTCATAGTTACAAGAAATATTTAGATATTTTGAATAATAAATTAAGGAGAGCCTTTACAGCTCTCCGTTCTCAAACCATGCAAGCAGTCTATTTGGAAGGGAGATACACGGATATTGAGAGACATAGTTGTCTTTGCCAAGCAGGTCTGGCCAGGTCAAAGATTTACTATGCTGTCTACTTTCTTGTCACCTGGAAATGAATGGTTAGCCCCATTCCTTGCTCAGATGCTTTTTACCACACCACATCAAATACTGGATTACTTTTTATGGGGAGAAAATGTCCAGATTATATGGGCTGTTGCCATATTTGCCTGGTCAGAGGAAAAAGAAAGTAGATAAGACCTAGATCTTTAATCTTTAGCACTTAGAACTTTAATCCTTGTTATGTTATTTCTGTATATTCTTTCAGGGGTATCTATATAATTTTAAAGATGTAACTGATTTTGTGAGAAGGGTTAATCTTGTGTTTTCAATTTTTAAATTTTTAAAATTTATATCTATTTTACTGAGTGCAGTTGATTTTTACAATATGCCTTAATTTGAGCTGCATTATGGCCTAATGCTAAGATGCTATTTTAATAAATATGATTTGATTACTTACTTGCTGCCTATGGTACCATTAAATACTCTGTTGATTATATCAGGAAGACAATTTGCATTTTTAAGGAATTCACTCTGGATAACAGTCCTCACCTTTGTATATTCCATTCCAACCACCTAATTGGGCTTTTCCTTCTTGAGCTTCCAAGAACCCACCATGGTCAGAGGCAAAGTATGTGAGTGTGGTATTTTTCAAACCTTTCTTATCAATAGCATCCAGGACCCTGCCTGTAAATAAAAATAGTGATAAGTATGTACCAAGAAACAAAAGCAGAGCTAGAACTAGCAAAACAAATATTGACTCCAGTCCTACAAATATGCACACACTTAACACTACGCATGTGAGTAGACCCACTGAGGTCAAGTGGACTACTTGCAAAGATAAAGATAAGCGCGTACTGAAGTGTTTGTGAGATCTGAACCTTTGCTTGTGATTTCATTGGCAATTTGTAAATGCAAAGGAAAGGTATGATGTACTATTATTATCAGTAGGAGTAGAAGTATTGTGGTAGTGCCTATGACCCCTAGGCTTGGACCAGGACTCTGTTGTGGTAGGTGCAGGACAAACACAGAGCAAAAAGTTGGTCCTTGTCTTGGAGACCTTACAATTTGAGGGCCATCTACACAAATGCTGACTGTGTGGCTAGCAGAGGTGTAAATCTGCAGTTCTCCAGTATGCCAGGCATTAGCTGTCTGTGTGGACCCTGCTGCTATGCACTGAACATTTCCTAGTCTGCACTGACGTATTGCATTTTGAATCAAGAATATGTCCATAGACAGTCCACAGACAGCCTGGGTCAGATTGCCAGATGCACTAGGGAATGGTCAGTGCAGAAAACTGCCCGGTGGAGAGCTGTACCTTTACACACCCCAGCTTACCGCACAGTAATGGTTTGTGTAGATGAGCCCTCAGCAGCAGACTACCACAGTGAGTAAACAGAAACCATGACTCTCCTTTTATGAATGTTGTGAGCATTTTAATTGTGTGTTAGGTTGTTAGAGCAAGTATCATTTGTTAAATTGACTTACCCACCATCCAGTCCATCTCCTCTACATTATCTCCATATAAACCATATCTGCTCTTCCCAAGAAACAACTCCGTGGTGATGAGGGGTGTGTGGACATGTAGAAAGGAAACAAAGAGGAGGAACGGCCCATGCTTGTTTCTTTAAAAGAATTAATCTGTTATTTCCTTGCAAAGAAGTACCTTACCTTATACACATACTTTGCTTTTTTTTAAAATTGAAGTCACAACTCTTTTGTGAAGGTAATCTGTGATATTAATTTGTGCTAATGTTCCAGTAACTAGATGCTTACGGGGTTAGTTTCTGTGAAGTCATAGAATCATAGGACTGGAAAGGACCTTGAGAGGTCATCTAGTCCAGTCTCCTGCACTCATGGCAGGACTAAGTATTATCTAGACCATCCCTGACAGGTGTTTGTCTAACTTGCTGTTAAAAATCTCCAATGATGGAGATTCCATAACATCGCTAGGAAATTTATTCCAGTGCTTAACCACCATGACACTTAGGAAGTTTTTCCTAATGTCCAACCTATACCTTACTGCAGTTTAAGCCCATTGCTTCTTGTCCTATCCTCAGAGGTTAAGAAAAACAATTTTTCTCCCCTCTCCTTGTAATAACCTTTTATATACTTGAAAACTGTTATCATGTCCCCTCTCAGTCTTCTCTTTTCCAGACTAGACAACTCAATTTTTTCAATCTTCCCTCATAGGTCGTGTTTTCTAGACCTTTAATCATTTTTGTTGCTCTTCTCTGGACTTTCTCCAGTTTGTCCACATTTTTCCTGAAATGTGTCACCCAGAACTGGACACAATACTCCAGCTGAGGCCTAATCAGTGCAGAGTAGAGCGGAAGAATTACTTCTCATGTTTTGCTTACAACACTCCTGCTAATACATCCCAGAATGTGTTCACTTTTTTTTTTGCAACAGTGTTACACTGTTGATTCATATTTAGCTTGTGGTCCACTATGACCCCCAGATCCCTTTCCGCAGTACTCCTTCCTAGGTAGTCATTTCCCATTTTGTATGCGTGCAACTGATTGTCCCTTTCTAAATGGAGTACTTTGCATTTATCCTTATTGAATTTCATCCTATTTATTTCAGACCATGTCCAGATCATTTTTAATTTTAATCCTATCCTCCAAAGCACTTGCAACCTCTCCCAGCTTGGTATCATCCACAAACTTTATAAGCATACTCTCTATGCCATTATCTAAATCATTGATGAAGATATTGAATAGAACCAGACCCAGAACTGATCCCTGTGAGACCCCACTAATTATGCCCTTCCAGCATGACTGTGAACCACTGATAACTACTCTCTGGGAATGGTCTTCCAACCAGTTATGCACCCACCTTATGGTAGCTCCATCTAGGTTGCATTTCCCTAGTTTGTTTATGAAGAGGTCATGCGAGATAGTATTAAAAGCTTTACTAAGGTCAAGATATACCACGTCTACCACTTCCCCCCATCCCCAAGGCTTTTTACCCTGTCTAAGAAAGCTAACAAGTTGGTTTGACATGGATTTGTTCTTGACAAATCCATGCTGACTGTTACTTATCACATTATCTTCTAGATGTTTTGCTTTATTATTTGCTCCATTATCTTTCTGGGTACAGAAGTTAAACCCAGTGATTACAAAATTTCATTAATTTTTGAATATTTAAAATATTCCCCTTTGTCTTCTATTCACAAGTAGAGAGGTTCCATTCTGGAGGCCAGATTCTTTGCTGATTTAAATCAGCTGAAGTCAAGAGAGTTATGAAAATTTATACCAGGTGAGAAACTGGCCCTAATTTGGTGCCTGACTATTTTAGGACCCCAGTTCATTGCTGCGACAGAGAGAAAAGGAGGAACATAATGAAGCACCAATATAGATCAGTAGCTGAGTTGATCTGCAATCATTTAAAATACTCTGGTCTCATCAGGACAAAAAGCAATTCTATAAACAGAGCCTGGAAGTTTTCTGTCCAAAAGTTGAAAATTTTGAAAAGTTAAGAGTTCCTGAAAACATTAAATTAGAAGGAAAACCTTCAGGCAGCCTTAACTTAAAAGGAAAATGTTGGCACAAGAACAAATGGATACAAACTGGCTATGAATACATTCAGACTGGAAATTAGAAGAAGGTTTCTAACTATTAGAAGAGTAAGGTTTTGAGCCAGCCTCCCAATTGGAGTTGAAGAAGCAAATAATGAGTTTTAAGAAAGAGATGGACACATTTATGAATAGAATTGCATGACTGGGTAGCCTGTGGTGGTGGTGGACTGGCCTTGACAGCCTGGAGGTCCCTTCTGATCTGTGTCTTATGTTCTTAAAATCTCATGCCTCAGGGCTTCAACTGCTTACCAGTAACAGTCAGGAAGGGAATTCCCCCCCCGGCTCCCCCAGTGTATTTGTATATTTTGTCTCCTTCCTCTGAAACCTCAGAGATAGCCCTGACTAGAGATGGGACACTGAACAGGATGGGCAAGTGCTTTGAGATGGTACTGAGAATATTTTTATTTCAGGTGCTTGCTCATATGCTCAGTATCTCACTGATCGCCATATGTTGGGTAAGGAAGGATTTTTCCCTCAGGTCAGACTGGCAAACCTTGGCAGTTTTCACTTTCCACAGAAGCAAGGGGCACAGGTCACTTGCTAGAATAATCTTGGTATACCTCATTAAATCAATTCCCTGCCATTGCAGGAACCTCAGGAATTGGTGCACCTCACTCCCTTCTGTTCTGTGCCTGTGCCACACACACGTTTAGTCGTCTAAGGACTGTAATATTTTAATCTAGCACTGGTTGTTAGTTTGGTGTGGGGGTGGTGGTTAGTGGCCTATGATATTCAGGAGGTCAGACAAGGTGATTTGGTGGTCCTCTCTGGCCTTAAGCTCTATGTCCTTTGGAGTCAAGATAATAATTACATATAGAGGGCTTTACATTTGAAAGCATTATTTAAAAATTAACTAATCGATCAATCAATTAGATAAGTAAACAATGTAGTGAGATATTCAAGAACTAAAACAAATATGTTCAAAACGAAATGTATTTTACCTTTCAATAAAAGAAATGGCCTCCCTCAGTATAAGGGATGTAGTTCTTTCTACCACCATTGGCTGCTCAGTAATTTCATGGTTTCTCATCATAATGCAGTCCCAATATCTTATGAATCCATAACTCGAGAACCAGGATGCAAAGAACAAAAAACCAAACCAAGCAAAACAGGTGATTATTTTCCAGGTGACTGAGGCCAAGCCAATAAGTCTTGCTATTGAAAGGGTGAGTACAGCAAGGACAATTGTCTGAGTGTAAAGCCAGAATTTGGTTCTCAAGACTCTGTCCTTCTCTGCAAGTTTTGTTATTTGACAGTCATTCATTAGACTAAATGGCATGCCATAAAAATAATCAAACCCATGGTTTAAAGGGTGATGACAGTAGTCGTTGCGGGATTCACAGTTCACACCTTGATGCCACTTCCCTGAAAATATATATATTTTTAAATGTAAAGTTACAATACAATACAATCATTTAAAATATTCTGGTCTTGTGAGAACAAAAAGCAAAAAACACCTCGCTAATAAAATTACTTTTTCCTCTTATAATAAGACCCTAATTATGTAATCTGTTCCAAGAGGCTGAGTCTTTACATCCTCACAAGTCCCTCTGAAATCATTGGGGCTCTGCTTGGGTACACAGTCTCTCTTGCCTGGGTCAGTTTAGGCCCTAATCATAGGCCCTAAAATAGGAGCCAGTAATTGAGAACAGCCAGGATTTAAAGGGCAAGGCAGAAAATATCTGGCATTCTTTGACTTCTGCCAGCTATGAAAAAGGGGAAAGAAGTCCTTTTGTAACACAGGCTGAAACAACATTGTTCTCTTGCCTCTGTACCCTCCGGAAAGCCAACATAATGAATGAGGGAAGTAAGTAGGATATTGCTCTGGAAAGCTTAGAATAGTGTAGCAGTAGATCTATGTAGAAAGTCAGATGATGTGTGGGTTACAAAGTGATAAGGTGTGATTTGGATATAAAGATGGAGCCAATTATAAAGTGAAATAGGCTCAAGACCCCTTATACCAGTGAAAGTGACATCTTTTCTGGCTATCTACCAAACAAGCCATGAGATGCTGGGAGATGTCAGTGCAAACCCTATACTGGATGTAAATAGCTTTAGTGATGAGAATATATACAGTGAATGGGCATAAAGAAATACTATCTTATGATAAATTACAGGCATTATTTTTAGTTATTTTGACTTAACAAAGTTAAAAAAAAAAGTACCTATCCAAGCTCTAGAAACCCTTTCCAACTCAAATAATAAAGTCATCATGAAACAAAAGAACAGCCGCTCCTCCCCTGTAATATATACTCATTACTCAGAGAAAAAGACCACATCAAAATCCATCTTAGACCTCTTGCAAGGGCCCACTCAAACAGATGGGCTTTGAAGCATACTCAGAAGATCTCTAAATTCAAGATGGTTTGAACCAAGCATGGGGGCTGTGAATTCCGAAAACCCAGGGGCCAGCTGTTCCCTTTCATCTATAGTAAGGGAGCTCCTCAAGTGCCACTGCTGATTGCCAGGGTGATACGGGGGAAGTTCTAGTCC